>NW_011371361.1:2075544-2319800 GCF_000150735.1 Paracoccidioides brasiliensis
ACTCCGCTTCCAATTGAATTCTATCCAAAACTACGTACATCCCAACAAACCAAAACAACAACAATAACCCAAAAACAAAACAAAAAAAAAAATATAATACCCTTCTTTTTATTTTTTCCCCCCCCGGGGGGGGAGGGGGGGATTGCAAAAAGGGTAGATAATATATTCAAGAAAGTAGAACGAGTTAAGTAACGGGGATGACAGTCAACAGGGTGGGACCGTTGATGGTGAGCTTTCGGGTAACAACGATATTGAACGCATATTGGGGCGTGGAAGTGTGGAAGATGGTGGAGAACTATGGATGATGGATGGTGGATGTGGAGAGACAGGTGGGTAATAGATAACTGACCCAGTGGGCCAGGCTGGACGTCTTTTGGGTACGATGGAGAATTTTCCTGAGGCCCGGCGGGGATCTTGGAAACGATGCGCCGAATGGTTGCCCAGGAATGATAGAGTTAAACGTTGTTGTTGTTGTTGTTGCACCAGAACACAGTTACATAAATCCGGGTGGCTTTTGTGGACACTCGACCAAGCAGCGCAGAAACAAACGTCTGGGACAGAACCCACCACTTTTCTCCGAGTTCTTGGGTGGGAATCCACGTCATGTCAGCCCCAGACCCGTTAAACTAGTTACAGGCTCCAATCCCGGGACACGACAGCGATAGATTACGCATCCATTTTCCTCCGGAAGTTAACTACCTTCCTCTGTCTCTTGACAGGGTATTTTCCCGGATTATTTATTCATTGTCCATCCGGCTACGGATAACAACCAAGAACATGAATGAGCACGGTTCAGCTTGATTCTACTCTATTTGATATTTACTCTGTAATATACGCCGGAAGCCTTCCCATCACATGATCTGCCTCGGTTCGTTTTCCGAATGGAGAGAGACTTGGAGACTGACTCAATTGGGTTTCAATCAGGTCTGAGGTTGGATCCAACCACTGACTGTACTTTACAGTATCTATATTGACCTCGACCTAATCTTACCAGTTCTAACAAAGAAGCTGCAAAATATATACGTATATCATGGAAGCAACTGTTATATGGATTGGATAGGGTATGTGTATTTGAGGTTTGAAGGTTCATTTGGTGCTTTGATCGGGTCAGATACTGGAACTAGCTTGCCATGTCGTGCAGGAACAAACATAAAGCCTCCTCTTTTCCACCAAACAAAAGAGAAAGCCGGGTGGGGTGGTGGGGGGGGGGGCCTGAAGGGTCTTGGGTCTGAACTTTGTTCAAAAAGAGAAAAAGGGGGGGAAAAAAATAAATAAAAATAAATAAATAGAATAAATAAAAAAACACGTTTCAAGCAAGGAAAAAAATAAAAGGCGAGTCGCCTTATCTATCGATTGATCGCAGACGCTGACCGGGGTGAAAGTTTAGAAGAAAGGACAATAGGCCGTTTTGAGCCCAAATATCCCAGTACCCTTCTTGCCTGCCCTCTCTCCTGCCATTCCACTCTCATAGAAGTTTATCCCCGGTTCGCGATGCAGCGATTGAACCCCTCCTGCCGCCTGCTCTCTTCTGTTTTAGTCACATATATTTTCCCTCGATAGTTCCTACATAATCCCACAACCAAACCCGCCTTTCCCCACCAACCAAGACACGAAAGATTTGAAAACACCGACCCCGGTCGCGAAATCAAACGCTTAGATGGACGAAGGGTACAACATCACTCGTACAGTGGCACCAAAGGTCTTGGGAGGGAGGTTGTGTCTGAATTGAGCGCGGACAACACCCGAGTTGCCTGATAAGAGTAAACGTCGCCTTTAGCATATCACGAATCCGAAACTGTGCCCAGCAGCCCAACTCTGAGAGCGCGATATATATATTAAATATATATGTTGACATACCGTGTGTCCGTGTGACCTTGCCCCAGATGACTCTAATCTTCGAACCCTGAACTTCGCGCTTGGCCCGGTAGACGAACGCAACTTTCTTTCCGAGGTAGAAGTTGGCGGCCTTTGGAGTCTTCTACGCCCTCAAGCTTGATAAGACTATATTATACACATAACACCTTGTTAGCTAGGCAAATCCACCATACCTCCCGGGACATCATTGTTGAAGCCCAGGAGAAAACGAGGGGGTAACGGTATATAGTACCTTGTGTTGGGGTTTGTGGCGCGCTTTCCACGCTGGTAGCTCAGATGCCGACCCCTAAAGTAAATATCCCATTAGTTCTGCTGCATGTTTCGATGCTGCATCTGCATATATATCCCATCTCTTCTCCAAGCCCCCATATCAACTTCAGATGGACTCCCAGGGATCCAATTTGGCCGATGCAGAGGGGGGGGGGGGGGGGGAACTGATTTTAGGAATCGCCTTACTTGACATATACTAGAATCAATTCAACAAAAAATTTATGTTAGCGCACAAATTCACCAGTTATAAATTTGTAAATATTACGATTCCTCCAGTCAACCCCAGGCGCTCTGTTCACCAGCCGCACACCACAACGAAAAAACACTGCGATCCAACACAACAAACTCTCCCCAGAATACAAAAATTCCGTAGTATCAAGCATATGGACGCGATATCCAATCCACCGCACACAAACACACTATCTAAAAGATAAAAAAGAGATCCCACTCACGTCTGTGACCGTGATCGGAAGGCATGGCGGGCCACCGAAACTCTGTAAATCGAACGGGGGAAAAGGGCTTGAAAAGACGGCAACCCGGTTGGAAGGGGGTTGGGTGTTGTTTCTTCTCTTTATCTTTCCCTTTTTCGAGGAAAGGGGGGGGGTTCGGGATCGTTGGTCGGCGTTCGTTGCTCGTTGCTCGTTGCTCGTTGTCGTTTTGAAATCGAAATCGAATCCAAGTCCCTTTTCGGCTGGTTGTTGGTTGGTTTGGTGCGTGTTGGACCGATTCGGCATGGGCTGATTTAGCGAGCCCTAAGTTGTTAGGGGCGCTTTGCCCTTTTTGGTAGTATGGAAGTTGTGTCACGTGATATCTGGCTGTTGATAAAAGCCTTTTCTTTCGATGAATGTTCATCTTATGATATTGATCTGGTTATGGTCCTGATTGTGGGTGTTTTATTCATTAATATGTCTGGATGGGATCATACAAAGCTATAGGTAACCAGGACAAATAGTGATTCAATCATGATATCCATTATTAAGGACTTGGGACTTCGAGATTCCTCCTGCCATTGGTCTCCCTACATGACGGCCAATTGGAGGTAGGTAACCTTGAAACTTGCATTCCAAACATTTGATAGGCGAAATGTTTCTCCATGTCAAGGGCACTGTCCGCGTTCCTTGCTAATTCCTCAGAACCCTTTTCAGTATGCACTTCTGCCAGTTCTCATCTTCGCACTTGTGGCAAGTCAAGCGTTTTCACTCTTCTATGCTGAGATTCATGATTCACAATAGGTCATATCAATAACACTACATAAGGCTGAAACCCTTGTCGCCTGTCTTTGTATATTGACAATAAACTATGGCCACGACCTTTTGCTCTTTGCCCATTGTTGATCTGACCCCTCTGAAGAACCCCAATGGACTGAGAAAGGAAGAACAGAAGAGCTTGGCAAACCAGTTATACGACGTCTTCGTCACAACAGGATTTGCCTATCTGGTAAATTATCCTTTGAACTTTGATCACGAAACTCTTTTCGACATTACCAGGGAGTTCTTTGCTCTCCCGATAGAGGAGAAGATGAAGTTGTCCAAGCGGAGCTTTTGCAAGGACAATCTGAATACTTATCGAGGGTAATCCGCGCATCACATATTTTACCGTGGTTATTTAATTAGCATGAAATGAACTGGGCCTTCTAATTAGCTGATGAGTGGTATATAATTAATGCTTTAATTCGAATAGATACTTCCCCACCCAGCCAGATCTGGCCAATGATAATCTGAAGGAGGGCTTTGAGATCGGTCCGAAACATCACTGTCCGCAGTCATCAATATCCAACGGTAGCACAAATCCCGGCAATCTGAAAGTCAATCTCTCAGAACCCAATGTCTGGCTAGCACCTACAATATTCCCCTTCCGCTTCAAACTCGAACAACTACACAGCGAACTACAGTCTCTCGCCTCAACTCTGCTTTCCCTCTTTGCAATTGCCCTGAACAAAGAGGCGGATTTCTTCTCGCCATACCTAACAGACTCACTCAGTACCTTACGGCTGCTGCACTATCCACCGAATGCAAACCCCAAATTGAACCCATCAATATTACAGCAGGAGACATCACCAGATGCCGATTCCGACTCCGACACGGTAAAGCTGTGCTGTCCACCCCATACTGACAGCGGAATTCTTACTTTACTCCACCAGGATGCTACGGGGGGTCTAGAAGTTCAAGATTCCGATGGGAAGTGGATTGCCGCCCCGTACGTTCCTGGATCCATCGTTGTGAACATTGGCGACTTAATGGCGAAAGTGTCTGGTGGAAGGTTTGTGGCTACGATGCATCGTGTCCGTGCGCCGCCTGCAACTGCGTCTTCTCCTTCTCCCGGTGCGGATGATGGGATGCAGCAGGGCCTTGGAATGGGCAGGTTTAGCGTGCCATTTTTCTTTGAGCCTGGTGAGGAGTGTGCTGTTAGGTCAGTCGATGATGACATCGACGGTGGTGGTGGGACCGGTGCTCTTGTGTATGGGGACCATGTAAAAGCGAAGATGAAAACTTGGGTTGAGTTCCAAGGTCTCTGAGGATGGAACATGGAAGGTGGGCTGGGTGCTGCGAGGGAGCTCATTGAGTGGCTAAAGGTACAGATGGATGTATGTAGTGTTTGCGTATATTGTTCTAATGGAACGCTGGGTTACCTGCTAGTCCATGTATGTGTGTTTCGTTTAACTGCGCGCTGTGATAATGATGGAAACTTCAACTGAAATTCTTCTGTTACATCCATAACCAGAGATATTCTTGAACAGTCACAATGTGTACAAGTACAAGGAATCAACCCATGCTTCACTATTTTTCCATTGCATGTGAATCACCGGTTTCCTGAAACCTTTCCTGTTGCGATCCGGTCCTGGAATCACCAGAACCACAGCCCTATCAGAGAACCCGGTCCCTTTCTGCCACAAAATACCTCTTCTTTAATCCCCCTTTCTTCGGCATCTTTCAGTTCCCGTTCAAAATCCCAGATGACAAACATTGGGCGATTCGATGCTCGATCCCGCAATATCGTGCTTACCTCGTGGGCCATAGCTGCATGGGGCCAAAAAGATATCAGACCTTATCAGGTATGCATTTCTTCCCCCAGGATATATTTTTTTTGGGGGGGGAGCAAAAGCAGATAATCATGGCCCCGGAAAGATTGTCTTGCCCACGCTCAGAACCGAACTGGGGATCTTATCATTACGCTACTAGTGATACGCTTTAACTGCCACTAAACCACGCGGGCACAACTGGATGATTCAACATCGGAAAATCAGTTCAGGCTGATCAATGCCTGAGTATGCTTTGACATACACTACGGCTAAAAGCTATTACTTCTCGCTTCCTCAAAATCCGAACTGGATGCGACTCGTTAACTAAGGTTGTTGTTAGAAGAATCTCTGGTCCGATGGGTGGAAGGGTGCAAACGTGCGGACCCTGACCTCAAAGGATAGAATAGTGTTCCACGTTTTGATGTCGGCATATATTCGGTGCGCTCATTTGGTCTTCTTCTTTGGCCTATTGGTAACAATTTTTCACCTCTTTCTATCGTCATCTCCCAGGAGACAGGCAAGTCCAGGATCTCTCATAGCAGACCGTGGACTACGTTTCATTCTGCCTTGAGAGGTCCAGAGGAGTATCAGGTATGCCCTGATACTACGAAGACGTCAAAGATGAGGGGCGCCAGCAGACCATCACGCCACCACCAGGGCCACAGCTACTTGGAAACTATCTCTTGCGGCAATCAATTTGGCATCCAGGATCAACCATCTTGACCCCTTTTCAATTGGAGACCCCAACTTGAACTTATTGGCTCATGTCAATCCAAGACAGAGCCCGAAGCAGCCAACTCACGCTATCTCCAGGTTGTGCAACTCTTGAACCCATCGGGGATTCTTTGTTTCATACAATTCTTATTTCGGCTACTGGATGACACTACAACAAGTCGTATCTAAGGAAGTCGTACGGAAGATTATACGATGCTATACTTGCAGAGTACCTCAGCGAGAGTGGTCCATTCACCTATTTGTGTTGGACCGCCTGCAACTTTTGAAAATGAATTCCTCGTCGACTTACAAACATACCCACCGTGGTGGCTCCCATGTTACTGCCGGAGATGTAACGTGACAGTCAGATCAAAGAAGATTTTCGTAGCCCTCTACTCCACCTTTCCACCTTGACGCTTGATAGAGACGTTGTTGGCTTAATTAATTATATAAACAACATAAGGTTTTGATATGGTTAAAATCTGCTCACTGAACCACATTTGATGACAGCAAGTACCAGTGCTAACCTGGTACTTCACTTTCTCAGATCCAGGTTCAACAAGTTGGGGTTAAGGGATGCCGATTTTTTTCATTGTTGTTAGTGACCTTGAGTCATCCAGCCATAGATTGATAGTTCATTTGCTATTTCTGCATATACGGTGCATGCGAAGGAGCAAAACCATTGAGTTGAGCATCCCCTGCTGCATCATATCAGAGTAGGTAAAGCTAAAATGTCAAAAATATTTCCACGAAACGGTTATGGTTGAGCCCCAAGTCGAGGTCTTCCAAATTGGTGGGCCTTTGTCCGCTCAAACACCTAGATGTGAAATGATTTCTATCACTAGCCCTGATCTCCGCTCATACGGATACGATGAGCATCCGATGGTCCGGCAACCTGCCTCACCATTCCTCGTGTTTCTATTGCGGATGGCTAGACACAGGTTGTAAAACTTTTAGATCACGAACTTCCCAAAGGAGTCTCGACCATTGACAATCCTAAATACCTATTAGGTTCCTAGGTAGTTTTGGGTATATGCCAGACCCTGCATATCCATCTCCTAGTACTACTGTTGGAACATCGATAACACAGTTTTGATCAAGATAGCATTAATAATCGTCATACAGACTTGATAGTACCACTTTGGGACAACATCTCTGTTCATGAACAAACAGTCCCAACAATTCAACACCACACGGGGCACAGACGAATATTCCCAATATTCCCAGCCGATTTCATGCTTCCAGGAGAGCCGGCAGGCCCCGACTGGATGCCAATGGCGCAGCTGTATTATCAGAGGTAGCTATTGAGTTCCACGAGTACGCGAGGAAAAAGCAGAAGTGATACTGATATCATGAAATCAACATTGTCGGAACTAGTTCGTATCCAGCGCACATATAGACTCAGAACGGAGGACGTTCTTGATACCAAAGAGCGCAAGTTATATAACTTAAAAAGCCATCTCGATAGAATTACAGGACTATTGGAAGACCCAAAGCTCTTTTGACCAGCTTGGTGGCATTTACAAGCTGTGTCCATTGGATGCAGCGGTGCACAAGGATGTCACACAACAATTCCTGAATTAGATGAAGAAGCTGCACCATTCGACGATGAAAGATGCAGATGCGGCAAAGTCTATACAATTGGTAATATTTTTGAATACCAAATTGAAGAGGAATCTAATCGTAATAGTCCAGGTAAAAGAGGGTCGATTCCCCAGGACGCACCTCCAGTCCAAAAGTATAAGCCAGCAAGACTTCACTGTACAGGGGCCCAATGGATTGACTGTCAATTATCCAGCCGTGGAAAACATTGAAGGACTGCTTGGAAGCAATTCAAGCCTCACCTACTGCTTCCAAGAAAAACAAACCTCTCCCGCAAACTCCGACGATGCTGCTTTCGCCGACCCCGACGCGAATCCAAAGAACCATCTACCAACTATTCAGATTAGTCCCTTGTATACGGGGAGAGGACGAAAATGGGACGGTGTTTCGAGAGATTGATAAATGCGAGTGTCAACGATCTATTGGAAGTCGCTTGCCTCCCATTCTATTGCCTTTGGGGTGCTGGAACACACTGTCCAAGTGTTGGTAATGAAGGAAACCCTCGATATCCAGTGAAGATGCGCCTTCCAGGACAAATACTAGGGCTATTACCGATGCCCGAGACAGGATCTGATTCCCAGTCAACTGAAGATGGTTCCGCAGTCTCTCGAAATATTTGGGTTCGCCCGGGGGGGGGGGGGGGGGGCAATGATTTGACTGTAGAGATGTGAAGGGGGTATCTGAAGGAAACCGGGTGTTGACTTGGAGAAACCTTCTACATATGCAGAAGCGGCTGATTCTACGCAGCAGTTTTCGGGGAGGACGGGTATCCACGAACTTCAATACCGACGCTACCATACGCTGATGAAAATCGCTTCGAATCCAACCAGTGTGCATTTTCCGATGCATCATATGACGCTCTCCCATTGGTGGTCTGGCATGCATATATGTGCATATCTGGCGAGTTCCCCAGCTATATCCAACGTTCTCGAAAGAGTCTCCTGCTGGGATAAGCCGATCCAGAAACGGCCTGGAAGCTTCATTGTCTCATCGGTCGTCATCGACTCCGCGGCACGGAGATATCCCCAGGTCCTTCCAAGAAATAGAAATTACTACCCCACATTACTAAGCTGTGACTTGTACGCATGAAGCTGATCCTGGCAGTAAGCAACGGCAATGCCGATTGCGGCAGGGTGAATCCATTGTGTATATCTGGCTGGTTGAGGTTTAGTTAGGAGTTAAAATATAGGTGCTGAGAAAGACATTCTAATTGTGGCATGGGTTGTCTGTTTTTCACTGGAGTGCGAGGTGATTGCCGTGAGAGTTAGAGAGGGGTTGGACGGAACATGGAGTTGCGGAGAAGGCCAACGGAGACTGTAATAGAAAGCACACACATTTCCCCGGCCCTCTTTTAACTATATAGGCTGATATCATCAGGTTAATAATAGAGGACTTCTTTTTGTATATTATAAGGATATTGTAATCAACCACCGGATTCAAGATACCTTATAATAGATCCCAGAGAGCTCTCCTATAGTGCATATGACATGCCTTTGCCCCCTCTCCTCCACCTTTCGTCTCCACGTGGAAACAGCAACACCGTATCAACCGCTCTAACAAGTAGTGAGAGGTTGTATCCCAGAAACTGCCAAACCCGACACTTGATGCTTACTTTTCTATGGATACCTATATCAAGAGCATAAACGCCATGCAATCCAGAGCCAGCTAGCCAGCCAGCCAGCCAGTCAGCCACACACAGCATTCAGATATATCCATGGATGTCGCCAGGATGTCGCAGGGTCCAATCCCCGTCCCGCCCCGTCAAATGCCATGCGGAGCTGGGGCTGCGGGGCTGAAACGTGCAAGGGGCCGAAAGAGGGTTAGCTTCCCCCATAAGTTAAAAGCTTAAAGTTAAAAAGATGATCCTTTCACTTTGACAGCAACTACTAGGACTGATGTGCGACGAATTGAGTTGACCCCAGATAGATAGAACCCGTTGGGATTGTTTCACGTCCCATTATTAACTAGATAAGGAAGCGGTGGGTTTTAAAAAGACTGATTCTTCACTACGATATCCGAATCTACGTTGAATTTCTTCTGAGCTTCGTCTGTGTGAACGGTGGGCTGGTATGTGTAATATGTATGGGAAGAGGATGACGATGTAGAGAGGTAAAAAGGAGACAAGACTGACTGAACAAGACATGATCAGATTGAAAGAGTAGAGATAGATAATTTTAAAAAGCAACTTGACTCGCAATCTTGAAACGTCTTCACTTCTTTCTCGTAGTTTCACTCTCCATTCATATACATCCTCTCCCTAAATCCGCCAACTTTGGTAGGAAGTATATAAGCTAAAGTTCTAAAAAGAACAAAAGAACATTAACAGAAAACACGCATGTGTATACCCGTTTTAGTAAATAGCATTTACGTCTTACCATCAACTAGCTTCAAAAGAGAACAAAGCAGGAAGAATACCAAATAACGATGTAAAATATAGGCATAAAACAAATGTGGTGCTTGGGAATCAACTTCAAAAACAAATCAGTCAGCTACACACATCTCATCACATCGTACACAATAGGAAAAAGTAATTAAAACCAAAAGCAGATAGAGAAAACAAAAATTCAACACTAGACATCGTGTGTAAACCAGTGGATATATGAAAACAAACAAACGAAGAATGAGAAGGTTAAAAATGAAGAAAAGGAAGAAAAGACAAAGTGTCAAAATAAACTGTTCTGAGAGGAGAAGAGAAACCAACCAGTCAATGAATAAACCCAAACCAAAAAATAAATAAATAAATATAAAAATATAAAATAAAATAAAAAAAATAAAAAAGCCAAAACATCCCGCCACTCCATCCACCAACCTACAAATCACTCTACCTTCAACCTCTTTCCCCCCGTCGCAATGCCCTCAGCAACACCAACACCAACACCCTCAGAACTCTTCCTCTTCCTCTCCATCAAACCCCCATCCTCAACTTCCTTCAAACCACTAGAACCAACGTCAACACCAACAGTCGCAAAACCAGGCCCACTCTGCACAACAGGCGTAGGAAACGTCAATGGACTTGGTAACACATTACTATCGGGCCCTGATCTCCCAAAGCCCCATTCGGGATAAAAGCTGGATGGCGATGGAAGCAAGTTATCTGATACAAAGCGGCTGGGGAGCGCGGAAATGGGTGTGTCGATGGCATTGCCATTATTGTTGCTGCTATTGATGCCATTGCTGTTGTTGCTGTTGTTGCTGTTGGTATTGTTGCTGGGGTATGCCGGGTTATTTTGAGAAGCCGTTACGGCTGGAGGTGGAGGGCGGGCAAATGGGTTTGGCGGGCCTTGGGCACCTGCGCTTAGAAGTGTGGTTGTGGATGGGGAGGGTGGGGGGAGAACAACACCGGAGTGTCCTGTATCTGCGCTGCCTCGGGCGGGGGTGGCTGCTGTGTTTCCTGTTGATTCTCGAGGGGATGAATCTGCAGTGGCGCTGTCTGCATCTGAATTTTCGCTTGGGATCTGAACTTTCAGGCGTGGGCGTTTGGCGCCCATTTGGAGACTGTTTGAGCGGGAGATCGAGGAGGTATCGGGGATCGAGGAGAGGGAGTGCATGCCTTGGGAGTGGGCAGGTAGAGTTGCAGACCTTGCAGGAGGTGGAGCAAGGGGTACGGAATGGTTAGTTGTTGAATCGGTAGGTTCCTGTTCAGGTTTGGGGGGAGAATCGGTCTTTGGAGAGGAAGATTGCGGACCAAATCCAAAATGCTGCGCAAGTACGGAACCGCGATCATCAATTGGGGTGAAGATGCTTCGCGATTTTGATGGTAAAGGCTTGGGAGGTGGAGTTTGGGTTTGTTCCGTTTTGGGTTGCGGTTGCGGTTGTTGTTGGGATGGTGATCGTGAATGTACGGGTCGTTCTGGAAGGGGAAATGCCGGTGGCACCGAAACAGACTGTCGCTTTTGCTGCTCGCGTATGTATTGCTGCGCGGGCTGGCCCATGGGCTGATGAGGGGGTTGTGGAGTGTGATTTCGTGGCGGTTGTGGTTGCGGTTGAGATTGGTGTGGGTGCTGCACTGGTAGAGGATGAGGACGTTGCTGGGTATGGTGAGGATGAGGGTGAGGGTGATGCTGAACCGGCGGTTGCGGTGTCGGTTGCGGAACTGGCTGGTGTTGTGGCATGGCATGATAGGGATATTGGCCCTGTCGGGGGGTCTGCTGGGGCATATTTGGGTTCGTTTGTGGGTTATACATGGAAGGGTTTGGCATATATGTAAAACCGTTTTGAGCAGGTGGTGGGGTTGCATGGTGACGCTGCTGCTGTGGAACTAGCCCCGAACCGACCCGCTGGAGGTTGTTTCTCGATGGCGGCCGCGAGATGACTGGCTGCGGAGTTCCGCGTCGAGGATTGAAAACGCCATTAGGCATTGGCGGGGATGCGGAAGGCTGATGGTTGACATGTTGGAAGGTGGGTTGGTTTTGGATCTGTTGGGGGACTGTCTTGTGAGTCTTGGGAGGGGCTTCCTCGGGAAGGGATTCATCCTCATCATCGTCATCCATGCTTTGTTTTCCGGGAAAATCAGCAGGTCCTTTATGCTCGTGTGGTTGGCCATACTGAATTGAATGATATAGGTTAGCAAAAGACCTACAATGGAAGATGAGAAAGGGGAGAGCAGGTGTGATGGAGCGCAACACACATATTGGTATCGTCCAAGAGTCTCATTGATATCGCCCGAGGAGAACTCGTATAATTTCTTATTATGACCAAATATAATGACGGCAACGTCTACAGAACAAAGGACTGACAACTCGTGTGCCTTCTTGAAGAGACCACCCTTGCGCTTGAGGAAGGTTCTATTTTCATCGTAATAGCGCGACGCAAAGTTAGTTGTTTTGTTTATATGCGCGTCGAGGGACAGAAAGAAGAGGAAGAAAGAGAAGGAATGCAAGTCCAAACCCAAGGACACTTACACGGAGCGATTTCGATCATCAGTGATGGCCTTAATTTCGATCTTTCGTCGACCCATTGTTGAGACGGTAATGCGCGCCTACGGGAGACAAAGCTATGAGCTTTGCTAAGACGAATCCGGGGGAGCGTGGGCTGCCCAGTTGGCAGTCAGGAACATAGAAAAACAGCAGTCGCAGCAGCAACGGCGCGAGACAGGGCAGTTGAGCTTTGGCCTTGGGGACTGAATCGAGGTAAAGATGATTAGATGGAGGGAAGAAGATGTATGTATATTGGGTGAGAGAAGGGTGAGGTGGAGAAAATCTGTAGTTTTCTGATGGCTGTAGTGTTGTTATTTTGAGGCGATTGACGAAACCCTGGCGCCCGCTGGAAGGACAAAGAGATCAAAGGGTTAGTGACTTGGAATGCTCTCACTAACAACAACTGCAGCAGCCAAGGTCAGACTAAGTACCAGACACGCTATAGTCGCAGAGTATTGGAGAGGTGACAAGTGATAGTGTGTTGTTAGGTGGAAGTAGTGGTTGGTGTTGATGAGCGGGTTGATGTGGTGAGAACGAGCAGAAAAAGAACAAAAAGTACGTGCAGGAAAGTGGGTTTCGTACGGTTGAAGAACTCGAAAAACGGAGGAGTGGGTTTAGCTAGCTAGCTAAAGATGGGCGTTTGAGGTTGGTTGTTTGAGTTGGTGGTATAGGAGAAGCATAGGCCGTCGTCAGTGACAGCTGTTGGTGCCTGTGGTGGTGTGGACGATGTCAGTGGTTAGGTGGAGGCTGGCAGACGCCGGCGTTCTAAAGATAGAAAAAATATAAAGGGAGAGAGCGAGAAGTGGGAATTAGGAAAGGGCGGACGAGCGAAGGGGGAAAAGGGGAAAGGACAGATCAGGAAGGTGCACGGACTTAAAGTCCAAGTCAGCAACTCAGCAGTGGGGGATTGGGGAAGCAGGCACGCCGCCTGATTGGCCGAGATCCGCTTACGTGAGAATCTGCTTATCCCTTCTTATGGTCTAGCGGGTGGGGAGCCTCGGCAAACAACTGCAGTTGCAGGCTGTGTGCGGGCTGTGTGAAGGTGCGTGTGGATTGCACCAATCACTCCTACGCAATTACTAACTGTTCATTGGGGAGCGAATGATGAATGTATCAGCCCACTGAACCCACCCAGGATGTTGGACCGCAAGGTGTGGTCGTGGCAATAGTGTACTAACATGTCACGCAGTTCTTCCCCTGGCTGCCAGTGGTTTGGTTCGAACCAGGCTGCCAAATAATCCCTTGCGTGGCACGACGGTTGCCCGCGGGACAAATTCACCCGCGTAGAACTAAGCAAATTTCCAAACTGGAAGAAAAGGACATGTTAAGTTTTCTCGAAAAATAGTCCCCAAATACTCCGTTATAATCAGTCAAAGAGTCGAGAGGGTGTTGATGGGTGACGGACATGGGATCTTTCCTATTCCGGTATAGGGCTCATTTTACTTGCAGTTTAAATCCATGTTATGTTTCTATTTTTATCCTCCCACGTTAGCGTCCACTAACTTTTGCCTGTTTCATCTCTGATGCTCACTCGGAATGTGTTCGGTATTATTCCGGTGCCGATCTGAAAATCAATGATGTATGGATTTTCTTGAACCCGCGGAACAGAGAAGGTTGAGACCCAAGGACAAGGGAGAGCCTATCCTGCTGTCTCTGAGTGGGATTAGCGCCACTGGGACAGAATAGGTATGGCCCGAGTTGATCTGTGCCAGGAACAGAAATCATAACTTTTTCTTTTCTTTTCTAGAAGTTGTTTACAGAAATCCAGATAGCTTCTTAGTTTCAACAAGGTTCAATAAGAAGTTTGTGTGTTTACAGACACCACCCAATGACCATCTTCAGAATGCTATGGTACCATTTATAGACCCATCCTTGTAGTCAGCTTCTCCGCAGATGCTAAGAATATCTCCCTACCTCCTCTAGACTAGAGAAAGCCAACTCCACACTTTCCCCCACTACCTTCTTCCAACTTGGCCAGCTTCAAATCCTACTCAAATGGGGATATTCTGTGTGGCCCTTCCGATTCCCGGAGGGATGGTGCCAAATCATTTTTACCAAAAGCAGAGAATTAGTCCACCGGAATCCAAGCTTGCAAGGTACTCATGGACCCATAAATTTCCCTATCTGGCCCTCCACGAAGTGAGAAGTGTGCGAGAAACAATATTACTTTATATCCACGGATTCATCCAAGATCTTTTTGACTCCGGGTAAGTTTTCGTGGAAAGGAAGACAGGAATGTGTCACATGTGGAACAATGCACTGGCGAGTAACCCATATATTCTTATCAATGTTAAAAGGGCCGAGTAAATGTCTTCAATAGGAGAAATCGATAGTACTCTCTTGTTCGATTCACCCCGATATCGGATGCAAAAAAAAAAAAAAAAAATAAGAAAAGAAAAGAAAAGAAAAAAAGAGAAAAAAAGAGGCAGTTAACAAATAAATCTCTCAAACAAATATACTTTTAATCTAAGCAAGAAATATAATGAACATATTGATGAAAATCTGCAGCAAGTCCTCAACTATCTGTTATTAATGCAATTAAGACTGATGATCATCTTTTGAGATCAGATCATCTTTCACATCACCTCTCTCATCTAGCTAATTCAATCACGTGAAAAAAATAAAATAAAATAAAATAAAAAATAAAAATAAAATAAAAAATTCAAGTAAGTATCACTGTTGAATATTTTAATACTAAATATAAATCTAATCTTTGGATCTGTGTACATTCTCTAACATTGTGTTCAGATATACATATCCTGTAGAATAAGGCCCATGTCTTGAAGTTGAGTTACTTAAATTCTACCTTTCTTCTTAGTTTATTCAGCTTTCAGATTTCTGGCAGCTCTAGTTATTTCTTCTTCCGCTGTTAAAATAGCCTTTCTATATACAACGCAAAACACTAAACAGACGCAATTCTTTAATTCAGAAGCCGGAAAGACCTTCAATTAAAAGCCAGCAGCTAGCTGAGCCAAGTCTTTCAATTTTATTGGATTTGCATACGAGGTTGTCAAGTTATTAGATTATTTATGATTTCTCTTCAATGGACTTATCTTCCTTTGGTGATCTGAAAAGTGACGAATTTAACTGCAGTTACAGCCCACATGCGTCACGCACTGGAAGTGGAAGTGGAAGTGGAAGCGGGATGGGTTGGGCTCAAGTTCATCAATCTAACATACATCCTTCCATCAAGAACTGACAAATCAATCGTTGATTCGCGGCAACTCCATAAACACACTGGGGATGAAAACGTGGGTCCTATCTTGGTTTGTTTGCCCCGACCGCATCACATGCATCCGACGCGAATGTCGATGTCGATTACTGTACGTGCACGTGCACATACCATGAGGTACATCTGGATGTGACCACGTATGAGGTTGGACCAATCGCCTCTTATATGAGTGTGGCACATCCAGAATTTACTTTTTTGCCTTGGTTGAGAGTGGCCATTTTCAGAAGAAAAGGAATAACTGTAGATCGAAGGTGAAATAGCGGTGTCAAAAAAGCAACAATCACTATTCAGTTGCGGTAACTAACTAACTAACCAACTAGTCAACTAACTAGTTTATAAAATTTGCTTAACTAGTTACACTTCATCTCCAAGCTAGGCTTGCACGCTTTCGCGGGTAGAAATCCTGTTGCGGGCTTGGAAACCTCACTCGCGTGCATACAGTGATGCCACCCGGTTTACCGTAGAGTTTAACATTCAAGACATTGAAAACAACTCGGGTATAATAATAACTTTGGAAATCTAATGGGATGTGCTTGTCATTAAGTGGATGCGCCGCCTCAGCAACCAGTTCCAAAACAGGCGTCAATCTTCCTGATAGATAAAATTTGTGGCCACTGCTTTGTCCAGGTGAGAAAAGTAGTTAAATTCTAAGTTAAGCCTCAAATTTTATTTTAGAGACACTCTCCAGACAGTGCCATGAATTTTGCCCAGCCTTACAAGATTGACCAACTTCGATTTCAGTGTCCAGCAACTTCTAGAACCCGGTGAAGAATAAATAACATCATGACCTTTAGAGGTCGCACGAATGGACTTGACAGGTATATTTTTTTCCGTCTTTCGGCGGCGGGATGCTTCGGGCAGTTTCGTGGCGGAAGGATCTTTAAATCGTGGTTCAGTTAAATATTTTCTTGACATTGCCGATTTCCATTCTCAACGGGCTTAGCTCATATGTGAGAGAATCCAGCTAACTAGTGCCTCATTGATTAGATGACATCTGAAAATGTTATTTACTGTTTCTAAAAGTGATAATTTAAGAAAAATCGTGGAAGAGTTCAGCTGTGAGGTAACTAAACATCAGCATCCTCCCAAAATATGGAAGAAATTAAATAAATCAATAGGTAAGAAATGGAAAACAAGAAAGGTGGTCGGCTTTACAACAAAAAATGACGTCAATATTGCTTTTCAATCATCTTTTTTGCGCTCTCAAACAGGACTCCTACCATGAATGATAACATCGTTTCTCTGAAGCTTTTGCGCAGAGTAGTAAACAATAACCTTTAGCGATAATCCTAATATCTGTTGATTGAAGAGCTGATGTATCTATCGTTCCAACTCACGTTCTTTCCCAGTCCATCTCCGGCGGATGCTGCGAATTGCCATGCTCACGAACAAGTCTCTGAATAGTTCGTTCCACCAAGAGTATAATAATTATGATCGGCTCCCTTTACGGATGGCATTGGCGGGAAAGCCATGCCAAAAGCCATGCCAGTATTCCTGTCATTCTTGATCAGGGCCAGAGCTGCAGAATCATAGAAATAAGCTCTAGTTTCTCCACAAAAAGTAAACAAAGAAAATAAAAAAAAGGATAAGAAAAAAAAAAGGGTAAGAAAAAAGACGGGAAAACACAAGGGACTCGCAATTATCCCTACCCATTATCAAGTAGGCATAACTAATTATCTGTAGATTTTGTTGAACTTTATGAGCAGGAAAACAAATACAAGTTACATATATGACGAGCAGAGGAACGTACCTGCCATTTTCCCCAACCAGCGGGAACGCGTCCATCAATTCCCCCAGTTTGGTAACTAGTTTTCTGCTTTTTATGTAATTTTGGTGGAGAAACGAAATTAGCTGACCATCGCATTGGAAAGCGAAGGAAGAAATTCATAGTTACCCATTGCGTCATTTCCGTCTATTTCAATATGTGGGATGACTAATGGCGGGAAGACTCTTGCCATTAACTAACTAACTATCGTATCCAAGGAAACTCCAGTAGGAAGCGGATGGATTCTTATTTTCCCGACGCTTTCTTCTTGGAGTAACTAACCCCTAAGTTATTCCACTATATCTTGTCTGATTGCTGCTTCGCATATGACTACAAGCCCAAATCTGTAGTTTTCTGGTTGCAATCGTGGAGTCGACACTCTGTAACCTCTTGACAATTTCCTACATCTTGAGGAAAATAAACAGGGAGTTGCCCATCGTTTCCCAAACTCGATCATCCCAAAAGGTGATCGGGTTGTCACGGTAGGTTGACGGGGAACAAACAGTTAAGTTGGAAGCAATCCAGATGATTCACTTCTTGAAACATATATATATAGTTATATTCGCATATTGATGTCATACTTATAGTGGACATCGTCGGGAAACGCATTGTTCAGCCATCTATCCTAGCACCATAGGTCAATTTGGCTAGTACTCTCGGCCATTCGCTGAAACAGCTCCAGCTTCCCAGAAATTATCAGCGTCACAGGGTAAGGAGATTGAAAGAATTGCATTTGCACTCTCTTACCAATCACATTTTTCAACTGACAGTCCCAAACGGAGCCTTATAGGTATATATTGTGTAGATCGTATTTGCCCTCTTATAACTTCTTATAACTAATGTCGCTGTGGTCATAGCCACTACTTAGAAGTCTATCAAGTTCGTGCAGACGTAAAAGGGCAACATTTATCTTCCTCCCCATCTCATTTAGTCATGGCAAATATTGTAACTAATTACACACTACAAATTCTGCTCTTACCAGTTGACCTATGCCATAACCTTTTACCCGTGTTTCAATATGTCCTCGGAGTTCATGGGCGCAATCTTTTATACCCAGGATGAAGGAATAGCTAAGTTGTGTGGAAGTCAAAAAAAAAATGAGAATTATAAGCCCTTTTCCAATGATTGAGAGAAATAATTAGTCTTTTATGTTTGAGTTGAGTGGTGTCATATGAAACAGTATAGAAAATATCACAGAAATCTAACAAGAAGAAAAGAAAAAGCAGAGAAGATGAAACAGGATATTTGACAGAGATTTATGTGTATTTACATACACAGATGATGAGACTGGTGTGAATGTTGTTGATATATATACTAATTGAGAACGATGAATCACATACATAAATGAGATCAGAGGCAAAAAAGAAAACAATCAAATATGAAAGAGATATTGCAACAGCTACATTTTAAATTATAGATGTTGCATTGCTGGTCACTGTCAAGATAATTAATAGTTGAGCAAGTTAGTATAAACGAATCTGGATTAATCTCTTGAAAAGAATTGAATTCCGCCTCCAAATAATGTTACAGTGAAAAGAGTCACCGGAATCTGGGACGCAATTCTTTGAGATGTGGACATTGCGAACTGAACCACTAACTTGCTGCACCGCGTCTGAAAAAGCCCTTTAGCAAAGTGACGAGTTTAACCAGTTAACTGTAAACTCGTTGAAACATCTAACTTACCTAGGGCAAGTTCTCCAAACAGCATATGTTTCGTGTGCATGGAATCTGCAACTAGTAAAATCCTCGAGTCCAATTTCATAATTCGACTTAACCTGAATCGGAGGGTTAACTACTAGACGTTCCAGGCTACATCGTTAAACATTTTTGGCATTCATTCTTCCACAAGCTCCAAATAATAGTGTTTATGACTTGCATGGCTTGCATGACATCTGCGCCGCAAGGTCCCCGCCTAAGATATTGGAAGTCAGAAAAGATGTGCAAATCGTTATCATGTTCCCCACTCAGCTTCACGGGTGCAAGCTGCTTGCTGCTGGACTTCTGAAGAGATGTTTGGGAAGCCTCTTTTATTTATCCTGGCAATCCCGCCTATCGGTATTCGGATTTTGAGTCCGAATTGTGTTTGAAAACTAAGAGGGCACTGTTTGGCGAGGTTGCGTTGATTTTTGGCAAACCTAGTGCTTTGCTTGCGCTGCCTTCTTCGGATGCCACCTGCTCAAAATCCCAGCCATGAAAAGCAGGCTGCTGTAGTGAATACGGCAATTGTGGGTTTGGTCCTGATTTCTGTGGTCCAGAGAAATTGTCTGTTCTCTTGTGATGCGAAATCAAAATGCGGCAGTAAGTCGCTGAATCAGTGAACCCACCATTTAATCGACCACCCTGGCGATATTTCTCCAAATATCAGACTAGAGGTCATGCTCAGATTCGAAGCTCATGTTTTGTTTTCCCATGTCATAACCGTTGGAAAATCCATTGCTCCGACTTGACTAACTTATCATGATTCAATCTAGAATGCGCACCGAAGGGACTGGAAAATTGTCCGCTCAATGTTTGTTGCTCAGAATTCGGGTGAGCCTTATTTTAGTAAATTTTATAGGCATCCATCATGGAAACTGGCACTGATATACGAGTGAAAGTTTTGTGGTACTACGGAAGAATTTTGTGGGAAGCGCTGTCAAATGGGTGCGAGCAAATTAAAGACTGTAAGTACACCTCAAAGCGCTCAGGTAGCTTTTTGGTTTATATTCCCTCACTGATTCAAGCTGAAGTCCATGCTCTGGGAGCTCTGCAAGCTAACGTTACATTGGCTACTTCAAGAGTTGATATAGATTGGGAATACCCGGTAGCTGATCGGGGTAGGAAGCCTACTCTCTTTTATATAGTTACTTATAAAGTAAACGCGACTGATTTTGCATAGGTGGCGCGGAAGATGGTTTTAGAACTTACGTCCAATTTTCAAAGGAGCTAAGAGCTGCTGTGGGAAACATATATGGGATAACAGTGGCACTCTCAGATTCATATTGTGAGTTCTTGATTAGGCTACTTATCAAAGTAAATCATAGGCTAACACAAAATGCTAGGGTAACTAGTTAAGAGGGTTTGATGTTAAAGGAATGGCCCAATACGTGGACTGGTTTAATTTTATGACATATGATATCCATGGCACCTGGGATGGCTCCAGCAAATGGACAAATGGGATTTTTACCCCCATACAAGTTAAACTGGTAAGCAACCTAGTTATTTAGAAACTGCTGATATGTCCCTAACAAATGGAAGAAATATCATCAGGTTTGGATCTTCTGTGGCGGAACTCAGTCCCTCCTGAGAAGGTTTCCTTGGGTCTAGCATTTTACGGAAGGTCATTTGCATTGGCGGATCCTAGTTACACTACTCCAGGTTGTACTTTCACAAGAGACGGTGATGGGACCTCCGGCGGTGCTAAGCCAGGTAAATGTACTTTGACCAGCGGTACACTATCCAACTACGAGATCAACAGGATTTTGAAGGAGAATTTTCCACCAGTCATTCATGACCAAAACTAGGCAGTAAATAGGATTTCGTGGGATCGCGATCAATGGTACGAACATGTCTTGAACTTTCCCATTTGCATTTAACCTCATTTTCCTCTACTTTATATGCATCTTGTCATAGCTTCCATTTTCTACTTTTGGCAATTGATTGCAAAGTACAATAGGGTTTCATATGATGATGTTGATGCAAGAACGCTAAAGCAAAAAGCAGATTTAGTGAACAAATTGTGCTTGGGAGGAATCTTCGCCTAGGCCATTGATCTTTGGGGGCCGGTACAATGAAGAACCCGAGTTCTATTGAGTAGTGACGAAAAGGGCCTTACGGTGCTGATGTAAATGGAAGAGACGGCGGATCGGGGGATGTCTACGTCTCTCCAGCTATTTTAACGAAGGACAATCCGGTTATAGCATGTGTACGCCGTTGTACATTTCTCATGCCCGCAATCTCCTTGAACGCACCCACCACAATCACCTTCCCTCCCGATACGACCTCTTTGGAAGTTGCATGGCCGACAGTGCATGTAGTTACTCTTCCCGGGGGTGCAGTATCGGTATCAACCGGCCTGGAGAGAACAATTCAGACCGCTGCACTTACCATTCCTCCTGTTACGACAACAAATATCGATCTGTGGAACTGGAGGGTTACCGACCCTGATGCTCCAAAAGCCACATATGTTCTTATGAGCAGCATCCTCCCGTCTCCCCTTGTGGTTACAGATAGACTGCCACAAAAACGGAGGAGATGATCATCCGAAACAAACTGGGGGACAAATTAACCCTCAGGCCATGAACATCCCAGGCAGTTCAGCAATTGGGTCTGATGCAGCTATCCTCCCTGGAATAATCAATGGAAATAATCCCGGGAGGGCTAACAGCGTTACAAAACAGGCCAAAGACCGGATCTGATGATTCCCATCCTCCTGGGACAACCAAGGGAAACAACCCTCAGAGAACAGATGATGGCATGAAACACTTGACGCCTGGGTTAGATGACTCCCACCATACCCGAGCTGCCGGGGGTAATGAAAGGGACCGAGAAACGAGACTTGATCTTGACCATTTAATCCCTACATCCGACCTGCCGGGTGGTGCAACAGACTCTCTCATCATGACTAGGACAATTACTCCGCCACCATATCCATACGTCCCCGATATAAAGACCGATGACGACCACGGTCGGAGCATATTACCCACCGTCATATTTACAAAAGGTCCCCCCGACCCTGTTTGTACAGGAAATTGCGGATTAAAATGCAAGGCTCCATTTTGCCGTGAGCCTTGTGAGCATGATTGCCGTGATGGGCGCGACTTCTTTTCTGAGAATGACAAGACGAGACCTAAAAATGTTGTTAATAAATGCAGCAGTCGAGACTGAAAGGACGGCAAATGCATGGGATTATTTTTGTATCAAGTTTGGCTGTTTTGGGCTCGATTGTCTTGATGGAATCTGCTGGGGTCCTACATGCGTGATTACGATGTGCGGCGGGCTGGACTGCATTCCGCAGCGGGGCGGTTGCAGCGGTGTTGAGTGCAGATCGAGTGGGTGCGTGGGTCCGGACTGCGATAAGGTTACGGGCCGATGTTTCGGCCCAAAATGTATTGGCCTTTGGCTGCGATGGACCCGACTGTGAAAATGGCAGTTGTAAGGGCCCTCGCTGCACCCCATTACCTGTGAAGGCAGTAATTGCGCGTCTGGGTTTTGTACGGGAGCCGAGTGCGAGACAGGAAAGGATGGCTACGGCGGAGCACAAACCGCTCGTCGATGCACTGAACTTGTCATGAAAATACAGCTGAGTACGGCGAGTCGTGACAGGATGAGGACCGCTTGTTCCACGGTGACCGGGTGCTGCTCTGTTGAACTCACGACTATTACTACCACAACCACCACGACTAGTTCTTCTATTAAACTTGCAACTATGATGGAATTCCAGTTGACACGCCGCAGCACTATAGTGCCTTGGGCCAGCATCTTGTATACCAGATGCACAGCCGGGATGCCACTAGGATTCATTTTAAGCCAACCACGGCGGAAAGAGAAATGCCGAGGAAAACTCCAAGTCCTCCAGGAGAGGGGCCTGAGGTCGTAAAATGCTTTGAAAAAGGCAGCCCAGCGCATCGCGGAGGTATGATCGCAACTATAGAGAAATTTTGTTGTGATATCAAGGGCAAAAAACAGTGAGACAGGGACAGAAAATTCAAGGACTCTACAACGCTGCGTGCTTAAAGGGATTTTTTTCGGCTGCGTGATTGAAAAAAAAAGAAAAAAGTTTCTGTAGAAGGAATCAACGATTGTGACCCATGGGAATTGGGACGGAGGACTCAGGGCCGGACGACATGTGTGGTCATTCCCTGAGAAAGCCGGTTGATAAATGTGATCAAACGGGGACGAGTTTCGAACAAGGTGGCATTTTTAACGACTGATTGCGCTCGCTGGACTGTCTATCCTAGCTTCAATCTCCCGGGAGGTCCAAAGGCTAGATACCCGCTGCGGAACAGTACCGGATTCTCAAACACCACCTTCCCGAATACTACGACACCTTGGGCGCCGTTCAATTCCACCTCGAATTATAACTGACCAAGCGAGTTGAGTTGGTTATGATTTGGTTTCGGATACTAGGTAGAGTGTCATTATCTGGTGAGGATAGCCATTGGGGACCGAAGTGCGCTAAATCAATCGAATGTACGAGAGTACTGTTGTTTATATTCACCCACGTCCATTCGCGATCTCAGGGGTTTTATATACATGGTGTTTTTTTCATTTTGATGTTCTTGGTTTAGTAGGTCGGTGTGAGGCTACGTCATTCTCTGTAACATCTCTGTAACAGTCTAACTAATAAGACGCTCCGATCACTAGTTAGTTGAACTAGTTAAACATTAAACTTGGCTCTTGCTTAACTACTTACTGGTGAAGTTTATATATATTCGGGCTAAGGCGCAAGGAAACCATTTCCGCCTGTACATCCATTCATATACTCGTTTACTCTGGCTGAAGTGGTGTCTATTGTGCCTATCGGAGCGATGTAACCAAATCTCTCTAGATTGATATTTTCTTGGAAGTATGCGGAGTGCTCCACATATACCACTAGGATATCACGTATCTCCATAGATATCGTCGTTTCAAATTATACTTCATAAAGACAGCTCAAGCATTTGGGGCGAGGAAGTGGAGTGCAGGAGAAATGAAGAGGCCGATTCAATATTGTCTTTTTGCATGATTCTCATTCTTCAATGATGACGATGGAATTGGCCGCTGCACCTTATTTTTTCCATATTTTTTTTTTATTGACATGGGGCTTTTTTCAATATCGAGCAAATTTTCCAACCACGGGGAGTAGAAGTGGATCTTACTTCGGTAATTGGAACAAACTATGGACGGTTAACAAAAATGTCAGATTTCTCTCTCAGAAGCATATAACTATGTGCTGGGAGATAAAAGAGTCCAAGACGGTAGGCCCTTTTATGAAGATGACTCATTAACCGGCTTTTGAGTTAACCAGGGGAGCTCAAGTCGTTAGAAATTAGCAGAGACACATGTATACCACGGGTTGGGGCACGCTGTAAATAGGCTTCTCTCTTTTTTAACGTTCTCGTTCAGCCGAATTTTCAATTGGCAATGCAAAACCAGCTCAGATATGGAATTTAACATAGATATATTACCCTCCTGGGGGTAGAAATGGAGTAACTTGGCATTGCAATTGTGACTTGATATATTGGTTAAGGTGAAGAGGTAAGATAACAGACTTTGGTCGTGAAATGATATAATGTTATGGTAAGTTTCCTGTGTGACTGATTTCAGATTTCGATTCAGAGGTGTTTTTCGTGGAAGAAGTTCGTGTAATCATGGATGTGTGAATGAAAGGAGTGGCGCAGGTTCGTTCTCCATTGGCAATTGGACGGAGAGTGTGGAGTAAGTAGTTTATAGGGGATAAAAATAGCTGCGCCTGTTGGTGGCTTGGAAAGGGACCCGTGTTAATCCGGCCTTTGCGGCTGGGGAGTGGGAATGTTTTGACAGCTTCGCTCGCAAGCCGTTATTATTGCGAGATGGGATGAATAGCTTTGTGTCTTTGTATTTTGTATGGAGTATTTAATTTTTTCATCTTTCTCTCTTCTTTTCTTTTTCTTTTCCTCTTCCTTTCCTCTTCCTTTATATCTTTATTTCTTTAATTTTTTTTTCTTTCTGCTTTTCTTTTGGAATGCATCAGTTATCGAGTATGTTGGTGTGTTGATTTGGTCTGTGCGAGATGCTAGTGGCGGAGTTGCAGAGGTAAATTGGGAGAACAAACGATATCCGATGTTTGTTTTTCCCTTTGAGAAAAACAGTGTGTTTTTGATCCAGCTGTTCAGATTCTCCTTCAAAAGAAAGTCGGACGGCAAACGAGATGTTATAGTAACGAGCTGCAACAGCCAGAGCAGGCATTGCATGAGAGTTGTTGGAGGTTGCGTATCCTGAGCATCATTGATACCCGGCAAAAATTAACATCACATAAGCTATTTCCTAGTCTTGTCCCATAAAATTAGCTGCAGGAATGTGGAGCCCCCACCCCTGGTGCGATCTGTGGCTTTGAAAGTTTGAAACTCAGAGCACGGCCGTTCCACCATAAGACGACGGGGTGCGACGTTGCGCTTCATCCCCTGACAGCTCGAGACTCTTTCGAGACTCTTTTACTGGATCTGACCCCTTTTTTTTCTCCCCCTTTGATGGGGTTGGTTCTAAACCAAATGGGTAGATGAGATTTTTCCTTTTTTTTTTTTTCTGGCACTCAGTAGCACCAACCCTAAAATCGAGTCCTCCATTCCAGAACGCACCTTAAATTTAAGAGTAGGAATCAGCAAACGACCAGGGCTCGGCTAGGATTTGGAAGTTGACGCAAGGACAGTGTTGCACTTTTCTTTTCTTTTCTTTTCTTTTTTTTTTAATTTAGTTCTTGATTGCTGAAGCTGCAGAGAAGACGCCAGATGACAAGAGGAAAAGCTTGTCCCACGACGACATTTTGTCTATCGTTGGTACGGATCGGCATGTAGGACTAGGGGACTAATGGACCTGTCACCAGTCACCAGTCACCAGTCACCAGTCACCAGTCGAGTCCATAAAGAGGGTGAAGGGTTTATTTAAGCCTAGCTCTGTCCCGAAAAAAACGTTGATCTGGACCCTGGAAGCCCTCTCAGCATTTGCAGAAAGACTGATATTAGATAGATAGCATTAGCAGAACTTCTCGTCCAGTACGGTGTAGGAGTCAACGTATTTAGTCGGACTGGTGTCCCACAGATATGGGAATGGAATAGAAGATCGGGCCCCCGAGGGCTTGTTTTCTTTTTCTTCTGCTAATTTGGGAACAAGGCTATAAATTTGTATGCAAACTGCCTACTTGCCAACTGGTGTGGAAAGCTGGTCAAGTCCAGCACATTGACCAAACGGCGACTCAGAGATCTTAGAATAGCGATGGCGGATCAGGTGGTACAATGGAGCTGGATGGAGGATGAAGAAGGCTTTAGTAAGGCATATGGGGTAGTTGAAAAGAAGAATAATGATGTCCTTGGGTTGAGTCGGGGTTTATATCTCGAGAGTCACCCATCAATCAACGAGCCTGTTGGAGATGGATGGATAAATGAATGTGTCATAATAGGCGTAGAGATATAGACAAGCATTTTTCAAACATCGACTAACTCATATAAAACATCATCATAACTAATTAAATATCCCTGGCATTGACAAATCAAATATTTACGTATCCCCATGCTGGGCTTCAGCCCAACCCCTCTGGCATAAGCAGGTCTTGAGGGGGTGAAATAATTAAATATGCGGCATCGAGATATGCTGGTTATAGGGATAACATATTATATATATATGGTCGATGGCACTGGAAATATCCATGTCTGACATGCCATTGCCCTGCCATGCTCTTGGCCCTCATACCTATATAGTGACATGGAATATATTCCAGATCCGTAGTTAGGTGAGGTATTGTTAGTTGTTACTGTCCAGGTCAATCTCCATCAAATTTAGTTTTTTCATGCTGGCTGGTGCGTGGCATTAACCAGCACAGGCCGTGGCAGCCCCTGAACAGGGTGTTGGCTGTGTTGGCCAGGGGAGCCCCAGCCCAACGCCCCAGCCCACGCTCCTTTTCCACCAGCAACCAACGTGTTTCCTCTCATCCGCATCCTCGACCTCAACCCCGTCCCATCTCACTCTTCATTAATTTCTTTTGTTGTCTTCTTGTCTCTTGTCACCTTTGCTTTCTCTTCTTGTGTCTCATTCATCCAGCCCTCCAGATCTCTGGTTGTCTGTTGCTTTACTCTTCTATTCCTTTCACTCCCTTCTTTCGATTGCAACCAAGAGTCTTCTTCTCTGGTCATCTTCTCTCGCCCCTTTTTCTGGGCTCTTCCCGAGACCCTACCAACGTTCCTTATTCCTCATTGCTCGGCCCCCTTTTTACTTCTACTTCTTCTCTCCATGCTGGTCACCTTTATCTTTGCTTTCTCTCCCTCTTTGCTCTTTATACCAGTCACATCAGCACTTATTACAGAAAGACGGCTACTCTGACTTCCATTCTACTAGGTACGGAATAAAATTTCCCCTATTCCGCCTCTCAAAATTTCTGTCTCTCTGTATTGTGTTGGGTTGACTGACTGAATGTGCCTAACATATAGTACCTCATCTCAGATGCTCAAAACCCTCCTTTATATCTTTATAATTTAGTGCTACTCAAACCTTCTCTGAACCTTCACACCCTCCACATTCTTCCATTTTCGAAACTCCCCCAGGACGCCCTCGAAATACTCGTCGGATATCCGTCTTTGGTCCCCTCTTTTTTGTTTGGCAAACCCAAGCTTCAATTGTGGTAGATTCGGTGAATACAGACCAGTGTTGTTGTTATTGTCTCCTCCCTGAGAGCAGCTGGAGAGCACGAATCAACACCTTTGGCGTTGCTCGTTGCTGTTCGACGGTCACTGGGGATCTAAGACGCCCGGGTCATAAAAGTCACGTTATCGTCGCCTTTGCGGCTCTTGCCGTCCTCCCGTATACATATATGTTGATCCTCTTTTAACATTTAAAACCATCTCCCATTCGCACAATGTCATTTTTCGCTCGAGTTTTCCGCAGCAAAGATGCTAGCAGTTCCAAGAAACAATCAAAGCAAAACGGTGTTGGTCAGGTTCAACAGAAGCCCCAATGGACCGACGCATTCCTCCGTACGGAGGTGAGCCCAGAAGAGGTACAGGAGTTGCTACATGGATGTACGATCGAGCTAAAATCGAGAGGTCCGTATAACTATTGGGTATCCGTGACAAATGCGATTTTATGTTTTGTTAAATGTTCAAATTCCATATTGTTATTCAGGTCTCGAAATTCCGTTTCTTCTTCTTCCGTTTCGCCCCAACTCGGATCCGAGTTCAGCACGCACTTTTATTCGACACTACTTCAGCCCTCCTCCGGAGAGGCCTGAACCACTTCGCGGGAAACATCTATCACAAGAGCTGCGTTTGACGGAACCAATGGTATTTGCCACAATGCTGTTTATAAATATTTGGACCAGACAGCTAATTCAAAAATTTTGGTCATATTGCAGGTATTGTGCAGCATTATGAAATGGTGCTGGAGCCGATTGCCTGGAGGAGTGGTCACCTGGGAAGCATATGAATTATTCAAAGTTGGAGAACAAGGTTATTATCTTTTCCTGACATACAGTAGTATTTACCTAGTGGGTAACTATTTTTGAGTGCTAATGCTTCCTAACTGGGTATATAAGACTCCCAATTCGCCCGCGATGCTTTCTCAACCTTTATTCCTTTAAGCGTGGAATCAGATGCCCGAACGAAAATTATCTTAGACTTCTTCGATCTTATGTCTGCTGTTGCAGCTCACGGAAAGACCAATGGTTTTGGAGGGCGTAAGCTTTCGCGATATGCCGGTTGGTGGGCTTTCGATCATACTGACTCCGGGAATGGGTTTGAATCAAGTTATAAGAATTGGGCAAGGTAAAAAACAGATATGAGGCTCCTACAATACCAATGTGCTTTACTTATTAAAGATTTTCATAGTGCGGCGGACGCGACGAGCCATTTATTTTTTGCTTACCTTCGTTCTCTATCTCCCGATTCCATTCGTGGGTCCAATGGCATTTCTACCCTTCCAATCTCGTTGCAAAATCTCGTCCAGGCTACAGAGTACCCACCAGAACCTCCTACCCTCCTTCAAGTGGAATCAACCAAAGTCGTAATGATTGTCGACACGGTTTCTCCGACCCCATTCGCTTTGCTTCGACGGGCCAAAAATTTCGAATATAGAGATAGCGACCTTGCCTTGCAGCAATTCTCAAATTTCGATGATCCTGTCAGAGCGCTAACTGACGAATGTCGTAGAGTGTTGCGATGCATATCCTCCACGAACCAATCCAATGTTTCGGCAGCTGCCCAAGAATCAGCTGCTCTCCGTGATGCATCATGGTCAAGATTCGAGGATCTTGGCTTCACGGATACAATCGAAGAGGGAGATGGTGAAAATGATGGGGATGGGACTGTGACGAAACATGCGGGATCGCTGGGTCTGAGGTCCGCTCCTCACTCTCGTACTGCTGATCTTGGTCGACCGACCACACCTTCATGGGCTGATTTCCTCTCGTCTGGATTTGCTGATGAAAATGAACCGCAAAGCCGTCCTCCATTCCTCCTGCCTCCCGACAAAGTCCTCCCGCCAATACAGACTGTGCGCGGACAAAGTTCCCAGTCTCATAAACGTATGTTTGACCAGGAATCGTCTGCTGAACCAGGGGAACTGGCAAGTATAACTACCATGGACCTGGATGCTTCATTCTGGTGGGTTTGGATTAGCAGTTTATCTGGCGAGGAACCAACGCAGCGAAAAGCCGTTTTTGGACGCTGCGCTTTGATTGAAACTTCCATCTCAGGTGGCAGGTGGTTCGTGTTGGAGGAGCAGGTGAAAGGAGCAGCTCCGGAACCCGAAGTGGGCGCATATATAGCTGAAAAGAAGGGCTTTTTTGGTTTTAGATCGCGAAAGGGGCGATTAATACGACGGAAGTCAGCTGTAAAAAAAATCTCAACCATTGAGGAACCATACCAGCGTGCTAACAGCACCACAGCAATAAGCAAGACTAGCATCGGCCCTGATCAGCATGCCAGGATCCAAGCTGCCGCTGCTGCACTCCAGCGGAAACACCGAGAACAAGAGCAGGAACAGGAGCGAGCGGCAGAACATCGCAATAAATCGGATGACTTGAACTATTCGAAGTCGAACTCAATTATGTCCATGCAACCGCTGGTTATGACTGAGGTCTCGCAGGCGATGAAGTGGGCTAACAATTACGATAAGAACGCCGTTCGAGCTGCCTATCTCGGAAATAACATGGCTGGAACAGGTGCTCCTGCAGAGTCCCTACAAATTTCTACCAATAGACTAGCACAAAATGGGTCTCTTAATCCCAGCAGCTCCCCTCCAGATTGCGAACATCCTGTTCCTTCAAAGGAAGATGCAAATGCTTCCCAGTTTGCTGCCGAGCAGTCTGAGATTTCGAAGAACACGGCATCTGACTTGGATCCTGCCACCACACCTGCTTCCGAACCTCCTGCCATTCATTCCGTTGAAACAGCTTCACCAGAACGGGCCCGAGGTAAGAAATCTCTTGACTCAACCGAAGAACACAAGAAGCTTAAGAAGAAGCCTGGAAACACAACGCTTAAGGGCATGTTTAGTAAGAAAACAGAAAAGGTAGAGCAGCCTCCAGTGAAACCAACCGGAGCAGAGACGTCTGCCGTTGCTGCTGCAAGGGCTGCCCTGGAAGGTCGAACTGCACAGGTCGCACAACCGTCGACTTTAGCCCCGTCCAAACTCCCTACTGCGCACCGCCTTTCTGGATTTGGAAGGAAAAAGCCTTCCGAATCAAGCCCCCCACAGACTAATTCCAAGCCAAACACCCCACCTGTTCCTGAGGAACCAAAGACCGCCCACACCCCAGTGACCACCCCATACGATGGCCCACCATGGACTCGAAGGGAAAAGGAGCTCGACGCCCTTTCCCGCGTGGATACTAACGAGAAAGCACGGGCTGATCGTGAATTTTCCTCCTTTGACCACCAAGCCCCATTCGTTGACCAGCCCGCTTTCGTTCCCGCGGATTCTCCCACCACAGAAGAATTCCCGGAACGGGACCGCCAAACTCACCACCCACCCGCCAAACAACAAGCTCCAGTGAATGGCCATGACAAGCCAGAACCTATGGAAAAACCAATGGCGCTGCAGGACCGTTGGGCTCAAATCCGGAAGAACGCTGCCGAGCGTGCTGTCCATATAGACGACCATCCGTCAAGAAGGCCTGAGCCAGAGAAGACGGATGATGGCGAAACAAGTGGAGAAGAGAGTAAGTGCTACTTCCCCATGATTATTAGTTGTTAGACCAGATGAATTAATGGCTTTTATTTTTATTTTTATTATTTAGCGATCGAATCCCGAGTTGCACGCATCAAGGCTCGTGTTGCTGAGTTGACTGGGAATATGGAATCCTAGAGCATTTGTGCTAAACGATGTTCCCACGGCTTTTTCATGCTTGGATTGCGTATTCCCAATGTCAGAATGATAATGGGCGAAGCCCAGACTTGTTTCCAAAACTTGAACTGATTCAATTATTTTGAATTGCCATTTTCTTACATTTCTCTTTCCCTTTGCCTTCGACTTTTTTTTCTTATACCAACTTTTTTCTTCTCCATGGCTCATAACTATGCCCTGGCTCCTGAACTGATATTCCAACAAATTTCGATCCCCTTAAAAATTTTCTCGAACCTGATTCTAGCTCTCTCCCTTATTCCCCATATCCTTTCCCCTCTTCAATCTGCTAGCTCTCCCTAATGGCCTTTGGATCGTCCCTTTAAAGGTCTGCTTTTGAACAACCATTTTGTCTTTCAAGATTGCCCGATTTTGTTTTTCTTTGTTTTGCTATTTGCTCTGTGATGTGTCCTGTAGCCACCTCTTTTGTTTCTTTCTTTCACTAAATTATACCACTTGTCCTGCCGTTTCTTGACCTTTCTTTCTTTTTCATTTTTCATTTTTTCATTTTTTTTTTTTTTTTTTTAATTCTGGTTTAATTTTGCTTTCTTTCCTTTTGAGATACTGTCTACATCCCTGTTTTTGATATTCCTCCCTTTTTACCAGTATATTTGTCCCATGTATCTTTTCGATAATCTATAAAATCAGGCTTTAGGAGTGCCATGCGCTTGCATGGCCTAAGGATAAGGCCTCTCCCAATTCCTGCCTTCAAAGTTACCTCTATGTTGAGGAAAGGAAGGAAGTTGGTTCGTCGTCACTCAGGAACAGAACTCGGCAATGAATCATCCATTGGTCGATATGTTCTATCTCTACCCCCAGAACCCCAAACCCCAACTCGTCCAAACAAAAAATATGCATATCCATTGCTCTTCCCACCTTCTATGAGATCAGAAAATATGGTTGTTATCAAAGATCCTGAGCGCAAAAAGCCATTTTTACTTCTTAATTGTTAATTGATGTTGCATTTCGCCTTTTTAGTTTAGTTTTAATTTTAAATTTAATTTTTATTTTTTCTCCCCTCTCTTCAGTCTTTTTCACTACTATACGGTATCGCTTCATCTCGAGTTCTCCTGATCCGTAGGTTTTGAATATTATAATTTTTTCTTGAATCCTAGGTAATGTCTTTTTTTCTCCCACTTTGCGGATAACCAACCACGACTAGTTTGCTCTGAACGTCACTCATTATTTCTCTTTGTCTTGATATCTCCATAGATAGATGCATTTCACTTAATAGTTTATTTTTGCTGTATAATATCTTCTTCCCGCTCAATCATTAAGTGCTGGTGTTTATCGTGCTCAGCTACATTTATCATCTCGTGGTTTTTAAACTAATTAACACTTTGGTCTTCGGGCGTTCCGAGTGGGCTATATAACTAATGTGTTCATAATTAACTAATTGATTACTTTGTTGAGCCCGATCGGTGCTCATTCTCGTTTCTTCCCCAACAACGTTTTCAACTTATCAGCTAGGCCCACAACGACGGACCTCCTCTTTGACGTGTCTTCTTCATTCTCCTTTGCGCCGTCGTCAGCTGATTTGGTTTGTTGGATAAAATTCCCTTGGCCACCGCGCTGTATGTCGGAACCGAAAAGGAACGGTTAGAATATGGGGTTTATGAACTATGCTTTTTGACGGATATGTTGGAGGGAGAACAAAGAAAAGAAAAGAAAAGAACAAAAGCGAACGAGGGACCATACTCCAGTATGATAATCACCCTCTTGGGATGGATGGATTGCGAGCACTGGAATTATGTCGGCGTCATGTGGCTGTTTCGTGGTTGGAGGGAGGTCCGTAGAGGCAATGTTGCCTGCTCCGCCGCGCTATAAGTGTACCAAAAGGGAAAGAGATGATGAGTTGAGTGTCTGGTAAAAGCCAGTGATCGGGAGAAGGGGTGAATAAAAACGGACATGACGTTAAGACCATGAACGAGGCTGGCAGGACAATGCAAGAAAAAGACAGCAGAGTACGTACACCAGCAGAATAAGCTCCATCGCCCTGATCACCTTCTGGACCCTGGCGTGTGATCTCAGCGTCTACGTATCTGTTATGAGTGTTAGATGATGCGCATCATCCGACTTCCGTCTCATTCATTGCATGAAGCGCAGGAAGAGCAATCATGAAAAAAAATGTTGATCGGATATTGCGCCACGTACTCTGTAGAATCTGCGCCGATATTTCCTTGACCTGCAAAACATCGAGGGTTGTCAACACGTGCCCAGACCGAATCATTCTCCTAACAAATCTACAGCCCATACCTCCTCGACCATGAGACACTATTGGCGCTGAAACCATCTTCTTTTCTTTTTTTGTTCCAACGCAGCCGCTCGCCCTTTCCGTCTGGTTTTCGGGAGCTCGAAACGGAGGAAACGGAAGAAGACTCGGAGCTTGATTGTATGAATAACATTGTCCGTAATTAGCAAAACACAGTTGTTTCTCATCGAAGCGAATCTATCCACTGACTGAAGGTTGGAATGCGGCAGCTTGCTGTGAAAGGGGCTCCAATCAACAGAAGAAAGTGAACTATTGATGTTGATATTCGCCAAACACCTTTGTTCTTCGTGATGCTACCCAACAAGCGAGAACGGATGGAGATAGAATTGGTCATTGGAGATTGCATTGATAGATACACATTTCGGCCAAGGGGTTATGGGAGAGAGACACGAAATTTCGCAACATACCTTCACTACAATGGATAATGGCACGGGGAGAAGATATGCGATGCTGTGGCCTCTCTGGCAAAGACGCTGTAAAGAAGCTGTATCCTGTTTGATGGAGGAATCCGAAGCCGAAATGCAGCTTCTCTTGGGGCTAAGCTATCGTGGTACAGCACCTTGACCCCCGTGAACGGAAGCCACTGACTGATTTTGGCCGGGGAGAGACGAAGTTCCAAGGCTTTGTGAGGTCTAGTTATGGATGCAAAAGTCAGCATCGATTCAGCTCGAAAAAGGGAAAATTTGGGACTTGCGGATGCAGGTGTTTAAATACGGTGCAGTTATCAATCAGCCAGGAATCCCCTTCCAAAAATATCGTGGTTCTCGTAGCCAAAGAAGGACGCAACACGCAACATTCCCCGTTGGATGACGGAGGAGGAGGAGGAGGAGGAGGTGGAGGAGGAGGAGGGGGCTTCTGCGACGGACTTGATAGGATATCCAGCTCCGGCGAGGCGCTAGTCCTCATCCGGGGCAGCCAAGCAAGCCCGCGCGAGATAAGATAAGCAGCAGCAGCCTCCTTTTGCCCAGCCAAACCGCCGCTTGTCACCGCCTGTCACCGCCTGTCACCGCCTGTCACCGCCTGTCACTGCCTGTTGCCCCTCTGTCACCCTCTGTCACCCTCTGTCTGGTTATCGCGATTGTGGCCCTGGCCAGGCTCAGCTGAGATACCGCCCAGCCCCCACGAGTCCGGTGAACAGCTAGTGGTTGAGTGACTGTTGATAAGGTGATTGATTCCTGGTGCAGAGGAGCGATCTCGGTTCAAAAAGTCTCCACTCACGCTGATGACTTTGTCTTGCCTTCAGTCGGTCGCAGGGCGGGTTCTATGACCCCCATAATCATATCTTGTTGAGGAATAACTACGGGTTCCTTCTAACTAATTACCGCTGACCGTTCCTCCCAATGGACTCCGCCTCAGACTTTGACCATCGTCCATATTCGGGGTTTCAACTCCTGTGTCGGACCTGGGTACGAAGGGTGGTGTGTGCCTGTGGACCAAGCAGCCTTGATACTCTCTGTCTGCATATGGGGTTCTCCAAGGTGGAATCCAGCCATAAATTTCATGGAGGTGGTTTCTCTACATACACCTAAACTGGCCATTGGTTCGTTCCGGTCTACGTCCGCGCGCAAATATCAACAACTGAGGGAGGATTGATGTAATCATCGTCTTTTCAATTCCTTGCATTTTGCTCTTGCACTTTTTGAATCAACGGACTTCGTAGTACGGAGTAACATAGAGACATAATAAAATTCGTTGGATCCCATGGATGGATGCGATCCAGGAACGGATCAAAAAGAGTGGGACCGCTAGCCGTCAAAACTCAACCCAATCTCCAACCATCGGCTGAGTTTAATTTTACTCATATAAACCCATATATGATTTTTCTTTTATGATAAAAGGGAAATTTCCCGTTTCTTTTTATTTTCTTGAGTCCGGGGATACACTACTTTCCCCCGATTATTTCGGTTCGGGGAAAAACATTTCCTCCACTGAACTCCGGCTGCCAGGTTTGGAAAAGAGAGGATTCGTAAACACCCGTTGTCCACCAACGAACGGCATCTAACAGCAAGCGAAATGATGGGGACAATATAAGACCTCCCATACCCGCTCCGCTGAGGATGAAGCCCATGGCTAAACCACGGTAGCGGTCAAAATGCTCAGGGATAACACTCAGCATCGGGAAGTAGAGCATTAAACTCCCTATCCCGTACAAGTGCCCTTGAATTAACAAAAGATGCCATCCCTGTGAGCCATAGGATCAGGATTAGCCAATGTAATTGTCATTAAATGGACATTACATCAAAAAAAAAAAAAAAACAAAAGAGAGAGAGAGAGAGAAAATAAAAAAAAGGAATACTTAACCCGGATTACTTGTACTTGCGCTGGCAAGCCGATAAGCCAAGCCCATCAAAATGCTGCCCCGCAGGCTGTAATCTTTTCGATTTTGCTTTTATTTATATTGACACCATCCACTGGCGCTTGCGGGTGGTTCGATGCCAGTCCGTGCTGAAATAACAGCTCCAGCTCCCGAAGGAGGACTATCAGCCTGGGACGTGAAAACCTTTGATGACATTCTATGCTATTAGTTTCCCTGTAGTTACAGATCTGGATCAAGAGGAAGAGCACCAGAGGACGATCAATAAAGCACGTAGATCGAGATACGGCTCAAGCAGACAAAATTACATTCAAATGTAGCAGATGCGAATGGAGGAAAGGCGAGCTGGAGAGCTGGGAAGAATTCTTGCCTGTATTTATACAGCAACATTGCCCAACTAAGCCAAAAATATAAAAATAAATAAATAAATAAATAACTTCCATCGACATCTTGAAAAAGCCGTTTCGGCACATTCGTTGACAATGACATTGGGAAAGGTTGCACCAACTGGACTTTGAGGACAAGACCCCCGACTGAGGTTCGGCGATCAAAACTCTTTCATAACCGCTTCTTGAATCCTCATATGATGACTCCAAAACGTCTGCCTTCCATCCTTTGGCAAACTGAAGCTTCGAGATGGTCAATTCATCTACAGTTCAAAGAACATTATGATCTGTGTACGTCTTCATGATCTGAACGTGTTGAGGACATGGCATGTAGTGTTTTGGCATATAGCAACATTAACAGCAACCCCTCCCCATCTATTTATTGCTGCTAAAATTAAAAGAGGTAGCGGAAAGAAGAGGACTGAGATTCAAGAAACACATTTCGATGATACAGACACTCGTCATTAAAGCAGAGGGGTGGTGTGAGAAGAGAGAAAACTGTATACATATTTATCGGAGAAAACCATAATAGACACAGAAGGGGCAAAAACTAAAAACTAAAAACTAAAAAAAATAAATAAATAAATAAATAAAAAGAAAACAAAAAAAATTCCCAATAATATCCATGAACTTCTACAAAATGAAACAAGATACTGCAACAGCAAAGAAGGTTTCCCACCTCGTTTTCTATCCATGCTCCTGCGACATCTAGTTGTTCTGCTTGGTTGGAGCCGGACCACCTGTGGTTGGCAGACCCATGAAAATCTTGAAGGCGTCGTAACTGGAAGAGTGTAATGTCAGCATCAGATTTTATTACCAGGTAAGCGGAGCAGACACAATATTGGGAGCAATAGACATACATCATCCACTGGAGGCCGGTCTACCACATAAAACGGTTAGTTAGATAACCAGAAGAGTTGCGGGGAGGTAGTACTGAGGATGATGGGAGACAACATACCAATGTGCCGATCATAACAATTCTTACGGGAAGGCCGTTCCAAAGTCCCATAAACCCAATATCTTTGTAAATTCGACTCATAGCACCGCCGAACGCCTCGCCGGGTAAGCGATTGGCATTGAGTTTGCTAACCATGACATCGGCCGGGTGCGACACGATAGCGCAGAGAATACCAGCCAGGTAACCGCCAGTAAAAGCAACGGCGGTTTGTGAACTTTTGTTATAGTCGGACTTTTGGCCTGGAAGACGATTATAGATCATCTCCACTATTGTCTCGAATGAGGCGAACTTCATCATGGTGTACGGGATTTGTCTTCCCCAGAGCGGATAGAGACCTTTGTACAATCTTTGCAAGTGTGGACATATGTTAGCAAGTCCTAGCTCAATAGAAGATACAAAATCGGCTAAGATGATTAGTTACCCTGCAATGCCCTCCTTCGCAGTGATATGAGTAATTCCGGAAAATGTTCCAGTCGCAAAGGGAGGGATTGTAGTTTGCATTCGGACCTTTACGGCTTCGAATGGACACAGCGCAACATCTGCAACGAACTCCGCAGACGCACTTGCAGTCAAGTACAGCGATGTCTTCCAGCGGCGAGCCTTCTCTTCTCCGACAAGATCTCCGTAGAATTTCTTAAAGAATTCATATCCACCGTATTTAAACGCACCTTGGGCCTAAACATAATTAATGCTGTTACTTAGAAACATTGATTTGCGCTTTGACAACGGTCACTTGCAAAAAGGAAAGAAAGGGACTGCTTACGGAGTATCCAAAAAATGTCGGACTCCAACCAGTGAAGATGCCGCGGATACCTTCCGCACGACCAATTTTTCCCCAGGCCTCGAAATTACCCTTGTACATCTTGGCGTCGACCTGGCGACGGCATTTCACCAGGTCTAAAGGAGTGACCATAGTGTGCGTCAAGCCCTGCGTATTACCATTGGCAATGAATCCTTACTAGAGGTATGAAGTGTGTAACACTAAGGATATCAAAAGGGAGCACAAAAACTGCAAAGCCAAGAATATCCAGATCATACTCACGCAGGCAAGAACCCCTCCAAATGTACAAGCAGCATAGTATTTTGGGCTATACAACTCGATTTGGCCAGTCTTAGACTGGATTTTAGCGCTGGCCTTCTCTAGTTCATGGGTAGCAGATTTGCCCACTGCTTCGGCTTTATGTTTGACATCGTCAATGGCGCTCCAGGCTGGGAACAATGGCCTCTCTCTCGCAGGTTCAGCTACTTGCTTTCTCTGATGGTGAGAGCCAAACAGCGGATGTCTCGAGCCAAACGTGGCGGCAAGAGTGTCCTGGTTGGGGAGGATGGAGGAAGGCATGGTGATAGTTTGTGAGTCTACTAAAGCCAATTAAGTCAATCAATGTGAACCCATCGGACTGATAAGTCAACATCGAAGAGATAGGCAGTTGCAGATATCAACACACTCTGAACGAGGATTGCAGAACTAGGGACTTGTTTTTGAGGTTAGTTGTGGACGGTTATCCTGTTCTGACAAGCCGGCGGCGGGATGACGTCGACGTGCTCAGCCGACTGTGGAGCTACTAAATCCGCAGATAGCAGTAAAAGTCGCGAAGGAGCACGATAGGTACGGAGTCACAACCTAGTAATGTAATTGAATCCGCAATAAATGCATTCAAGTGTCTCAGACTCGCCAGAGCACCATCTGGGAGGAATATAAGGTCGGATGACGTCCGGTGAAGGTCGGCGGTATGCGGCTCCAACAACCGCGCCGCTAAACTCAATAGGGACAATGTGGCACGGCCCGTGTTTATCCGAATACTCAGGATCATTTTGCTTAATAACCAACTAGCTAACTAACGTTACTCCGTATAACCAGTTACCTTGTTACGTGCAACTAATGATGGCTTCAAGTTGGAGTCCAGGATCCTTAATATCACCGCAAGATAGAAACAGGAAGAGAATTCTGGAGTCCCACGAAGCCAGATTCCTCCCGTTGACCCCAAAACCCAATCTGCTCACTCCTCTTTCACCGATCTGAGCCACCTCAAAAACAGCCATACAAGCCCCCACGCATTTCGATTCGATCCCATACCGACCCCGCGAACAACAGGAGCACAGAACCCTGTAACCCCTAACATACATTAGGCATAAACATATTTGTATTCGTACAATATCCACTCACGATGACATCCTACTCCTCCGCAAGCCAGGCCTATGAGCGCGAACAGTTACCCAAGAACGGGATCCCACCCCCAATCGCCTCCCCATCAACATCCTTAACTTCCATGTCCAACAAATACCGCGGGGTAAAAACTCCCAGCAAAAATAAAATGAAATAAAAAAGAAAAATAAAGAAGAAATCCAAAGCAAATAGCATAATGTATAAGAACCTGACAATTCCCATAACAGGCCACAGTTGAAGACCTCGACCCACCCGCTGCCCTCTCAACATCTCCGCAGGACCTGATCTCCACCGCCTTACTCACAGCTTACGAGCGCGACTACACACACCTAACCGTAATCTCCTCCTCACGCTCGCTACTTGGATATCTCAGCATTCCACGACTAAAAGCCCTACTAAGGGAAGGCATCGTTAAAGAATCTGATCCGGTGGAGAAAGCCATGTTGCGGTTCCGGAGGCGCGGACATGTTTATAAGATTATCACGATGGAGATGCCGCTGGAGGAGCTGGAGCGGTTTTTTGATGGGGAGATGGTGAAGGAGGATGGAACCGTGGAAATGAGGGAGAGGCAGGATTTCGCTGTGATAACGGATGCGAGTCGCAAGTTCGTGTTGGGTGTTGCTACCAGGGAGGATTTGGAGAATTTTGTCAAGAGAAGGCCTGGTTGACGGGGTGTGGAGACGGGGTAATGAACTTATTTTCTCAGCGGGATTATCTCAACGATGGCCATACGTCTTAAAAACGATATACCTTGATGGTACAGCGGGAATGACGATAAGGTGCTCTTCCTAAATGTTCCGACTTTTCCTTTCTTTCCTTGTATTCTGGCATGATATTCGAGATATATGCAAAATTGATAACGATGCAATAGGCAATGAAGTAATATTAGACGGAATGAGTATATATCAATACTATATGAGAAGTATGTACAAACACTACATGGGTAGTCAACAATGTTCAAAATAGAAAAACCGGTAAGTATTTCTTCCAAGGCCCTCATTGATGTGTCATATATTAACAGAACAATTATTATAGATTCTCCAAGCTGTGGGAATCTTATCTGTGTATAAGTGAATAATGAATCATTCAAATTTATCCAAGATAGGATAACAGGGGGGAAACGGGGTAATTGAAAAATATTACCACATCGTAAATATAGCAAAAGGTTCGCATTTTATGGAGAGCATACTTATTGAGACCAACCGGAAAACCCCATGTTCAGAGACTATATGCATAGTCAAAAGGTGGCGAGCCAGCAAGTTGGCGTTCATGAAAGGAAGGTCTGGTATATGCGTAATATTATAAAGCCAGCGAAACAGCAATCAAGAACATAAGATCTCACAGATCTCAGATGCATGTATATGGAGATGTCGATTTCCATCTCATCGAATATACTTTAACCTCCTCGTACCCTCCGCAGCTACGAGTGCGCTTATAGCACCAATAAACAGACACACCGCAATCGCATTGGGTCCTTCATGGTTGCGATTTATCCACCCGCTAGTATTCTGTTCGCCTGTGGCTGGTTTTGTAGCTCCATCTGCCGCCATTGAGGACGCTCCCGACTCGAAGATGCTGAATACAATCCAGGAAATGAATGTGCCAACGAACTGTGGAAGCGTGCTAAATACATTAAGCACTCCAAGATAAACACCGGCAAGTTCACCAGTAGAAGAACCCTCCTCATCATCATCTGTGTCGCTGTCACTGTCCAAATCCGGGTTGGAGCTGTGATTTAGGCGGAGGAGGGAGGGTTCGCGATCTTCAAGCTCAGCGTCATAATTAATGAGGGCAGAGTTCTGTCTATTGAAGGTAGCGGAGGTTATCATGGTGACTGAGGATTTTCTACTGAAGGAAGGAATGGTAAGGCGGTTTATTTCCACGCCCATGAATGCAAAAGGTGCCCAGCAGCTTACTGCCCATGGGATTCCGCAGATAGCTACGAGTAATGTGGTGGATTGGACGGAGCGGGCGGCTGGGGCGAATATCATCGTTATGAAGAATACGATGTGTGAGATCATCCATGCCGTTTGGAGGTCGGGACGGGCAAAGCTGATTTTGTTAAAAAGTCTGATAATGCCCAGGGGTGGGCGGCGGGCAGGAGTCGACCTTTTGGTATCTGGGGAGAGAACGACAAAGGGGAGGAGGACGGAACTGATGAAGGTGATCAAGGAGAATATTACAAGGGACATGCTGCCGATGCGGCCAACATCTCCTAACGTATCTGAGGAATTTTCAACGGCTTCTTTAGGTGCCTCATAACGGAAATATGTCTCCCCTACCCATGTGGTGCTGTAGAAGAGAAACGGAAACCACCCTGTTAATTTCACTTGTTAACTACAACAATTAATTCAATCCTCAGAGAAACGAGACCTACCAATCCAAGCCCAGAATTGTGCCCAACAGATGGCCCTTATCCGTGGTGGCAAGTTGACTGTCGTTCTGAAAAATTGGGCTAGCATCTTTCCTACCCCTATTTTCTTGTCGGAATCTCTGGTCGCATTAAGGGTTAATATTTTGGCAGATTCAGCAAAACCGGGCTAAGGCATCGAACACCTAACTCACCTAACTGAAATCAACACCCTCTCTTTGACAGCATACGAGGTAACAGATACTGCAAAAATCAACAAAGCCGCGGCTATCACAGTAATTTGCTTAAACTGCGTATCACCCATCGTATGGCCGAATATTGCCAGCATATCCACTGAACAAACTGCATATCCTAAAAGATGGCCAACAGCCGTCATCCGGCTTGCTAATGCGTGTCAATTACTAGAAATGAAATATGGGACATTATGGGTGACGTACCCCATGCAGACCCAAGTTGTTGTTGGGGAATAGGTAAAGTGTCGACGATTAAACTACGACAAGACGCTTGAACTACACTAATCAGCAGAATGCCAATAAATATGATCCCATTCAAGGAGTGAAAAGTAAGGCTTCCGTGCAACGTACCAACATTAATTGAAAAATCGACAGCATATATACTAATCACTGCTACTGCAATCGTTACGCTTTCCCTCTGTTTCAAGTTAGCACCCATTGCGCAAAATGCAACTTGAAAAAGGAGTCTGTATTTTCAATTCCAGCTGAGCAAGCCAACATATTATAATATTATCTTCCTGCAAAGTGACATCCCATAACACTCCACCCCCAAAAGACTGTATAATAAGATGAAAGAAAGTCTCACACATACCGTATCTTCAGCGGAGATAAACATGCCCACTAAATTCGGTGCCCAACCTAAAACCAGCAAAAAAAATCCAACGACAAGCGAGCCACCGACCATGAACGGTCGTCTACGGCCCCATTTTGACGTCGAGCGATCAGTGATTACCCCAATCAGAGGCTGCACTATCAATCCGGATAGTGGACCGACAATCCATACTAGCGACGTTCGTGATTTCGTTAAACCAAGTTGGAGGAGATATGGTGTGAAATCTGCAGTTTTTTTCCAGGGAAGGTTAGCGGTATTTAATTTTCTGTGAATCCAAAGAGTTGATAGCTAAGTAGCTAAAATTGTGTAGATAAAAGAATGAGCTGGAGAAAGCAAAACGCAATAGGAGAGGGTATAGACATAGAGAAAAGGGGAATGGAGAATAGGGGATATAATTTACATGTCATTTCAACGCCCCATGTAAATCTTTACGCGTGAGAAGGGTACCAAAAGTTTGGGAGAACAAACCCCCAAGCAGTAAAAGTCAACAATTGCAAGCCACATCAATCAATCCACTTCTCCTAATTGCATATATGAAATGAGACAAAGGAATTTAGGGAGTGGTATGCACATGCGGGGTAATCTGGAAGGGGAAAAACGAGGAATAGGCTTGTCATAAACGCACTGTAAGCCAACCAGACTGAAGGTCAGCAATGCCAGCTTCGTGGCCTCTGTTCGGCCTTTGATAGAGGGTGTGCCAACCCATGACGCGGTTTGCCGCATAGCAGGATGTCGCAAGGCCGGAGTGCTTTTAAGATTAGATCCGGTGGTGTATTTCGGAGATGGATTCGAGAATTGGATACGACAGCTCTTCCCTTTGTCAACAACTTGCCCAATTCACGAATAAACGCTTCAATTGGGATGTCGAGGCTGTTGCGTTTATTCTAACATATCGATGGATGGGGACGGGATGCCGTTTCGAATTACAGAACCAGCATGGGAAGGAAATTCTGGAAGGAAAGGAATAGCAAAAGACAGATTAAAACAAGAGAGCTGCCTCTATATCAACATCAATTGAACCAATTCACGACAGCAAAGACAAAGATAACTGAACGTGTAAACATGATTGGCTGGATCGGTCAGCATTATTACTAATAGATTACTAAACGCGAGCTACCCTTATCTGTGGCGTAGATCAATAGATCAATATCAAACAATCCATGGTTTGATATAGCAAAATGGGGCAAAAGGAGAGTATATATCGTCCAATAAATATCTTTCACTCTCGATTCTGGTTTGTGTCTCAGGCCAATAGCTAGCTCTATTACTGCTGCCCAAGGTCTAATTTAATCCTTCTGACTCCCTAATTCAGACTCCGTGAACCCGGGATGGCGGTGAGACGTCTTAGGAACGTCTAGTGTATGTATGTTAACTATATCATCTGGGCATGATTAGAAAATAAGCATTTCTAAGAACAATCAGATTTTCTCTAACCATGTTTTACACTTCCCCGCAACATCAATTTTACAAGTTGTGTCATGATGAAATATTGATCCCACACTAACAGACATACATGGCCATGAATGAAAACTCTAACACTTCCGGGTATGCCCCTAACCAGAATATACCCAAATCGCAACAGCTGCAACAGCCCAACCAATGATAGGGGACAGCCACGGACTCAAACCAGCCGGAGACATTGAAGGGTATTCGATGAGAGTCCCGTTCACAGTACCGTTCGTACTACTGTTTCCCCCGGGTGTCTCAGTTTCATAACCGGCGGGCATATCGGGCTGCAGACGAGGTTCTGTGTTATTAACACCTCCATTCTTCGTCCAGTGCGTTGTAGCGTGGATGTACACGGAAGCGGAACGATTGACAGCAAGTGTAGTCCAGGCAAATATCCCGTCGTTAACATGGTCGCCCAGATAAATGTAGTGCGCGACAGGGTCAGCCTTGGCTGCATTTGCGGAGAACTTCATGAGGAAATCGTCAGCGTTCAAGGTCTCTTTGACATGGTTGGAAGCATAAGGCTCTGTGACTCCGACAGCGTCGATGAGGGCTTGGTCAAAGTATATTTGCCCGATGTGCGAAGTTCGAGTGCTCCTGAAGGTCTTATTGGGCAGGACTTCACCAGCCTCATGAGTTAGGACGTGAATATGGCTGTGTGTCGTGGAGGAGAATTCCAGACAAGTTGGTTAGCTTGGTGTATACCTGGTATATCGTGGGGAAATTGAGGAACAGAGCATTTCAGAGAGAATACTTACATTGCGCGGCCCGAGTAATGACCGGGAAAAATTGTCTGATATTCAACAACACCTTCTCCATCAGTGGGGTAGATGCCACGACTGAAAGTTGTGTTGAGATTATCAACAATCGCTCCATTGCCGTTCTCCGCTGAGGAAACACCGGAGTAGACACCGGTGCTGTTGGTGTGCCAGATGTCTGTATACATCTCTGGGATTGGCTCGCATGTTTCAATGTCAAGGACCCGAACGTCTAGATACAATGGAACACCAAGCTGGTCATCCACGATATTGTTACGAACCAGCTCGCCATCAACGTCTAGAGAAAGGGAAGGTTAATTTGGTGTCATAGGTGGGAGAAAAGGGGAAAGATTGCAAGGAACGGAAGCCGGAAATACTCACAAAAAGGGCCAAGGACAGTGCTTGCCGCCAGTACACAGGCCTGAGATGGGTCTTCGCCAAAAAAAACTGAGCTGGGCGAATCGAGATTGGCACCTGGGAATTTCAACGTGTCATTGTGATTCGTTTTCAAGACGTCGGCAAAATCGCGCTTGGTGCTCTTCCAAGGGGCTGCAGATGATTATTAGCGCACCAAATCTAGGCATTTCCATATCAGCAACTTACAAGTCGGAAGGTTTCTCTTTGCACGGAGAGATGCCGCCCGCGCAGCGCGTCGTTTAGCATTTTTCGCATCCCAACCGCGTTCCCAAAGAGATTTCGCGCAAACATCCAGGCCTCTGCGCACCTGCTGGATCCGTTCAGCCTCTGTCGCAAGCTCCCGAGGCGACAGTTTAACGTCGGCATGGGAGACGACAGTGGACACGAAAAAGACGGTCGCAAGTGCGACAACTTTGCAAAGATTTACCATTGTGAAAACAGAGATGTTCAACTGCGGCCAAACGATACAAGAACGTCAACAAGAGGATGTTCCCGCTATTTAAAAACCTTCGAAGCCTAAATATTGGAGTTTAATAGGGGTGAATGACACGGAAGGAAATACAAATGGTTAGTACATTCCCATGCGGAGGACAACTAACTCCAAGAGCGAATCAGCATATAAATTATATGGAAAACAAAAATCCTTTCCGCGGTAGGCAAAGCGGAACTATTGAACCGATAAAACGGCGGCGCAGCTCGGCACGCATTTCATGCGTAACAATGTAATTGAATGGGCGGAACAGGCTTGAGTGGGCCGGATGTCCCGAGAACCAACTGCTCCTAGAAACATTGAAATTAAGGCTACAAGCGTACTCCAGGATTGCATGGTAAGTGCTCAGTGTCTATGCTATCACCGCCGCGGATCATGCACCCCTGTCTCGATGTTTCAATCGCAGAGAGAGAACATCCTCCGCTTTTAAGGTTCTGCCCATCCCCGCCTTCCGGGGCTTCCTTCAGGATTCAGAACCTTATCCGCAGGCCGGAATAAGCTTATTTTAAGCGAGGTAGACGCTTATTGGCCTGCCTATGTGGTTCAGTCAAGGGCGCCTAATATCCTTCAGGGTAGGCAGGTATGTAACATCCCATGCTATGTATATATGCGATAATGGACCGTAGCAGGACAACCACGATTTTTTCCAGAACTGACATTTGTCAGATTAGGGAAATTTGGTTTCCGCATTTCCTGTTACTGTTCTCTAAATGCCAATTAACAGCTGTTTGATGAGGGCAATTCCTACTTTGCGACGCTACGGATAGTGTTACGAAATGAAGAACAGGGATCAGTTGAGACAACCTAGAGAGACGGACAAGCAAGAGGAAAGTTTAAATCATTGATGAGTCTCGAACTCTGCATAATAATTTTCAAGCTTGGCGATCCAGCTCCACTAATGATGTGATTTTTATTAGTGTTTCTCTAAATATTTTGGCTGTCATAGTTATGCTTTCGCATTTCTATCTTTTATTATTGAACATTACTGAATCTGCATTTAATGCTTTGAAAGCGGAATACGGATCTGTTAATATTCTGACTATTCAGTAATAGAGTACTGCATTCAAGTGCACCCATCGAGCCCTATGTCGGTGGGGGGAAAGGCAACTTCAGCATCATTGTTGTTGATCAATACGCTGCCATGACTAGCAACGCAGAGCCATGTTCTCGATTAACTTAGCTAATCATTGGATGATTGAGAGAAAACTCTTGCTACTAATCAGCGAGTGGCAAGTTCGATCCACAGATGTAGTTTGCATCTGAAATACACGTGGCCCACTAAGTTAAAAACCGAATCCAGCAGCGAGAGAGTGGATAGGTGCCGACACCGGCGCTCACCAGAATCGTCGGTCCTTGATATACGAACGGAAACAGATGAAGATATCCTTTACCTATGCCGACGTAATAAGGTCGGAAATGAAATGAATTGGTACGGAGTAAGAAGCGGGGAAATATTCCAGTCCCACTGAACTCAAGTTGAAATCACATCAATATATTTTCGAATCAATGTATGATTTCGTCAGGAGTATCGACGGGTTGACTCTCAGAGGAAGTCCATGGATCGCAGAATCCATGTTGATAACGTTTCACTGGGTGTATCTCATTGGAAGTTACCAACTGATGGCCAGTCATGATGGCCTGGAATTGATGTCTTTTCGGCAATGAAACCGTTGGTGGATATTTTTGAAACAGCGATTTCACCAATTGAGGTCAAAAATATTTCAATGATCATGGGACCTGAATGGATTGAATGAAGCATTGAGTTTCTCTGGGGTGGTAGAACAATGTAGCGGTTTTCCGCTCGCCAAACTATCTTCAACGCTTGTGAGAAGAGAGAATAGTTACTTGAGGCAGAGAAAGCTCCTGCGATCTGCGTCGCAGGGTTAGTTAGTTACCACATGGCAGAGAGCACATGGCGTTCAGCAGTAAGGAAGTGGATACAACAAAATCCGGCTTATAGCAGTAATACACCGAAGTTTCCTCGCTCCTTTCAATCGAGAGGATAACGGCCTGCTATGCTTTGGAGGACGAAATGAAAAACTGGTGAGTTGTCCCAGATAGTCCTGATTTAAGATCACTGCTTGAGGGTAAATCCTTTTAACTCAGTGGTTAAAACACAATTCTATAGCAATTGAGTAAATACCAGTATGAATGCTTTGAAGAGCAGTAGAGTTGTCACCTCGGTACTCTGTGATGCGATGCCTGCTCAAGCTGAATTGAACATGATGGATACGATAACCTACTAACATCGATGAATGTAAGGCCTGGGGATACACCATACGTGATTCTACTTTACAGGTAGTTTTGAGCATTGTCAATACGGAGTTCGGACCGCTAAGTAACTTTTTCGCCGTTGTCGGGGAAGCGGCATAATTAGCGATTCCTTGTCGAAAAGGATTCCCGCTGCAAATCGCTCGCACACTTTGCCTTTAGCGTACAGAGTAGTTACCAGGCAGTTGGTAAAGAATAGCAGAAGAGAAAGGAAGGGGAGCTAGAAATGGAGAACCAAAAGAGAACTGCTTGATATTTGGATTAAACAAGTGGAGAGTATTACTAGGTATCTACCTACGGAAATAGAAAGAGAGAAAGAAAAAAGAAAGATAACTAATGATTAGCCATTCCTACACTTTATGAAGGGGTCTATTACAGAGTAGAGTCTATATGTATATGCAATATATAAGCTCGATCTTTCGAGAGCATTCCTCGCTCAGAGCGGTAGAAAGTTACAACAAATGGAAAGGAAAACGGAAAAAGAATTTAAAAAAAAAATAGTGAAAGAAAAGGGAGAGAAAGTAAAAGTGAAAAAGAAGGACAAACACTCAAGCAGCGGGACCCTTTGCCTTCGCACCTTTCGGCACACGTACAAGCCAGTAGATAAACACACCTGCAACAACATTAAACACAATATACACCCACATCAGTCCGAAATTCCGCCATGCGTCATTGTAATCACTACCAATACTCAGAAGGAAAGAATCCGTCTTCGCTGAAGAGCAGAAACCGCAGTCCTCAGTTGCAGAAGGGTTCACAAGGTATCCCTTGGGGGTGTACGTCTCTCTGAAGGGAGCAAGATATTGTTCACAAGTCTGGTTAGCGATGGGGTTAAAGTGTAGAAGCTCTACAGGATCGCAGACAATGTCATTACCGGATAGACCGGTAGACATCATGGCAGAAACGAGGTACGAGAAGGGCGAGACGTAGTAGAGGAAAACCCAGAAGCGCGGCATGGCATCCTTGGTTGCAAGAACACCGCAGAAAATCAAGCAGAGCATGAAAAGCAGGTTGGCAAGGTTTGCGCCGGTTTCAGCGACTTCGATGCCCGCGATCATCATGTGGGAAAATGTGGAGGCGAAGAGCATAAAAGTGAGAATTAACAGGAACATGAGAGCGCCACGCTCCGAGACTTGGTGTTGAGAGACAGCATTCTTGTGCAATCCGATGGGGTAATACCAGCATACGAAAATGATTACGGCCATAAGGGCGTTCCACGGAAGCTCGACGATGATATTTGCCATCATGAAAGCTTTCCAGGAGTATGATTTGGAAGGACGCTCGCGAGCCTCGTACAAGGCACGCGCGGCGGCGAAGTTCGGCATGATCTGCTGACACAGATTACCGAATATAGTCATCAACATGAAAACAGCGAACATTTGATTCTGAAGGCCCTGGAGACTAGTTCCTGCCTTAAAGAATGAAAAGCCGATGAAGAGCGCAGAAAGGGCACATAACACTGTTTTGGAGTAGATATATGTCGGTGAGCGCCAGTACTGAGAAAAGATTCGGGCTAGGCACTCCCAGAGCTGGACACTGAAGGGTGCAGCAAATTCATGATAATCTTCGGGATTTTTATTCGTCTCCTGGTTCTGACCTTTCTCAGAGAGAGAAGCTTTGAGCTCGTCGAGATGGGCATGTACTGCAGTTATTTCAGGGCTATTGCGCCAAACCTCGGGCCAGTCGATTTCAGTTGTGGATCCAGGGGCTGCACCAATGACTTCCAACATCCACTCTGCAGGATTTGCATCTGCTGGCAATTTAGGAGCCCCATTCCTTTCGAAATAGCTTGACAAAATTGAAGCTCGATCGCCGACATCACCAAAGTAAACCGTCTTTCCACCACTGGCAAGGAAGAGTAGGCGATCAAATCGTTGGAAAAGCATTGCTGATGGTTGATGGATGGTACAGAGAATTGCTTGGCCATGTTTGGTAAGTGTGTCGATGAGATTTAAGATTGACCAAGATGTTTGGCTGTCAAGACCCGATGTTGGCTCGTCAAGGAACAGAAGAAGCTGTGGTTTCGCCGCAAGTTCAACGCCAATAGTCAGTCGCTTGCGTTGTTCAACGTTTAGACCTTGATTAGATTGTTAGTATCAGTATCCGGGACTCTTCGATGAAGGGTTTTTAATTATACCTTCACCAGGAACACCAACAACGGCGTCAGCGTAGTCCTCCATCTCAAGCAACTTAATGACTTCATCCACATATGCAATTTTCTCGGCACGCGGTATACTTGCAGGTTGTCTCAGTATTGCACTAAAGTTTAATGCCTCTCGCACAGTCGTTGTCGACGAATGGAGATCTTGTTGCATGATATATCCCGTTTTACGCTGGAATGACGTATCCCGAGGTTGGCCATCGACAAGCATTTCACCACTGACTACACCCATGGTGACACGAGTGGCGAGGACATCGAGCAGAGTCGTTTTCCCGGCGCCAGAGACACCCTAAATTCATGTTAGTCATTGTCACCGCAAGAATAGCGCAACTAGGACAGACATACCATGAGTGCGGTACATGTTCCAGGTTTTACCCATCCGTCAACATGGTCAAGGATGCGCCTTTCCTCCTTCTTGATCTTGATGTCATAGCACACATCTTTCCATTGAAAAACAGAAGTTTGTTTTTGGATCGAAGCCGAAACGCCTTGGGAACTGGATCCGCTCGACTTTTCTCCCGCAGTTGGTGGAATGGAAGCTTCGATATCTGCAGATTTACGTTTTATCGCTTTATGACCTTTGCGGAAGAGTAGGACTTCACCCTTTGATTTGGCCTCAGAAATATACTCGGTGCCGAGTAGGTATGTGAACATAAAGAATGCCATAAATACGAAGAGAAAACCAAGATTTCTGCGTTGTATTAGCAGATGATAAGAAAGAAAAGGTCTATGCAGACACTAGGGAAATCTCACCTCCATAAATGGCTGTATTCGTATTCAAAGCTTAGACGGAGGTACAGGTCACCATCAACTTGAGTCGAGCCAGCAATTGACCCAACAGTCCCGCAGACTTTATTTTCAAGAGGATAATGTTCATATTGTTCACCAAAGGGAATAAGTCCCGCACACTGGAATTGTCGGTTGTGGAACTCATTCACCATGAGAGACTCAAAAGCATAACCAACAGGGTTGATATAGTTCATCCACCGGGACCAGCCCAACATGGTTCGGGTAGGAATAGCGAAACCGGTGTAGATAACAAAACCAAGAATGATAACTGCGGCGGGCGCCAATGCCTGGGCCAATGTTCGGGAATAAGAAGCAATGGTGCGGAAAATCATAGACATGGTCAAGGTCGTGACAAGGCTGAAAAGCCAAAATATGAAATAAGCCTTGGGTGTTCGACGAAGGTTAGACAGGAAGTAAATTGTCAAATTGAACGTTATGGAGTTGAGCAGCTTGTATGGCAAGTCGCAAAGCATGGAGGCAATTGCTTCCGCGAAAGGATGGTAGAGGGCATATCTGGAATGCTTCTCGACAATGGGACGTTGCGCGTACAATGTAAGAATCTGCCAAGTCAGTCAGCTCGGTTCTATAATAGTAGAGATTCCGAATGACAGACAACATACCTCAAGAGAGGAAGCAAAAGCGCTCATCAAGACAGCGAAGAAGAGGAGAGCCCCACGGCGGTAGAAACTCTCAGTTGTTTCATTTAGATTATAGAAGAGACTCCCGAGAATTAAAGCCATTATGAAATTACCAATCAGGGCAGATAAGGACAGCGACATGTCACGGTGCAGGCGTTGGAAACCGCGGTGCACGCAAAGTTTAATCTGCTGCCTCACGGATAGAGTGTAGGGGGATTTCACTCGCCTTCATAGGACGTTAGATACTGCGCAAAACAGGAGCGATGGAACAAATCTTACTGGGTCTTTGCTTGTTGGGCTTTGCGGGACTCGATAAATTTGTTCACAGATTCCCCTCCAACTGGGTATCGGGCATCGTATTCATCAATGTCCTGCATAAGCTTAGCGTATGCTGCGCTGCTTTTCCATGCTGTCTCGAACTCAGCGGGGGTTCTGGGAGTCTTCCCTTCGAAGCCCGGCCTGATGACATGTTCAACAGGGCTAGTCAAAGAAGTTAAGAAATCTGCGTCTGTCTGCCTCTCTAGGCAGAAAAATCCCATATCAACGAAGAATTTTTTTGCTTCATCTGTCCGTCCGAAGTATATTTGACGACCTTCATAAAGCACAGTAACCTTGTCGAAATACTATCCGGCTGTCAGTTAAAAAGAGAACAGTCCAAGAATCCGTGGGAGGGGAAAGCATACGTCATAAGCACTCTGAGAGGCCTGGTAGATTGCAACGCAGGCCGTGGCTCCCATATAGTCTGTGGACAGACGGAGCGTTTTGCAAAATTCCAAAGCGTTTGCGGAGTCCAATCCACGAGTACTGTTATCCCAACATTGCAGGGGTGCCTGACTGAGAGCAGCTTCCGCGATGCTGACACGTTTTCGCTCTCCACCACTGATACCTCGAATCAAATCGTTTCCGACATTAGTATTAATTGTGTGACTGAGACCGAACGATGCCATGACCACATCGCGCATGTGATTGGCATATTGCTCACGGGTCACGCCAGGGATTCGATTAGATGGAGCTCTTGCGCAGGCCGCAAATGTAAGGGTTTCCCCAACAGTTAGTTGAGGAAAGTGAACGTCGGTCTCTGCTGTATAGATAGCTTCCCCACGAAACTGGTTGTGCATTTGCTTCACAGGAATTCCTATCACGGGTAGAAGGCATGTTAAAAAAATAAAATATAAATCACCCTTTAGAGCAGATAATCAAATATACCTTGGTAGTTAATGTAAGAGTCATCACCCAAATAGATGCCATTCATCTCACCCGCAATTGTTTTCAGGAATGTTGAACATCCACTACAAAGCGATTATTAACTTTCATATCCCCAAAGTCAAATACATAGGAACGGAATAATAATTATTTTACCTTCCTGGTCTGCCCAAGACGACGAGCATCTCGCCATCATTAACAACACCCGCAAAATTACGGAGGATTTGAATCCGATGCTTTCCTGTCCCCGTAATGGCTCGGAATATGTTCCCAACTTCCAACAGTGAGTTGGCTACATCTTTCTGATAGTCTGTGGGCTTTCCAAACCCGTGAACATTGAGGTTTCTAAAAGCGAACCCCGCAGTCCGACGGGGATATTTTTCAGGATCGCGGGATTGCAATGCTAGCAGATTCTTCATCCATGCTTTGGCGTTGAAGTGTGGACTGGAGGGATCCAGTGAACAGTCTCCTTCCGGATTGATAAAAGGATTATGTGGTTCCAAAGTCGATACATGGGAAGATTGCCGAGTTAACTTTCTCGCTAGTTCTTTGATATCGTCATTTGCCTTGCGGTTATCGAAATCTCGCGCAGTCTCCTCGCTGCATATGCTGTCTTTGCGACCCCGCGCCTCCATTTTCGCGGTTTATGATGGCTCATAAAATGTATTACCACTATGGAAGGGACCTGAACTTCTTGATTAGGCCCAATCCGTGCAGGATATTAATGTTTCGGTCAGCTCTTTCAGGGAGAGAGAAAAATAAAATAAAAATAAGGGAGTCGATAGAAAGGAAGAAAAAACTGTAAGGAAAGAAAGACGACAGCAGTCGAGAGGATTTATAAGTATCTATATATAGGAAGATTAGGAATTGAAAGAATGTAAAAGAGACAACGAAAAAGGTGAGTTTCGGGGTGAATAGATATATTATATCTGAGAGAATAATATTTGGGGAGGAAAAAAAGTAAATTATCCCACATGCCTTTGGGGGGGGGGGGGGGGGGGGGAGGGGGGAGGCGATTGAAAGGCAAGGCCAATCGGATGAGAGTTCAAAACTAGTCCCGAGGGCCTAGTATCCACCTGGCTACGGGAAATAATTTGGGAAGACATGCTGGAGTAGTGGAGGCCCGGACCAGGGAACACGAGGAGCCATGCTTCTCGGGTTCTAAGGGATAATCAGATGGCAGGGCTGTTCAAGATGATGAGCCCCATGCAAGCAGCAACAGCCCGTTGAGGCCAGTACCTGAGGACCAGAAGGGCCGGAACATGGACGCTCCAAAGAAACCCGTAACTTTTGATGGCAAGCTTCTGGAAAAGCGTGGATTTTGACAAAATGCTTGTTTCTATCCTCCTTTCACTCTCTGTCAACAGGCAACCTCGTCTCATCTCATCTGGTAGAGCCTATTAATATATAATTGTTATTGAAAATCCAGTACGATGGTACGGGCACAGGCACAGGCACAGCCGGTGTCCCTGAATTTCCTCCTCCATCTTCCCGTCTCGAGTTGAGGGATGTGCTTGCAGACTGATGACGACGACGATATGACAGAAGTCAGATGGATGTTGTGCCCTTGCTCCTGTCTACGCAGTTGCCTAAACAAACACCCCTGGACTGGCTCGTTCTGCGAGGTTTTACCAGCCCGATCGATCCCCTGCAACATCCTGGGCGGGGATTGGGGCTATAATTTGATTTGTGTGCCAAGCTCCAGTTCAGCTCCTCCCGAGAAAGGCGGCTCGGCACCGGACATAGCAGGATGATGTTGTTGGTTGGGAGCTCTCTAGCCCCTATCTAGAGAACCGGAGTCGGAAGTGGAAGCCACCCAGATCCGAACGGACCAGAAACGAGCGGAAGCACTACGTTTCCGGGTGTTTTGAAACCCAGATCGAAGTTGTATTTATACTGCGGATCCGAATCACTCTTTTGCGAAGGTTTTTTAAATGAGTTTTCTCCATTCTTTTCGCTTTGTTTCAGCTTTAAGATCCCCCTCTTGGTTGGATTTTTGTCGTTCCGAACTGACTAGCCATGTTGGATTGAATCCATGTTGACGTTGTGGCAGCCCCGCAGTGCCTGTCATCAGCCCAACCGGCGAAAAAAGCAACTTTAGTTGACCGTGTAACGATGTTGTTAGCCGATGACTCAGAGACTGGGTGAGTTAGTTATGTGCAATGGCATAACTCCGACGTTTGAAAAGCCGCCTCCGTCAACACTGCATAAACCCTGGAATATGCCCAGGATGCCAGGATGCCAGGATACACATCTGCCAAGTCGTTCCGGTTTTCCCAGCGTAAACCTGTATGTTTGGTTGTGTATGGTTGAGTCCCTCCTTAATCTCCAAATTTCTGTTCGGGTATCTCCTAGCAGCTTTGCAGCTGTCCAATTAGACGGCCACAACCCAGCATCCCTATCGTAGGTATTATATTTTATGCGAGGGATGCTCGGTTGCAAGCTTGATCCGTCTCGCCTATTTTTGTCAAGCTATCTTACCTTCAACAACCAACTAGTCCTGATCCATCCTTCTCAACTAAACAAATCAACCTACAATGAAGCGAAGATTCTTATGGCTAAGCTCGGATTTATACAACGCGTTTCACGGAGAATGCTACGGACATACCAGTTACCTTGAAGAGTTGACATTCTTGCAGGGTTCAGCTCGGTTTTCCGGGTGCCATCATTCAAGGCTGCAACCAAGCTTGATCCAAAATGAATGAAATAATAAAGAGAGAAAACAAACGGAAAATGTGCGGTTAGCTGAATGACTTTTAACGAGTGTCTCGCGAATAACAAAGCCCCTCTTGCATTTCCCCATCCTTCATGAGAAATTCTGTTCATTTCGTCGTAAGCACACAGACTATGCATGAACCTGCAAACCCCGACTGTCCAGTACTGCGCTCATGCAATTGCTGCCCATCTCTTCACAGGAAGTGTTTTCTGTTGACCTGATCCGATTAATGATCAACTTCCCTCCAAAGAAAACAGAACTGTATGCGTAACTTTTAATTACACATCTAGCTACTCAAACTTATCTCAGGTTTCATATCCGCCAAAAATAGTTAGCAGCATCTTGAACGTCTCTCAAAACAAACAGGCCTGGAATAGGGAAGTCATAAATTCCCTAGCTCCCTTGGTAGCAATGAGGTTTGTAAAATGTTATTTCTCGAATCACTCGTAAGGAAAACCTACCTTTTGTCCCTCTTAAGCCAGTAGCCACATCTAACGTTGTAGTGTAGCTGTATGAACTTTTGACTCCGTACACACATGGAGGCGTGGATGAATTGGCCCGGCTTCTACCAGAAGACATGGATGCCATCTCCTTCCACAATGCATATAGGTTGAAAAATCTCAGAGACGGATTCTAAAACTCAGAGGAAGAACCAAACCTCCACGCTTGCAAAGGTCCAAGGTTACTTATTACCTTGATTTGTGGGTTCAGCGCCTGCCATCAGACGTCAACTCCACTGTTGGGCTGGACTATCTACTTCGCCCAGGTAAATATAAATACGATTTTCCAATCCGCAATTTAATCTGCCTTGACTACCTCCTCCTCAAGCCAAAGTATGTTCCGTATCAACTTAACAAAACCTGAAAGTCTAATCTTATTCCCTCGTTCACATGCCTGCATAACTTTGCTTCACCATTCGGAAAACAGCAGCCCCTTAATCCTTTTCACTGCATTAACCTCCAGATCCTGCCTGATTCCATGACATTGATGAGTGGGAAAAAAAAATTAAATAAATAAATAAATAAAATAAAATAAAATCGGAATATATATATATATATTACTTTATATGTATATCCCCTTTTTTCCCACTAAAATTTTCGCTAAATACATCGGCATTAACGTGAGCGGTGTGAATGGCTGCACGTATCAAGGCTGAAAACTCATTGAACCCGCAGAGAAGAACACTGGGGTTTTGGCAAACAGGAAGACAAAATCAAAAAGGTTGAGCTAAAAAAGAATATAAAATAAAATAAAAGCCAAGACCGCGACTGGGGATATGAAAAAAATGGGTTTGCTGAAGTAAGGCTCTATATGAAGGATATGAGGATAGGGGGCAAGGCAAGAATTGCACAAGAAGGGAAAAAGGCCTTTTGTTTAAAAAAAAAAAAAAAAAATTAAATGTCCCGGAAAGAAGAAACAAAAATTCACATGGAGCGAAGTGGTGTAGAGTGATGGAAAAAGCAATATTAGTAGAAATGAATAATAGAACACCATAAATTCAAACAAAAGTTTCCATTGTGATGTCATCACATACATCCCTCTCTCCCCATTTTCATATTTTCCCATTCCATAAAAGACAAAACGAAGGCACAATGGAGTCGGAAAACATATGCCCCAGTCAACTCACATCCAAGGAAAATGCCGTGGATCTCCGTGTCCCAGTTACTTCTCCGAGTTACGAAAACTCCCTCCTTCCCTCCACGCATATTCCTTCATCCCTTGTGAAAGTGTCTAGACTCTCCTACCTTTTTCTTCCTTTTCTTATTAAAATACCATGATATAGGGCGTTAAGAAGGTTGAATTTATCTCTCCCTGCTCCTTCAACGAAAAACAAAAACATTTCGTCGTTATGACACGGGGAGAACTCGTTAGTTGCGTAGCGAACTCTTTTTTTTTTTTTTTTTTTTTTTTTTTTTTTTTGAAAATTGGCTACGGGCTAGGAAGTCGTTGTGTATATGCGGACAAATATGTTTCTTTTTCAAGAGAAAATAAAAACCTCAACCTTCACGCCAGCTTTGATTGTCACAAGCGGTTTGGAGTGGTGGTGAGGGGCCACTGGTATCCGGCAGCGTCGCTGAATTTATAGCCAAACGATGATGTAAAGTCATCGAGGACAGATGGGCCACGTGAGCCTGGACGAGAGCGGGTTAGCAGCTATGTCTGAAAGAAGAAAATAATTATTCTTTGGGGAGTGGAAGGGTGAGATTTGGCTAACCATAAGGGTATTCCATTGGTGTAATCTCTGTGTTCTCATCTAGATAGTGCAGAAGTGGGGTAAAGATTCTCCAGCTGGCATCCAATTCGTCATCACGGACAAAATTAGAGTGATCTCCCTTGAGGGCGTCTAGAATGAGGGATTCGTAAGCTTCGGGAATCTTCAGATCTGAGAATCTTCGTCGATAAGTGAGATCGAGCTCTGTGACGACAGTCTGCATGGAAAGACCGGGGAGCTTCGAATTCATCTTTATGTATACTGACTCGTTGGGTTGTACGCGGATTACGAGTTCGTTTCGCGGAATGTCTTTGAAGATGCCTGAGGTGACGTCACGGAATTGTATACGGATCTCCGTCTTTTGTTCGTTCAGCGCTGTTTAAAAATAGCAATCAGTAAAAGGTGTGCGCCGGGATTTATTCTCAAATAAACTAGCCTTTGCCTGCTTTCAGAATAAATGGTACACCGTCCCACCGCTCATTTTTTATGTATGCTACCATGGCACAAAATGTTGCACACCTTGAATCTCTCGGGACTGTGTCGTCTTCCTTATATGCGGGTTTGCTTCCATCCAGCGATTTCCCGTATTGACCAATGATGACGTTCTTGGGCTCGATCGCATCGATTCCACGCAAGACGCGCACTTTCTCGTCCCGAATATCTTCCGCGGAAAATGAAATGGGTCGTTCCATTGCTAGAAGCGTTAAGACTTGAAGAAGGTCTAGAGTCCCCATATTAGCGGCCCTATTCACAGGAAACATGGCAGTGGTGGCGTGAACTAACGGTTCTGCATAACGTCACGGATGATGCCAAATTCGTCGAAGTAACCCCCTCTGCCTTCCGTACCGAATGGCTCTTTAAATGTGATCTGATATGCGTAAGTGACGCTGCTCTTCAAATACGTTATGTTGTAGAAGCGCACCATACCTGAACGTTATCAATATGATGGCGATTCCAGGTAGCCCCGAAAAACTCGTTCCCAAATCGCAGAATCAAAATATTCTTCACCATTTCTTTTCCAAGATAATGATCGATACGGAATATCTCCTCCTCTCTCCAATCGGGTTCCAGTGCTCTTTGTAACTCTCGCGAGCTTCCGAGATCTTTTCCAAACGGCTTCTCTACCTGCACATCGCAAGGTTCGTGTTAGTGCTGTTCCTCGTAATATACCCTGCAACCTGAACAGAAAAATGACGCACGATGATTCTTGCAATACCATTCTCCGGATAGCAATTCTTCTTCAGATGCTGGGAGACAGTTATAAAGACACTGGGTGGAAGTGCCATGTAAAAGATTCTGTTCTGTTCTTTTTTCCCCTTCTCGAGATCCTCGAGATGCTTGTTCAAGGTTACGAAAGAATCGTCTTGATCATACTGCCCTGAGACGTACGTGCAAATATTGCAGAATCCGGTAAGCTGATTCTCAATATCCGGTGTGGTGATCTTGATATATGACCGCACCCTTCGAATGAATTCAGCATGGTCCATTTTTGTTCGTGCGTATCCGATGATCTTGATATCTTTGGGAAGGAATTTATTGCGGTACTGTAAACGGCGGTTAATTCACGGGTATGAATATCCCATATTTCAACGAGTACCGAGGGCGAATAGGCTTACCAATCCGAACAGCGCGGGGAACTGTGGTTACATCAGTATGGGGGAACGCCGTGGGAGCCGGGGAGAGTGTTAAGACTCACAGTTTTCTTTTTGGCCAGGTCCCCTGAAGCTCCAAGAACGACAATGACTGTATCATCTTTCAATTCGACTGTACTAATTGGCAGAACAAAGTATAAGCAAACTTCAACTCGAAATTTTACCAACTAGAGCAATGGGCAAAAAGGCCCTGGTATAGAGAGGAGATAATTTAGTTGCGCATAGATCGCTACGGTCCGTAATTGCAATGAGATCTGGCTCCAGCCATTGCTGTTGCTTGATCTTGCTTGTGTTTCCATTCAAGATCGGACTCAATTTTTTTGAGGAGGGTACGGCCAGCCTCAGTGTGGCAGGAAAATACTTACGCTGCACTATGCCTGTCTGCAGCTTCAGTCAACGAGTTCGACATGGTGCAATTGGCCTAGCAGCTGGGTGAATAGCTGTGAAAAGGAGTTGACAAGGTAGGAGAGTGAGATGTGGAGGAGGGGTTCTTGATTGAAAGGTAGGTTGGACTGACGTCGACGGACGTTGTTCAACACTGGATGACGGTGAAGCCGCAGGTATCGACAAGGACGACAGAGGGAAAGAAGAGCAAGATGAGGACGAGGGATTGAAGCAATTATTACGACAAGAGATACGGGAGAGGGGGAAGAGAAGAAAAGAATATGAGATGGAAGAACTGAAGGTGGTGGTGGTGGTGTTGGTGGCTATTGTGTTACTGGTAACTAAGTGGTAGGAGCCAGACGTTGGTGGAGGGATGACACAGCAGCCGTACTAACGAACTAACGAACTAACTAGTTAACTAACTTAACTATTAACTAGTTATAACTAACTACAACTGACAGCCAGATTCGAGGGCAAGGAGGCTAACAACTAACAGAGCAGCTGTGGTGGTGGAACTGTTAATGAATGGACTGGAACAACACACACTTATAACTACTAGTTAATCAAAAGATGCTTGTTCCGCTTTTGTCAGCTTTGGGTGCGGGCCGATCTGGATTCGCTGGTCAGATTGAGGATATATCTCGTTAATCTAATAATAGGCTTAACATTCGGCATCCGCTCCAATCCCTTCCGACCAAACTACCAAGAAACCTCCAGATGAAGCGCATAATAATGCTGAACAAAGGTCTAGTTAACTCCTCACAGGTTGTGGCCTCGAGGAGGTCAGTAGGTAAATATTTCAACATCCGGTTTCGCCTGTCTTCTGGCTGCCCTCTAGGAAATATCAGATATCCAACCGATAGGAATTCTCTCTGATTAATAAAGTTAAGCGCTTCTCGCATACGATTTGGGGGCAGGTAGTTCGTTAAGCAGCAACACCAAAAAAAAAAAAAAAGCAGATCCAACAACAGCTACGTTGAGCCAGAGATTAAATAATTCTGACACACATATATATAAAATTGGCTGCCTTATAACTTTTTCAGGAGCCGGATGGAATAGCGCAACTGAATCACTGTGCTTTTTGGTATTTCTCACGGGAAAATTTGGGGGTAATAACTACTTGTCACGATAACCTGTTCATTATCATCCTCTGTGACAACCTGAATCCCGGACCGAGACTGATGCGTTGTTTTGTGAGCCCAAAGATTGATGATCAACTATGATCTCAGAAAATACAGCGTATTAAAAACTTGATTGAAAATATGGCATTGTTATGATAGTATTCTGTTCTCTGCTTCTCAGAATTTCGGAATATTCACTGTTGGTTGGAAGAATTGTTTTCTTTCAAAGAGCTATTACTTCGGACCATGGTGTTCTCATGCCTTATGGTTCTTCTTCCCCCCACTCAATGGTCGGATCGAAACCTTTTCCCCGCCATTGCTTGTAGTATACAAACTGGTACAAACTGGTGGTATTCCCCTTCACATACTGGCCGCGGAGTATTTTGGGTAACTATGGCAATACATAACTTATCCACTCCTACACAGCGCTTTGTCCTACAACAGCCACTATCGAAAGAACAACACCCTCTCTGGTAACTACAAATAGTACACAGCTTGAGAATATATATGCATGGAGGGGTAGGGGCCTTGTCAACACTATCTTTATCAATCACCATCAAACCAGGACGCAGAAAGCAAACATTCCCCAGACTGACTTTCCTCCCTGGCAGTCTAACAGGCTAACAACCTGGCTTCTACCAATTTTCCCTGGGGAATAGTCAGAAGTGACGTTCACGAACAGAGTCATAGAATGAAAATAAAGGCAAACTTGATCTCCACGGCGTGACCTCGTAACTCCATGGACACTGTGTGAGAGAAGATAGTTCGACTCGATCTGCACAGGACTATTGGGGATAGCCACTGCAAGCAGTAGTTATAACCATTCCTATGTTAAGCGAAAACCGGTTAAGTAAGTCTCGAAGACTGGCAACCTGGTCTAGGCATGTAAATGTGTCTTGCTAGTTGATTTCAGTCTCCTCCCCTCCCCTCCCTTTTGCCGCGGCCCAAGAGACGACGACACTCTTTGGAATGTTCCAGCCGCTTTTTCAATCTTCTCACATAAGTCATTTGATGCACTTGTTATAAACTATTTGTGATAATGTGTGACCCTCGCAATTCTACCATGGAAAATAAAGTAAAGTTAGGAAAAAGAAAAAAAACAGGATGCTCCATCTTAGTTTTGAAGAAGGTATAGATTATCAACAATGTGATCAACATCGTTTCCTTGCCAAGCAGACACATCCCTTCCATCATGCCAGAACACCAATTAGGATTACTCTCATCATCCATTCAAGGTAAAATATTCATCATCCTGCCTTACATACCGAAACCTAGCTGCCCCTTTAATATTTCCCCCAATTCTTCAACAGTCCTCGGCCCATCTTAACCGTAAGCTTCAGCCACCATAACATTTTCATCGCCCAAACGGATGTTTGAGGCAACATCCCCAAATGTGGCGCAGCCTATACTGAATCCAATAACTACCTCAAAGACCCTCCAATCTTATAATAGATGCAGAAGTCAAATTTGTTGAGAAATTAGGAAATGCAGAACGAGGTATTATTTAAAAACACATACTAGTTCATGTCAGAACGCGCTCTCGCCCTTGTGTCGAATCGGCACCCAGATCAGATAACCCATGCCCACCCAAGCTTCAGTTTTTTTTATTTTACTTTATTTTTGGAATGCTAAGTTACCCATTTCTCCAAATCCTCGGGGATGATTGTCGACGGTTTTACGTTATGGCATTTGCTTCCATGACGCTTCTTTGCTAGAGAAGGTCTGCTCAACCGCCGACCTGAACCCGAGATTCTTCTGACGAACGACGAGAAGACCAAGGGAAGGGATGGCAGGATGGCAGATTTTCAATTGAATCTGCATTGACTAGATATCTAGCGGCAATTAAAACTGTACAAATGGATCCGTACACTCTGGAGATTGCAGTATGGCTCCTAGGTTAGCATCTTGCTGAAGATCATAAAGCGACGATATGTCCAAGTTATGTACCCAAGCAAATAAATGCGTTTCCGTTCACATGTGAGGTCGAATGCGATACCGGGAAAGCGAGCCAGAAAGAAGAGCTGGAGCGGAGGAACATATTTTTGGCCAGCATTTTGGACAATATGTCGTCGGCCAAGATCTATGCTGATGAATTGAACAATGCCAGCTCTCTCCGCAAGATCCCACAACTATCCACTTAATATCGTGTGCCAGGTTGCTTTTCGCTCACGGATGTAGAAGCCGTATCTTGTTGCTACTGTTCACCTGGCTTTCGAGTACCTTGTGTGTGAAGCTCAAGGGGTTCAAATAGGACCCAAGGAAACATGAACGTTCAATTTCCAAGGAGGAAAACGGAAGCATTTTTCCCTGCTGTGAGGGAGGTAGGGAGTGACTCCAAGTCAAGATAATAAGGGGATAGGGAACTCGAGGGGAGAACACCCTATCCTAATACTTCCACATATAGCCGAAGAAAACATTCGACCACGGCGGATTTCCGGAACACAGCATAGGGGGATTTGACTTCAGCATTCCGGGAGCCGAGAATGCAAGGGGGTGCCTCAGTCGACGTCTCATGAGACCAAAATTATTACTAGTGACAACCTTCAGAACTTTGAACCTGGAAACTGGTCTTCCACTTCCATCCCTCGCTCGTTCGACGTCTTTAATGTCGCAAGTCTGGAGGGTAATTTGAAGATCGGATACCAAGCAATATAACTCGGCTGTTGGGGGCGGGTGGTTTGTGTTCTGTGACATATTTCCATAGATTGATATGAGGAATGCAAGCCTAAAGGACTAATTAATAATAGTCTGTCTCTCTAGGTAATTTTAGTTATTGTCCGCGAAGGACAAACGATTTGATAGCCCCCGTTACCCATTCCGCAAACACTTTCGTTTTGAAGACTTGCCGTTTTCAACCGCTTAATTGAAAGAAACGGATAAAAAAACCGAACCTTTGGAAGAAGCTAACCCGAAAAAGAGCCCGACTTGCTTGTCCTCTGCGAGAATATTTCCTTCATTCAAATACCCCACACGCAAGGTGCCGCACTGCGCACGAAATATCCTTGGGCCAGAACGACACGAAGGTTCTTAAACCCGAAAACACCAATCTCCTTTTCAGCTTTATTAACAGTGAACATTTGGGCACCAAGCATGGGAAATTTGGGTTATATTTTGCGACTGTCAATGCTGAGTCGAGAAGCTCTTGACCTCAGTGAAGAAACTAAAATCAATTTCTGTGGGTTGCAGGAAAGTCAAAAAATGAAAAAAATAATAATAATAACCTCTTAGATTAGAGAGAAATCCTGATCCATGCAACTCAGAACAGACCTTCAAAGGATAACGTTTGTCGTTCAACGGCTCACTCTTGGATGAGTCATGTAGCCTCTGTCAAGCTCCTTGAGAGGCATGGATGTAGCAAGCTTGCAGCCTGTTCTGGTCGTTGATACCCCCGGAGCAGGGTCTGAAGCTTCATCTTAGTTGTGAACTAAGTGAGAGCGAAGCTTTGGAATGGGAGTAAAAGGATATTCCCGAGCTTCCATGGTTCGCGGCCCGATCCCACGGATACATGTGTTGAAGAAGATTTGCCATGTGCGTCGCTCCGCAATTGAACAAGGCTGGAGATAAGTGAAACCGAATGATATCCGCAAGGGAGCATTCGGAGTTAAAACATAGTTTAATCTAACACATCAAGAAACTTCTTCACCCCGTGACCATGCCAAGGGATGATTGGATGGATTCGAAACTTGGTTCAATCCTCACTAGTCACCACACCTGGGCAAACTCCAAGCCCTAAGTATTCCGTATAGATGGTGGATGTTGGATAACCATCATGATGAATGATGGGAAACGAAACCGCATTGGCACGAAACGCATGATCTAAAATTGGTTAAAAGGTCCCGGCCCCACGGCGAACCGCTGCTTGTGTCATATCTTCCATGTTCAATTCTCCTTTCCATTGGAAGGTTCCCATCAAGCCAAGCCAAGTTCAAACACGTGGAAAGTTTCCGACAACAAAGTCGCACTCCATTTGGACAGACTTTCTTTCCCATCCTCCATCCTTTTGGAGGAGGGGAAAAAGGTAAGAAAAAAGAAAAGAAAAAGTGCTTAGACCACGAGCAAAGAGAGAACCTTGGGAGGTGGCTAAATATCATCACTTTCACATCCAACCAAGGCTAACTATACGGAGGTGGAAAGGTCTGTTGTTCTTTCATCAATTGACCAATTGGACGCCACAGAACTTTAACTAGTGCTTATGCATTGCTTCCCTCGGTTCAGCGGTTATGGTTTTCAACACAGTTTGCGGAGGTTTTGAAGAAAGTAACTCCACCCCCCCCAAAACAACATCCCCCAAATCACCCACACTAGCAATTATCTGATCGATCAATATATGGAGACGCCGGTGGCCCTTCTTTCCCTTCATTACCATCGTGCTCTTACGTAATATGGTTTCTCAGGAACAAAAAGCCGACGATAATCGTTAACAGGCAGTTGCAATATTCCTGTGCCGGCAACTTTTCTTTGGACATGTACTTACCTACATCGTCTGGGATTCAAGTTGGGGACGTCCGGAGCCAAACTATCTGATCAGATAAACACAATAACCACGACATCCAGAACCTGGCGACACTTACCAGTGTCGGGACTGAGTGGGGCTCCATTATAAATCGTTGATTTCTTTCCCCTCAAGCAAGGTATTACCTGCGTATTATTCATAGATTTTCAACCAAGCTTTGCTGGGGTTTGGGTTGGGGATTTGACGCATTCCCCATTTTTTCAATAGTTTTTCGTTTGGTCCAAAGACATGTGTTTTAAACAAAATATAGTGTAGAGCCAAATCAAACTGCTTGTATAGATGAACATTTCACCTTTTGGGGATAGTTTGAAACGAATAGACCTGGAAAAGAAGCCATCAAGTTGACCGCCGGTTGGTACTGTTATCAGATTATAGCCCTTGCTCAGTATTTCCAATATAAAGAGCCTTCTTCCTTGTTTATAGTCATCTAATAGTTCGAGAAATTTTCGTTCCGGCCGGCACCAACCAAAGGGTTCTTGATGGTTGATTCGCGTACACGATATACTTCGGAGGGGAATATTGAGATCGAAGAAAGTCCTCCCACATCTGATAAAGGCCAAATGGGGTGTCCACGAGAACAAAACATACCCGATAGCTTATCCACACCACAGGGGCGTCAGAGCCCAGTGGGGGAGAAACCACTTCCATGCGGCGGGCTAGCAGAAATAAGAGTGCTATGTACAGAGGTACAAGTGACTCATAGTGAACATCGGGAGCAAGATGATGATAGCCTTAGAACTTCCACGGCAGAGAACGTTTTGACAGAGGCACTGGATAATCCTCTGTCACAGAGGAAGAAAATGGCCAAAAGGCAAATAACTGCGGTCATGGTTGCCCTCTGTGTAAGTGGACTTTAACGTCCCTTTTGTGGGCTCCCTCATAAATGAGGAGAATGGAACAATGAGGGGGCTTTGGAAGCTGACCGTATAGCAGGTTGCTTTATTTCTAGCGGCTCTCGATATGGTAAGCCATCATTTCTTCCCTTCCTTCCCATAGACATCTCAATACTGACTTAATGACAGTCGATAATAGCCACTGCTCTTCCCACAATAGCGGGAGAGTTCAAGGCAACTAAGAACAGCTATTCATGGATGGCATCATCCTATCTTCTTGGTAATGCCTCGGTCATTCCTCTCTGGGGGAAATTGAGCGATATTTGGGGGCGCAAACCCATTATTATGTGTGCCAACATCTTGTTTCTCCTTGCGAGTCTGACGTGCGCTCTGGCACCGAATACGGCAACTTTGATTGCCGGGAGAGCAATTCAAGGTATCGGAGGAGGAGGCTTGATTTTGCTTGGACAGATTTGTGTGGGCGACTTGTTCAGTCAAAGGTAAAAAATCCCCTTCGCTTTCTTCCCTCTTTGTTGTTATGAGAGGGATTTATTCGTTGCTGATTTGCAAATTTGTGAAACCCTGAAGAGAACGCCCGATATATTACGCCATGTTCGGAATGACATGGGCCATCGCAGGTTCCATAGGTCCTGTCATGGGAGGAATATTCACAGAGAAAGTAACTTGGAGATGGTGTTTTTATATCAACCGTAAGTAAACCTCCCGAGCGCCTAATCCAAATGTCAAACAATACCGGTCCATTTGCCAATACTTTTCATTCTTCACCCATCCAGTTCCATTTGGTGGTTTCGCTTTAGCAACCCTCTTTATTTGGCTCAAAATTGAAACGCCCAAGACGCCTCTCCTTGCTGGCATTCGCGCAATCGATTGGTTTGGAACTATAACCATCATAGGCGGAACGCTGATGTTCCTCTTCGGAATCGAATTCGGCGGGATATCCTTTCCCTGGAACTCCGCAACAGTGATCTGCCTCATAATATTCGGTGCCGTCATGATGGGCATCTTTGTCATCATCGAGCGCAAAGTAGCCAAGTACCCTGTTATGCCCATGGCTCTTTTCTCAGACACAAGCAACATCTTCACCCTACTAGTAAACTGGTCGCACGGTTCTTCATTTATTGCAGGCGCATTCTTTCTCCCGTTCTATTTTCAAACCGTCCTCGGGGCAAGCCCCATCATGAGCGGTGTTTACCTTCTGCCACAAGTGGTCTTCCTATCCATCACTTCCTTCATCATAGGATTTACGATTCGCAAGACTGGCATGTACGTTGAATTCATCAGACTGGGCATGCTTGTCATGACACTTGGCAACGGCCTGTACATCGACCTCAAGCCATACACATCCTGGCCACGTCTGATCATATACCAACTCATCACTGGCATTGGGATCGGCCCAAATTTCCAAGCCCCTATGCTAGCCCTGCAATCACGGGTCCCGCAATCGGAGGTATCGACCGCAACAACAACGCATGGGTTTATCAGACAACTCTCAACCTCCTCCTCCATCGTGTTGGGTGGAGTCATCTATCGAAACGTGCTCAAGCAATCTGGACCAAAAATTTTAGCTGCACTGGGCCCTGAACTTGCAGAGAAATTACTCAGCAATAGGGTCAGCAGCCAAACTCATACTTTAAGAACTTTAACTGAGACGCAACGACAAATCTTACTGGATGTGTATAACGTTGCTTTAAGCCGTATGTGGATTTATTACACAGTTACTAGTGCGATAGGATGTTTGTGCAGTTTCTTCATACGAAAGAAAGAACTGAGTCGGCATCACGAAGTAACGAAAACTGGACTCGAAGCGCAAGAGGATGCGAGAAAGGCACGGCTTACTGCCAAGCGTGAGCTGGAGGAGAAAAAGCAACAAGAGAAGGGGGTAAAGGAGAACGGGATTGGCGGTGCCAACAGCGTGATGATTGAAACTGTTTAATGGAGGGATCTTGAAGTACGGAGTCATTCGCCTTCAATCAACGTCTTTTGCCATGGTGATATAACTATATACCCCGACGGTCGGCCCGCATTTTGCACCTTTGTTCAAGAGATGGTATACGACCATAAAGCTTTTATAAATATATCGCAATTCTTTTCCTGGTGTTAGGAAAAGTGGAAGTGATATAAAGGACCTAACGAGTAAAAACGATTATTAGGTTAATATATAACGTCTGAAACGCCAAGGGTGCAAATTACTTCGGTGCCGGACTTCGGAGAATCCTATTGTTCCGCTCCCAGCCAGTTGTTCACTAAAACATAAGGAGGCAAGACCCGCCAATAGAGCCTCACCACTGGAAAAGCAACCTTTGGAATCTATATCTGCCCCTGTCTTAACCCCCGCTCTGGCTTCAAATTTCTGACGCCCAACAAGACCAGTTTCAAATGCGGGAGGTTGGGAAACTTTCTTTACTTCATTTATCAAAGATGCTTTTAAGGGTTTTTGGTAAGGCTAGGTTATTCTGCGAACTTTTAACGGGTTTCGATTCAAGCGGGAAGTTCTAGCAAACACCATCTAGAGAGAAAAATGTGTTTTATATACTTTTATTGCTCTCCCTCCTCTTTCTGCTCATCTATAGCAGTGGTTAAGTGCTCTGTACGTATTTAAGAATCATATAATTATATATATACGAGGGGAAGAAGCGAAGATGAGAGAAACGAAGAAGGCTATCTAATGTTGGGACAAGAGCAAAAATATTATCACGATTCAAAAGCACCAGAGTAAGCGTGGATCACTCTCGAAGTCGTAAACATTCTACCTCGCGGGAATGAGTAGCTTGTTAGCTTCCAGAAAATATTGGAAATTGGCTTTAATGGAATCCGCCGTCATGCAAAAGAGACAACAAATAATCAAGGGAAGAGAGAGGGAGGGAATGTAAAACAAGAAACAACTAACCAGTCAAAAACTCCTCAAACCCCAAAGTCACATATCCATCCCTATCATCATCATATCTCTTAAACACATCCGTCATTCGTTTTAACGTAATACACGCCTGCACAAACAGGTCAAAGCTCATCCCGTCCTTCGGGCAAGTAACAGGAGCTACCCTACTCCTCCCACGGCTCTCAAATATCGAAAATATCATCCCCACAAATGGCGGGCTAAGCGTATATCCAAACGCAACCAGAGCCTTGCTAAATTCCGCCAAGCTGATCCGACCACTGCGATCCTCATCGAAGCGTATAAACAGCTCTCTCCAGGCAGCCAGGAACCGCCACAGCGCGACGAACTCGTCGTAACCAACGGTGCCAGACCCATCCTTGTCGAACATCTGGATCATCATCTTTACTGTGTTGGAGTCGAAGGCAGTGTAGTCTGCATTTACCAGCGCGGGGCCTAATTCACCTTCAGAGAGTGCGCCAGAGCCAGAGGCATTTGCGGCTTGGAAGAGGTGGGAGAGATCGTTTGGATCGTTGGATTCAGGCTCGGAGGGTTGGGGGGTTCGTGGCGGGCGGTAGGTGGCCGGAGGCCAGTTCTGGGTAGGGTGTGTGGGACGGGGGCCTGAGCCATAGTTTTGAGGAGGTGGAGAGTACAGCCTGCCGGTGGTATTTGGATTGGGAGCCCCTCTTTGATATGGCCCTGGTACTTGCCCCGGTGCAGTACTGGGAGGACCACCAGGCCCTGGTCGTGGGAAGTTATGTTGTGCAGCAGGCGATTGGGGGGAAATCTGTGACTGCGGAGATACGCGGTGATGTTGGGGGAGTTGTCCGTTTTTTGGAGGTGGAACAGGGACTCGCCCTTGGTTTGGATCCGGTCTCGCGGACATTGCCCCTAGCATTTGCGCTACCTGGGAGATGAGGAGAGGAACATTAACGACAATGCTATCGAACACGAGACAGTTTAATAAATGGGGAAATGGTGAACCTTTCCCAGTCGAGGAGAGTCATTTGACAACGTACCTGCTCTGGCTCAGCATGCCTATAAACGGAGAGCTGTTTATTAGTCTAGAGTCTCGATACGATGAGAATGCGTACGGGGGTGTAATAAGAAAACGTACGCTGGAAGTGCATCTGGATTGTATGCGCCCTTGTAGGCCATGGCGGGGGTGATATAAGGCGTGTTCTGGAAAGCAAGGAACTGGCAGTAAGGGCAGCTTTTTATTCAGATGTTCGTGAGTGTCGCGAGAGTATTTAAATAATAGCAATAAGAAAGAACCCGAGCTCCAACAGTGAGGCTTAAGGTGTTGGAGGAACGACGGCCTTGGGAGATGACGATGTGAAGAGCAGGTGTTGATTCGCCAAGTTACGGCTCAGTTCGTCAGCTCGAGACCTTCCAAGGTTGCGTAGTAAATATCGCAGCCGCTGCCGAGGCGCCTTTCTTTATGCTGCGCAACACAACGATGGCTGTATCCTCGTTTGCTGGGTCATATCACTGGTTACGAGGGTGTCTTGACCAACCAGCCAGGGGCAATGCTCTATGGCTTTTGAATCTTGATGGTGTTGGATACGGGGGTGGCTGTAATTGGGCGCTGTGAGGGATGGTTAGAGGCTAACGTAGTTACAGAGTAATGTAAGCCACTTTATCAACCATCGACGCGCCTGTTGACTTAACAATTGAAAATAACTATCAACAAGGAAAAGTCATCAATCCTTCTTTTAAAAAAATAAAAATAAATAAAAATAAATAAAAATAAATAAATAAATAAAAACTTCTAACATTCAAGTATTTGATTAAAGATCGGATTTCAAATGTATGATCTGCAGTAAGTTGAAACTATGATGTCTCTCATTTCACTCTTACTCATCATGATTTTACTAAATGATATTACAGCACACATAGATCCTCCATTAAAGAAGTTAAATCTCTGTCTTACAAAGAGAGAATCTTCTTATTCAGTGAATTCTCTTTACGAATGCATGAGAAGAGTCATCTTGAATATGATTGTGTTGAAATATGATTGATTTAGTTCTTTCAAAGTAAGAAATTAAGTCTCTTAAAAGTATAACTAATTTAAACTTTATATGAGTTGAATACATTATAATCACGTGCCTTTTTATATAGTTTATGCTGGGCATACGTTGCCTGGGCAGCCCGCCCCACCGCACGTGATTAATGTATAGTTAGTTTAGCTGGAGCCTTTCATCCGAAGGAAAGATTGAAATCATCCCACAGGTTATATAGCCCAGATAGCACGTTTTTGATGAAAAACATAATTTTTTAGCCAGATTTCATTGCATATGATAGTAATTGGATGAGTTCAACATCAATTCTCAAAAAGAAAACTCTTTTCATACATAATTGGAATATTATTGTAATGAAAAGTGAGTGCATTGATAAAATCAATCTTTTGATCTCAATAAGTAAATTACCTTTTACTTCACATTCTGAATGAAAGAGAAGTCCTATATTCTTCATTCAAAGACGTAAGACTCATTTCTCTTAGTGAATTAAAAAGAGTGTAATTAGAATTTATTTAAATTCAACTTAAAAGAATAAAGAACAAATTAAATATATATTAACAGAGAAAAATCACAAAAAGAAAAAGTTAATTAAAAGTATAATATGAGTAGATAGACTGTATATAATAAATTAAAAGAAGAAAATTCAACTTTTATATTTTCTATATTTACTATTAAAGTTAGTGAAATAATCATCAGGATTATAATTAACTGATTTATTTGTATTTTATTAGCAAATAATAATTTATGTGAGAGAATATTTAAGTTAATGAAAATATCTCTGTATACACCATAAAGCAAGAAATATGAAGAGCATAAAAAAGTAAAAGTTTCAGTATGAGAACTGTGATTACATTTTATGAGATCAACCATTAAATATGATATCATGGTCATAAGACCTTGTCAAGACGTCTTCTTGGTACTGCTCTTTTCTCTCAATGATATTTCTACTTTCTCACCTTTATATAAGATGGTTGAATAGATAAATTACTGCAGAAAGTCACAAGAATCACACTGTTAATGATATCTGAAAGAAATCTCTACCCTCCTTAATCAGATAAGAGTGTCATGAGTCAGTCTAGAGTTAAGATGATAACATGACAAAGCTTAATTCACCCATCTAACTAGGTAGCCCGCGATGAGAATTCCAATCCAGGGATTAGAATGTGGAATGAACGAGCAACCAAATATGAAGAGATTGGTGATCGGAGTTGGGTCAATCTTTCGGAGAGGAGCGGATCAACCTTAATCCATATTACAAGCTGCTGCGCCGTAACATAGAGCGGGGCATTTCATCACATTTAATGAAAAAGAAAGTCTGATAGAAGCTCTATAAAGATAGCTAGCTGACTCACTGTTCAGAGAATCAGCAATTTGTTCTCAATATATTAGAGTTACTAAATTATATATAAAATTCTTTAACAATTACTTGTATCTTTGATTTCTAGATCTCTATTCTATTTGTGGAGATATGCTCTTTCTCAACTAGCTAAATCCACTTATTCAGCTTCTCCTATAATCATCTAAGGGAAATTCTTGCTTAGTTTGATTTAATACTTATTCAACTAGTCTATTCTCTTCAATCTAAGTTAATTTGTTTGAATTTGCGTGTAGATTTATGCAAATAATTCAGTCATTGAGTTGACAATTTAGAGTAGAAAATGATATATTAAATACATATGTAGTTTTATAAATTGAGAATATTTCTTATTTTTTTAAAAGTATTTATCATATGCTCAAAACTTCTTTCTTTTTCAGAAAAATTTAAAGTATTTTTATTATAAATTGATGATATAATTGTAAACTAAGATGAATAAGTAGTTAAATAGAAAAATATTTTTAAATTACTAATCTACTTAATTAAGTAATTTACTCAATTAAAAATTACATCAAAAGAGAAATTTATATCAATGTAATCAATCATCTAGCAAGACAGATCATCTATTGAGATAAATCTTCATCATTCAATATCTTTCTAATTGAATATCACCACAACTAGATAGTAAAACCAGCTAATTATATTATAAATTATTCTCTGTATGCTGAGAGCATATATAAATAGTATATTCTATAACATCATATTCACTGCACTGTGGTGCTGCTCACTTTTGTAATTGCTTATCAGACTACTCTATTATCTCTCTTTTCTCTGCAATGTCTTTTTGTATATGATTCATTTCTTCTTGAATAGTCAAATCCTCTTTCTGGTTTATATATGTACAACATCTTTCTTACTTTCTCTTTTACTTTGCATTTATAGTCTTCAGCTCTTTATTTTTCTTTGTCAAAATAACAGTACTTGCATAGTCATCTGACATCTTTTGACTAGCTTTTCCAGAGCTTGATTGATTGAATTAAGTGGACTCTGTGTACAGTACTTGAGATATTTCTTAATCTTCTCACTCTGAAGCTTCAGTTGTTATATATTATGAGGAGTGGCAGTGGCCCAGAAGGCCTGGAAGCTATGTGAGGTCTCTGGAAGGGTTGGTGTATGTATATGAGTATTGAGCTAAGAAAGAACCTACTCTGAATCATACATAGCTAGTTCTGTAGCTTTAAATCCACTATGAATATTCTTTTCACTCAGAGCTACTGTATAAACTGAAAAATAGATAGTTAAAAACTTATTCTTATTAATATAATTGATGTTAAATCTCATTCTCTTCTCAATCTCTTTTCTGTATGCTTGCTTCAATGAGGAAAAACAAGCAACATTTAAAGACTATAAGAGATCAGAGAAATGAGCTGACATATAAAGAGAAATAATCAAGTTTTGAGTATAAAACTGATCAAACTCAGAATCATTATAACTGCCATGTTCATTGAGGATCAAGAGTCAATATTAATCAATCATATGAGTTTTAGTATGTTTATTGAACATCTCTTTAAGGAAGATCAAACCTAGCTTATCAGTTGTTCATTCATTTTTACTGATTTCAATCATCTAGTTGTATAGTAGCTCATTTTCAAATCAAGAAGTTTGATGTAACTTCCTCTTAAGAATAATCATTAAAGATAATAATTAGTTTGTTAAATTGACTCTCTCAATAATAATAACTCATTCTGTAGTTTCAAACTATACAAGCTTTGAACAAAGAATCTTTTTTGACTTAGTAATCATTTTAAATATTTCAATAATTCTCATATGGAACTCAGTCTCATCAAAGTTATATATATTCTTTTATACAATATTATATTTCTGAATAATATTTTTTATAAGCTCAAATCATTTTTGAATAATTTTAGAATCTTCACATAAAGCTTATTGATGATTATATGATTAAAGAACTGAATTTTTAACTCAGAATAATGATTAATGAATTATTTAATTCAGCTTTCATCAACAATTTTTGAGTTGAAAGATTTATCTCAATTGACAAAAAGAAAATTAACTGTTTCTTATATAATACTCACTTAAGAAGACTGATCACATTCATTTATAAAGATTATTCACTAAACAAAAGATAATTTCTTAATAGAGATCAGTTTTTAATTTCTTAACTAAGAGTTCTCTCACATTGTATAGCTATGAAGTTAATAACAAAGAGTGAAATAAAAGATATTATACAATCTGACAACAGCTCTAAAACTAGAAATTTGATTTTTTTAACTATTTCAATAGCTAGTGTAAGTCTTTCTTTCTTGTATAAAAAATTATCATTTTTAATTGCTGACATTTTGACATTTGATTAATTAAGTAGTTAAATGTGTTATGTAGTGAAGATCTGTCTTAGTAGATAATCTATCTCATCAGATAATTGATTATATTATATAAAATCTTTAATAAGATTAATATTATTTAATATTTTATTTAATAACTTAATATTATAGTCAAGTTTTAAATATATAATAAAATTATTAATTTTTTTAATAATCAGATTTAATATATATTTAATTATATATATAATTTTATTATAATTAAATTTTATTTTATAAGTAAATATAAATAATAGTATATTTTTAAATTATTTTTAATTTTATTTTTATTTTAAAAACTTTTAACTAATTTTAAAGTATTTAATAATATAATTTTTTTAAAATATTTTTTTTCAATTTTTGATTAAAAGATTTTAAAAATTATAAAATAATTATAAAATAATAATATTAAAGTTAATTTATTTTAAAATACTCTTAATTTATAATTTTTAATAAAAATACTTTTATAAAATAATATAAATAATTACTTATAAATGTAGTAAAAACTTAGATAAAATTAAAAAAAATATATAAAAAATAAATAAATTATAAAAAATAATAAAGAATTATATAAAAATAAAATCTAAATAATAAAATAAATATTTTATAATTTTTTTAAATAAATAATAATTTCTTTTAAATTAGTTAATACTTTAGATATATTTTAAAGATGTATTAACTAAATATTATAATATTATATAAATAAGTTTAATTTTAATTATATAAATAATATTTTTATATTTTTTAATAAATTAATAAAATAATATTAATATTATATACATAAAATTTTTATATATAATTAAATAAATATTATATTTAAAAACTTTAAAAAAATATTTATAAATGCATATATATTACTAATTAATCTTTGATTTAGAATATAAAATTAAAATAAAGATCAACTTATTTAATTATATAATAGATAGTTAAATTAGTTAAAACTTTTATATTATATAGTAATAATACAATTATACAGTTTTATATTTTCATGTTTAGAAAAAGACATTCTCACTAAGTGTAAATATGAGATTTATAAAAGCTTTTGAAATTTATAAAATGTTTAAAATAAGAAGATGCATTGATTAACTCCATGCTGTGATTTTTATCACATGATAAATCTGATGATGAATCCTGATGGTTGCAAAGATTGCAAACATCAGCATATTCTTCTAAGAGCACCAATAATAATTGACTTAACCTCGAACATCTCAACATTCACAAAGAAGACACCATTGAATCCTCTGCGTTTCTTTTCTATTGTTTGCCCCCTCATTGTATCAACAGATTTTGCCTTGCTATACGCTGGTAGTCTTTAACTGGGTAGGTAGGGTGAAACCACAAGGCGACTCCGAAATGCCACATTCCTTGATACCAGCTCCAATCTCCTGGACGAGCCATTTCCCCAACGGAGATCTTTGGGTTTTCGGATACGGGTTCGTAAATGCTCTCCTATGCTGCTTACTGTTTTGTTTATTTATTTTTGCAATCTCAATTTCGGTCTATATATCCTCTTGTTAGCTGTTTTTCTATTTCATTCATCTTTTGACGCTACATGCACTCATCTGTTAGAGCCATACATATATGCAATTCTGATATATACCAATTAGGAGTCTGATATGGAAGCCCCCCCCGCATTATGGTATGCATAATTTCTTCCTGTATGACAAAGGATAGTCGAAGACGCAAGGATTTCAAACATGAAATTGCGCTGACGACAGTGTCTCTCATGGATCTCGAACTTTCACCCAAATAACCTTGTGGCACAGCATCAACTATCCTATATTGGTTTACAAGTACATACACTAATATATACCTGCATACTGTGACTAAGTATCTTTTTAGATCAGCGGGTTCTCGGCTACATAGAGGGTTATGTTCGGCGGTTCTGGCAGGTATGAACCTCGTCTCCATGATCGGGTGCTGCCTATCCTAGCCCATTTAAAAACACTCATATCCAGTGAGTTATGGGAGCGAAACAATGGGGAGCCAACGGCCGTTTAACTTGTGAAAAACCGGGAGCTGACTTTCTCTCCTGCTTTTATTCATGTAAAGGCGAGGTGCGTCCATCTGATTTTATTATCAATTTTTCCCATCATTATTTTGTTTTCTATGTCTGGTTTGGAAATCCCGTCATACCCCGGGAGGGGAAGTCACTTCTATATCCCTACAAACCCTGTCTCAAAAGGTTTTCATGGACCTTACTGATTTTGCTCCCTTCCGTCTGAAACAGCGGAGACCATCGAGGGACTCCCGAATCACCCGGAAGAGTCGTAACTGTCATCGAACAATCATTTTGGGAAACACTATCAGACACTGTTAGTATCTTTAAAAGAAATCAAAAAGAGAAATCGATGCCCCCTCCATCCATCCTCCCCAAACCTTACCTCACCCAGCAAATTACCTAGGTAGGTTCCTATACAATCCCTAACCAACGTGCCTTCATAGCAAAATGATCTCCAACAATCTACCTCGAACCTCTCCGTCGTCTGGGGAGCAGCTTACCATATCCCCGCCTCACACGCCAGAGAGGTTCACGCCTACCTCGACGAAAGGGAAATAGATGGGTACACTGTTCACTTCACCCTTTTCCACCCGTCACCAAAATCATCCACCACCACCGGAACTACCAACAATAACCACCCACCAACCTCCCCCATAACCTGCATGGTCTACATCGGCCTCCCCACCAACGCGCAATTCCTCCGTAATCCCGCAGACCGCGACCCAGCCTCCGTCGCGCGTGTCATAAGCCAGAGCCGCGGGTTAAGCGGTGAGAATCGCGACTATTTGTATTTGCTGGAGAAGGCGTTGGAGGGTCCGGAGTTTGAGTGGAATAGAGGTGAAGGGGGGATGGGGGTTGCTGATGGACATGTGGCGGATTTGGCAAGGAGGGTTAGGGCTATTGAGGGGGAGAATGTAAGTGAGGCGGATCGGCGGAGGAGCGAAGCTGTGTTGGAGCATTTGCCTGGACCGCAGATGGAAACGGAGGAGAAGGCGGTTCGGATGGAGGAGTTTGAAGGGGGCCGATTAGGAGGGGGAGGGGAGGGGTGAGGTAGGTGTATGCTGATGCTTTACCTGTCTGCATAGATTGTTTTTATAGAACATATCTAGATTTGGATCATGTGTTTGTTACTTAAAAAGTTTCGTGCATGGGAGATGTTCAAGGAGTGGCCACATGTTTCTAATGTCTTTAATGCTCCGTTCATATACTATCTGCGCGTTTGCAGCAATATTTCTCCATATCCTCTCGGGTTACTATTTTTACGTAGATTACTTCTAAATACTTCCTGCTTCCCCCTTCCACAACGCTTACATGTACATATGTACATGATATGACTGATATTATCCACTTCATTTTGTCAGCCTGTTGAACTCACTGCTCCATCAAAATAAGTAATATCTGACATGGGTAAAGGAGCGGTACGTCATATTTCAACAGAAAGTGTGGGACCAAAACGAGAAAACTTGGGCAAAGAAACCACATGTGTTCACGCCGTCGGGCAACAAAAAATAATACCATCGCAATTTCTCATAGCATTAAAAAAAAGAGGGGAACTAGCTAGAATGGAACACAACCGAGAGAGCAGAAGAGACCTTAAACAGAACACAATTTGTTTTCTACCCACTCAACTTGTTGAGTTGATTAAATTTCCTCATTTCTGATTTCGTTTATTGTCTTGTACAAAAGAAAAGCTGGGGAAAGTGACACGGAGCAAAATCAAAACAGAGCAAAACAGATATCAGCCACGAGAAGAAAGCAAAAGGCAGTTAATTTCATTACCAAATGGGTAAAGTTAGTCATTCTAGTGAAGAAGAGCAGGACATGACAGGCGTTGGGCAGAGCTTTATTGGGATTAAGGGCTTTGGAGGGGTGTGAGATAGAGGGAAGAACAGTCTGGGAAACAATTAGCTAACTTGATAGATTGTTTTGGAGAAGGGGGTTATAGGAATTGGAGGGTGGGAAATCATGGAAACACATGAGACAGCAATAGAGGCGGGAAAGGCAAAATGGAATATAAATTAAAGCTGTAGGGGGAAAAAATGAAGTCCACCACCAGAGACTGACTTTTGTTTGCTACTAGTTTTTGGAAAAAGCACAAGCTGCAAATAACACTGGGGGTACTTAGATAAAAAAAATAAATAAAAAAAGCCACAAAACAAAACAGACTTGGAAGCTATGTGGAAGGCAGAAACCACGGATCGCTGGTGAAGGGGTACAAGAAAAGTGATGAGAGAAAGAAAGATTGACGCCAATTACATGGGTGTATGCTCGAGCTTATAAGGGAGCCTGAAGAAATAATTAAAATAGAAGAAGGTTAACATCGAAGGGCTACATATGATCCATAGTATCCCAATTTTTCTTTTAATCGTTTTATAGTCGTGGCTCCTTGGCTGTTGCCTCGTTTTCTTATACTCCTTTTATCGTAACCTTAAAAAATCTGAAGAGTAGAAATTGAGGTGCATGAGATGTACTTCGGGATATAAAAACGGTTGACAAATCGCTATCTCTGAACGTGTGCGCTTAATAAATGTGTGTTTATGCCCCAGATCCACCCAGGCCGTGGTTGGAATACTGTTGCCGTTGGTGGCCACCCCAGCCTACAAAGGGATACAGTTAGTAACGAGGAATTGAGTAGGAAAATAATGGAAGAGAAACTTTGCAATCGAGGTGAGCAGCTTACCACCGCCGCCATGGCGATCGTTGTATCCTCCGCCACCTAAATGGACTCGCGTCAGAAATACAGCAAAATATTATACGCAAATCGAACGAGAGTGATATTTGTGTACCATAACCGCTGCCATTGCGATATCCACCACCGCCATTGCTGTCGAAGCGGTGATACCCGCCGCCACGTCCATGGTAACCACCACCATCATTGCGGTGAGCGGAAGCACGGTCAGAAGCTTTATCGACCCGGATGACACGTCCATCGAACCTGGTCGGGTCAATCTCAATGATGTTCATTCGGTAACGGACAAAGTAAACACCAGGACTAATTCCCCAGCGCTTCCAGAATGGCTCCAACGTACTCCTGGTTGCTCATTGCGTTCATCGCGGCGTCTGCTTCAACGTCGCGGGAAAACCGGACGAAGCCGAAACCACGACTGCGGTTTGTGTCGCGGTCCTTGACAACGATCTGCAAAGGGCAATTAGAGATAGAAAACCGCCAGGAGAAGCGATTGGAAATGTAAATCGGAGAAGGCATCTTGTACTAAGGGAACACTAACGGCTTCTTCAATGGTGCCGTACTTCTCGAAACCCTGACGCAAGGTCTGGTCGGTAGTATGCCATGCAAGGCCGCTACACATCCCAAGAATGACATTTGTCAGTTACATTCAGGCTAGATTAAAAGGAACAATAGAAAATGGATTAACGGACCCAACAAATAGCTTCGACATTCTGGCGTTTCAAGCAAATGCTGGAGCCTGTTTACTTAGAGTCAGGAGGCTTGGTATTGGCTCGGATCTAATGAGGGAAAGAAAACAGTTAGGGTCATCTGATTGATGTAAATGTGAAAGTCATTGAACCAACTTAAGAGAAACAAGCAAGAAAATGACGAGAGAGCATTAGTGGATATGATCAAAAGGGCACTTTAGTAGGGTATGTGTTGGATTCGCGTTAGCATCTCCAAGATGGATGCCTGGGTAACGATGAGAATGGCGGAAGTCTCCAAGCAAGACAATTGCCATCAATGAGTTGATTCACTGGCAGATGTGACCCATGCAGCATAGCGCAATTACATATGGAGATGCAAATGATGTCAACTAGCACAAGAAACAGGGATAAGAGTTAAACAGACATGAGATAACGCAGTTATTGGGGAGATAAAAACGAGAGTATTACAAAAGACATACGGGTGACAGAATATTGATAGGAGGAAAGAGACAACACATAGTGAGAATGGGATCAACAACCATAAAAGTGGGAAAGAAGAGAAGCGTAGCAAAAGGAAATAGAGTGTTCCAACGTTTTGGATTGGACTAGAAGTCGATCAGAGCAGTCGAGACCGCAGAACGAACGAAGAGAGGGTGATAGGGGAAACTAAGAGAGAGTGAGTCGAGAGATGGAGGAGCACAAACACGACAAGGAGCTCGTAGAGACAAACGCGATAGAGACCTGAGAGACGAGACGAACAGGAGCGGGTGGGCAATGGAGAAGATGATGGAGATGGAGACGGAGATGAGGGGGAGATGAGATGAGGATGGAGGATGAAAGAGAGGTGAAGAAAGAAGAGGAGTGAGAAGTTGCAGAAGAGAAGACAGAGGAGGGGAAGGCTCAAACGGCGACAGTCAGCAACATGGGCAGAATCGTAGTTAGTGAATTAACAACCACACCTCACCTATCACTTGCTCGCATACAACTTATTCCCTCTGTCACTGTAATATATTATTATTTATTATTTATTACTGCGTCCGACATCTGTGTGGTGCGGGACGGAGCAAGCGAAAATACTGTTAATTTCAATATTCTTCCTTCCGAGAAAAAGCAAATCCAGGCAAATCCTCGCAGAAACGTTGATTGAGACATGCCGTTGATTGAAAAATATACCACGTTGCGCTGCCCAGAAACGCTCTTCACCTCCATAATTGAAGTTGAAATCGAAAGAGCTGGAATGCTGGAGTGCCAAACTGGATCTCTTGAGACCTTTCTCCCACAACAGGCGGCTAGGACGTACAGTACAGAACTAGCCTGGGAACTTGGGGGTGTTAGTCCTCAAGATTGGGCCACTCCCAGGGCTCCCACCGTTGCCTGTTCATAATTGCAGCCCTCTCGTTTCGGCTCTGCCTTCTTCAACGACGGCAGAAGCATTAATAATGGGTAATAACTACTTCCCTTGAGGGCGGAGAGTTCTGCGGGTTAGTGCGGACGTACGATTGAAGCCGTACATGCTTGTTGGGACGTCAATCTTGCGGTGGAGTCCCCAGTCATTAGATCATAAAACCGCAAATTCTCAAACAAGCTTAGTTAGTTCTTTGAATTTGAATATCCCCCCACAAAAAGCGCAGGTTGACCAGGTCCTTGCAGAAGAAGAGGGTCATTGGGCATGCCTACTGATGGACCACGCATCACGAACCACGGAAACGTTCTAATCCATCTGCATCGGTTAGTTACCAGATTGGATGCTTGTCCGTCTCCACCCATTGAGCTTACCTCAACCCCAGCCAACAACCTCATCTCGACTCCCGCTCTGATTATTTTTTCAACAACTCAAAAGTGGTTTCGAGAGATTAGGTCGTTGTTCACACCATCGGTGAAGAGGCCTAACTTTGATTTGGTGAGTCAGCCTGGATGGCATTGCCAAACCTTGGAAGGTCCCTTCTTTCGCCCCTTCATTGAAGCCAGGGATATGAAAACTTTCATTACTGCGCAAGCCTACCGAGCGCCTCTGGAGATTTCGCCTGCTTCCCAAAGATAACTACTCCGTGTATTATTATTATTATTATTATTATTATTATTTATTATTATTATTATTTATTATCCAACGAAGTGCAAATACCCACTCACACTCTTTTGTGAAAAAAAGTCTGGGCCCGACGCAAGCGTGTGCAAGGGCGTCGCCGCTAGGCTATGCTGCAGAGGTTGCACAAATCGTGCATTCATGTAATTTTTTCCGTCCTGATTCGATGGTTCCGTTATCCACATTTCGAAAACTGTTGGCTGCAGTTCTTCCTCGCTTGCGTCGTATTTCCCATTATTTCCAGTCAATTCGTTACTCGACACAATTATTCTTTGGCTTTTTTTTCTTCCCCTAAACAGAATCACACCTTGCTCAACTCTAGATTTCTGAAACATTTAAACGCCAATTTATTTCGCGATTTGGTATTGGTTCCCTCTCATGCTGCAAATGCAGCATCAAACAAGCTGGTAGCGTTCCAAATGGATGTTGAGTTCACAATAACTAACCCGCTAGCAACGGGACAGGCGTTTTCTGGAGAGACGCGATGCCTCAAAATTTATAGTGGCCTGCACATGGTCCCACACAGCCAGTGATGGTATGGCGATATTTCATACTAAGATTGACCTCCAAAAAAAAAAAAAAAACTCCAACTCTATCCGCTTGTGATGTAAAACGTCTGTCAATTGGGTTTGCTGAAATCAATCGGGTTGAATGTATGTACGTGTCCTGTACATACTTTGAACTGGTCGCCGGAACTGTTTCAATACCAGTACTGCTCTGCCATCACTGAATTGGAACTCCCAGGGTGAAGACATTTTTGGGAGATCGGGCCAACAGTCACTCTGTCCCACAGAATGTGTTTCCCAGGAGCTGGTTTCCATGGTCAGCATGATTCACCGTCAGTGGGTGAAAGGGATTGAGTAGAGATAAGCTGCGGGTTCCTCATACAATCGTTTCGATTTAACCTAGCCAGGGTTCGACCTCGTGGCTGTCAAATGGCAATTTAATGCCGTTGAAGGAATGTGTGTTTCTGTCGCCTTGATCTCTTGCTCTGCGTCCATGAAGCGCACTGTGCTATCATTTACATTGAGCGCTGTCTTCCTCCACTCTGATATCTTCCTCTGTCTAACCACTGCCGTCCGTCTTTGTTTACAAAACTTCCTGGGAAAGACTGACGGAGCGCATTATCGCAATGCAAACAAAGCTACGGTTGAGCATCACGACTTCCTTCTCGTTGGCCTCAGCGATGCCTCAAGAGCCAGCCCCTCGCACCTGCCATGGCTCTCTGGGAGATGGAGGCTCCTGCTCTACAATTTGAGGAAGGAGCGAGTGGGTGAACCACAAGAACCAACCTGCTGCTGTTGCCTGTTTCATGCCATGCCTGCATCCTGTGTTTACATCTATCCGGGTCATCCCCTCTTCTGCCCCCTCAACGGTGGTTCATCTGCTGTTCTCGGGCTACATTCGCCCTGCTTTTCCACGAAGGCTGCGCGCAATTTGCTTTCAACATGGTCAGTGACTCCAAGAAGAATGACGTAATATACCACTGGCTATCAGAAGTTGTCCTGCGAAATGTCCACCTTCCCCCCAACTCTGCTTTTGTACAGCGAGAAGGCTCATCCAATACGAAACAGAACAACGGTCTGCAAGCTGCAAGCAACAAGGGGAGGGAGAGTGGTTGCGACAGAGACGAATCGACGAAAGCAACCAAGTTCCCCAGATAGAACGTGAGGAATATTTCACAATTTCGGAGCTTCTAGCCTTTATAGCAACGATGAATGCCGATAAAGAGGCACGAAAGGACGCTACTACTGCGCAAAACTTGAACAAAATTACACGAGAGTCCCAGCATATGCCTTGCGCACACCCTCAGAGTACCACTGCTCAATCTCCTGTTACTCTATCACAGCCTGATACAACAGTGGCAAATCGAGATTCGAGAAATTTTAACCCGCCAGTGCCTAATGAGATGCCTAGAAGTGCCTATGATCGTCGTCCGAGGCACAAGACTCGGCTCGACAAATATGAACTCAAGGGTATAGGCCCCTCAACGATGCCATCAAATTCAACGGGGGTGGCCGGCACGTCATCGGCATTGAAGGGAGGGAAAAAGAGAAACGGAATTAACACCAAGAATACTCCCAAGGATACAAGCGCTCTGTTAACTTCACCAGACTCTGCAGGGGTAATCAAGAAACCAGAAGTCCGTAGAAGGGGGAAGGGGAAGGACAATAGCCTTGTGAATAATTTCAAGGCGCCAAATGTTGGTCAAGACCGTCTTAGTGTCAGTAACTGCACTGCACCATTCAACAGCTTACTGCTAACATGCTTCTCTCAGCTACCGATGAACCCAGGTGTGGGATTCCTTAACAAAGCTCGAGTCGGACGGGGTAGTATGTTGCTATTCCTTACATAATCTATCTATTCCGTGCTAACTATAATAAATTTGCAGTACCTGACCTCAGCTTTTCAGGGATGGGCTTTCTGTCAAGTAGCACTAAGCGCCCGAGTGAATCAGAGCCAAACGAACAAACCCGTACAAAGAGGGCACGGGAAGGTAACGACTCTGGGGAGACCATATCTCAATATTTCTCACGTCACCCAGAGGCACAACCTTTGCCCAACCTCTCTACAGTTGAAGGTTGTTCCCAGAGAGCCTCACAGCCGCTCAGCAACTTTCCCTCAAATCCTAAACTTAATTCAAATCACTCAGGAGGCACCGATCAGGCGCCTCCAGAACAAAACATACATTCATTCGTCTCCAACATACCTGCAAGTTCTTTCCGTGATGCTAGTGTGAATCCGGCGGAATCCACCTCGAATCCTTTGAGGAGACAAATCAATCAACCAACAACTTGGCTATCTCAAGCTGGATTTCGTGCCCCTGGTAGCAGCCATGAATCAGGGCCTGCGTGGGACCCTACCAATATTGCAATTCTCGACCACTATGGACGGGTTCTACAACATACGGCGAAGTTGTTAAGTCACAAAAACAGGTTGCAGATTAACGCTGAAGTGGAAAAAGAGTACCCAATGTCTAAGTTGATCTCTCAAACTCCAATCAAGAGGGGGGCGCGAGAAGAAGAAGCGGTCATCAAAGAGCAAAATCGCTTTTTATCTCAGTTCTGCTCCGTTTTTGAGTCCGACTACACGGCCTCCAGCGACATTGCCGAAGAGTGTGATGATTTAAATGCTGCAAATGGTACGTATGGCCACATGATTTAATAATGATTCCCGTCCTGGCCATCGTTGGGGATGCGCTCATGCAGACTAATCTTTTGATGGGAAATAGGTGCCTCCTCTAAAGATGAAATTAACTTTCCAGCTCCAGCCTCCTTTTCCTGGGAGGGTACCCATTTGCCTGCCGCACCTGGTGATATTCCACGATCGCCATCTCCTGGCGAGAGAAGTAGGATTCCGAAAGAAAAGCAACCTTCCGTTTCAAGTTCGAATTCCAATCATCAAGTTGCCACTGATCCTGCGTCGAATACCAACGCACATCAGCTTAGTATGCACGGCCGTCATAGCCCCTCTGAGTCGTTTTCCTCATCAGTCTCTCGTGCCATCAACACTGGCCAGCATTCATCTAGAGCCGAGCCAAATAGAAATGCACACGAACTTGAACAAAATAGAGCTTCGGGAGCCATTCAGATGTCAGTGCTGCCTTCTTCTAAGTCGAACCACCAACTAATTAGACAAAATCTGGAAAATCCTATCCAATACCAGAGAGAACCAGATATGGGAAATGAAATTCCTGTGGCTCACCAGGCAACTGTCCGTGGGCATAATAATGCGCGGGATTTTAATGATTGCAATTTTGAAGCCAATAGAACGACTCACGTTGAACAAAACTCTGGGAATCCCACATGCCCTCAGTTGTGGAGTACGCGAGGACCCTCTCCGATACACCATTCGAATGCACAAGGACAGACGGATTGCATTCCGCACGGCTCGATGAGACTGGGCGAAGGGCAAACAGGTTCCGTTATCAATCGCGAACCTGGGCACAATTCCATAAGAGTGATCAATCCCATCCAAAACAACATCCATCCTTCATCACACTCAGCCCAGCTGCTCTATTCTAAAGGGCAGGATACAAGTAAAAGAGCATTTACAGCGAATGGAAGCAGCCCATCACACAGTATTACCAGGAACACTGAATGGCCGCTCTACGCTCATGCTAACGGTGAAAGTCATCCAGAAACGCCGACGTCAAGCATACGAAGTGGGCGCTCGAATAACCAGAATTTCGACGCAGATTGGGTATCTGAAAACCATCCGGCAAGATTTGTTGGACAGCATCCTCCATTATACCAATTTTGTAACAATCAAAATGGTCATCAAAACTCCAACTCCCTCCAATGTGAAGGCCGCCTGACGGCTACGGGGTATATACAAGCTACACCTAGATCGGCCTTTACCATCCTTTCAAATGCTCCTTGGCGCCATCACCACATCACGACTTGGACATCCTCTCACACAACTTATCTCTCGCAAATTGTTCCACACCTGCACTCCAATTTTACTCATCCGGGCTTATTTCCACTGGTAAACGAAGTTATGTCGCCTCCACCGAACTCTCTCACTCTCCCATTCTCTCACCCAAACAGACTACATTGAATTCTCCAACTTCTTTAATATCCTCTTGGATTGCCACAGGTGGTCTTTGGGACATTGATTATTTTTATTGGGCGTTTGCAGCAGTGGCTTCGTTGAATACTAAGCTTGGTCATCTATTAACTTCAGAACGTCTGGATTGTTCTCTAGTTCAAATCACACAAGTTTCACTATTGTGATTTGTTCTTCCTGTACCACTGCAGAGGGCATTTCTCTTGAGCACAAAATTATGTTCAGTTTAAGTCATATATATATACTTCTGAATACTCTAGCAGGTGTGGACAGCTCATAGTACTCAATCCACCACGTAAGCACTACTTAGATAAATGCAAAATTATGTATAATATGATACTTATACCTACACGCCTCTTGAAGACAGTTTGATATAAATTTGTGAAATGTCACTGAAGATACTTACTGTGAGCTTCTAGCATTTTACCTGATTCTTGGGACACTTGCCTCTGCGGCCTCTTTTTAATAGGTTAAAGTAGTGCAATGACAGCAGGAACAACAATAACAATGTCCAGGCAAGAAATGTAAGAAGTCTTTGAAAAGAATAAATGAACAAAAAAAAAAAAAAAAAAAAAAAAAGGGTCTCTCCATGTCAATCATAATAGGGAAAATTACTTTGAAAAGCTTCTTTGGTATTCTTTGGTAGATATTGTGGGCACCAAGGCCTCCTATTATGGACAAGCGCCTCACACATCAGCATACAGCGCCCAGTGCTCTGTAATTACAGAGTAGATAGTTAGCTGCCAATACAACCACTCAAATGTCCAACAGTTTAACCCTCTGAAAGTCACGTCAGCCAAAATAACAGGGTTTTAATTATAGTTTACTCCATGGGTATCAACACACGGTTTTAACCTTAAAAATGTTTAAAAATGTTAAATGTCAAAACCTGACATCGATGAATATGTTATTCATAACAGCTTTTTCTTGATTATGAGATTTAATATTCTGTGGATTTTGTCATCATTACGCAACCAAGAGTCGGAGAACAGAGCCCCGTACGCTGATGGAATGACTGCTGAATGTGGCTCATACCAATCAGAGTTGGGGACGGCGGCCTTAAATGGGAGGTTTAAAACCAATCAAACTATCACCTGCAAGCTATCCTTTTACAATCAGCAAGTGACAATTGTTAATAATGGAATGAAAAGGGTTGATTCATTATGATGCGGGGTAGGGAAGAACTGAGGAATACTTCCCAATAACTACCTTTTTATATGGTGAGCAGAGAGCAACAATCCAGACATTGCTGATAGTGAATGCGTCGCACGGTGCGGGGTATATATGTGCATATGTTCCTTTTAGAGGAGCCATGATCAGAAAACGAAACCTTGAAAACTAAGGGCTTCTATCTGGGTAAGAAAGAGAGGGTACATCAAGGCTGAAATTACCTTTCCACCACATGAAGAACGGGATTTTTCCGTTCTCTTGTTGGCTTGAGTAACTATGACAAAAAGTTTAACGGTCAAGTTCTAGACTTGTGGAAGGGCTGGTTATGGGACGCGTCGTCGATCAATGAACCATAGCCCTTGCGAATTGGTTGCCTGTTGCCTGTCACAGGCTTGAAGACTAAGGGTCTATGGCAGAAGGTCCGCGGGTTAACTAGTTAACGAGCCAAAATCGTGGAGCAGAAACCTTGACATGCATTCTTGAGCGAGGAGTGGGGTTGCTGTTATCCTGAGGTTGACGCCGACGTGTAAGTAAGAGGAGAAGACGGTCACTAAAACGGCTACAGGAAGTGCAGGTCTTGCAGAGGCCCAGAATCCCGGACTGAAAGGTCTCACTTCAGCCGCTATCCTGGCTATGTTCCTAGTCAAGCCTGGAGATGGAACATCAACCATCCACAGGGGGTGAAAGCTGAGCAAGAGTCGTTGGCCCACTGTGCACAGACATTATTAGCTCATGATTGGCCAACATTCGATAACTAGTCCAGGAATTCACTTCGAGCATTTGAGATTGACCGCTCAGGCGCAGGCTACAGCAACCACCTGCAGAACTTCAACAAAGATCCACTTCGTGCCGTTTGTTGGCTCAAGGGGCTTGATGGATGGGGCACCCTTGCATTCCCAGGGGGGTTGTTTATCGAAGAACTGCGATATCCAAAGAATAATTGAAATGAGTAGTTCGCCGTTTTACCACTAAGATGGGCCCTATCCAGAACTTTGGTTCGTCGCCTAAGGTGGAGGAATAACGGCGTTGATCCCACACCCCTCGTTTTGTCTGGTCAACCATCTCGCCGGAGTGTGAGCAGGAAGTGAGAAACAGGAAACTTCGGCAAGACTAGTTTCGTGCTTCAGCAAACCTTCCGAGCAATCATCACTTACTCTCTATTGCATGCCATGACAACCTTCTTTGCTCCCAGGAAGGTTGTATGTCTGAAAGTTGCTGTTCTAAAACAGGGATGTGCAATCTAACGCAAAATGGCAACCAAAAAGCTCGCGGCAATTCGGTATCACAGTATGCGCACGGGAGGACCTCAGGAAAGAAATTTTCTCTCTCCTAATAATACTTCAGAAGCCCACATTTCAATTTCTAGTGATCCATGGATATTATGGTTTTTGGCTTTGAAGGTCGCAGACACGTGAAATCCACATCGGGCCTTGGAAGCGGGCCGTAATCCAGGGACATCTTATCTTGGCCGTGCGATCTGCTCCCGTGTTCGAAGCTAAGGGGCAGCTAGAAAACACACTGCTGTTAGGAAACGGCACAGTATATGCTCCCTTTTCTCTCATACTCGCATGGCTCTCATTGATGGAGTGTTCCGTCAACAACGCCGTCGGTCAACGATTTTCTGGAGATCATTTTTTTTCTCGACTGTCGCATGCTGTTGCAACGCTAACTCTTTGAAAGAACTTTTTGGGAGCAGGGGAATTAGTTATAGGAACTATAGAATTGTGCAAAACAAACCCTCAAAATTCCGGGGAAACCATGGCTTCCTATGCACTGTCATAAGAAACAAGGACGATGTTTGCTCAACTCGATTTGAGTCAATTATGGTAAGGGGTAAGTAAGCCTCCCCACATTGTCGGTTGCACTTCTACTCCTTCTTTTAGCTCTGATGTTCCATTTGCGACCTCAAAACGTGCATATCGGATCTCTTTTCAAATCCCGTACAGCCGGACTGCTATCAAGTGGCCATCCCTAAATAACTCTTGCTGGAGCTGACGGACTCTGCTTGAACGCATATCTCGTGCTTGAGTTCTTGAACAGAAGTATCCTTACCCGTTTCCCCTTCAGGGTTGGTTTTTAATCCACAATCGATTTTCACCACTCGACTTTTGGAAAGGACTGCTGCATAAAACTCCAGTAAAAGCGTGGGAAAGGTGCGTTAATAAAACGACGAAAGAAATCAGTGGCATACCTTATCCTTGGGTCGGCGAATTAACCCCGAATCTGGCGGCCCGTCGGCCTTCTTAACTAGCTACCCTTACCGTTCCATTGGGTCTCTCAACAAATTTGATTCGAATGGAACGTGGTTGAGGAATATGCCATTAGACCTGCCAGCAAGAAACTCATGATAAAGAATAGAATATGCATTGCTTACACATGGAGAGCGTGAAATCAAGACTTTGGCCGTTTCCAAATAAAACCCTTGGAACCCGGTGGATTGGTGAGTTTATGCAGGAGATGACGGGGTAGGGTAGTGGGCAATTCGCTCTCGGCGATTGCTCTTCACCATCTCAATTCGGCTGCTCCGACAGCTGCTAAGTTGAGACTGAAGTCCCATATTGGCATTATGATATTCACTTCCTTCAGGGTTAAGGGGCTAAGCATGCGCCCGCAAAAGCTAAAACATTTGGCAATGCTGTGTGTTTCCAGCAATCGTCACCTGTCTTTAAATTTCTCAGTACTTATTCCCTCTACCAATAGATATTGTCTCATCCTGCTTCGGCTAGCATTAAATATCCAATGGTCTTCTAAAATCGAGATACTGCTGTCACAATAGTCTCATTTGAAGTCCTTTTTGTTGCCGTCACTGCAACTACTGACAGAGGAAAGACTGGCAATGCATAACAGGGAATATAAATCTTGTAAGTTTTGCTCTGATCTCACATTTTCACTACTAAATATGCCTTCTCAGAAACCTACAAGCCACAGTAAGCATGCAAGCCAGCCAGCAGACGCTGAAAAATATCGAGTCCGCTCCAGGAAATCATACATCAATTCACGCAGGAGAGGAGTACAAAACCAGCAGCCCCCATCGTCTCTTCTCTTCAACGTCCAACATCTGAAGATTTGATCCGTTTCCATGATTCTTTAGTGAGAGACGATAAACGCCTCAAGAAGAATACCATCGAACATCCTATGGAACGGTATTTGACGCCCGGAGATCTCAATGAACCGAGCATCTTTGCCCGGATATAGTTGTGTGAGAATGGTTTAAAATACAGATCCCGCGCCTTTGTGGAAGAGAGGAAGACGATGGGGCCACTTGAACTATTTACAGGCCCGGCCACACTCCAGAGCATCATGGACGCCTAAAAATACGTGATGGTGACAAAATGTTAGCTGAACTCTCTCCTCATGTTGTTCCAAGCAACGGCTGATCTCTGCGGACAGAACTTGTGGTTACCGTGCAATGTGCATTGTCAATTTAGTAGTTTTTCTTTTCTCCATTTTTTCCCTTTCCCTTCTTTTCCTTTCCCTTTCCCCTTTTCTTGTTTCCACTCCCTCCTCCCTCCTCCCCCATTCCTTCTGACAAATAAATGGAAGCTCAGCTTTCATGCAAATAGGAATCAGCTAAGAAGGTATTGCGTATCACTTCAATCACAATGTCTGAAAAATAATATCATAATTCCCGCACATGTCTTCAGGGGATAATATGGAACTCCTCCACATCTTAACATCCATGAGTCCCCAGCCTCCTGGCCACCTAGAATGGTACCTCCACGAAAACAGAGAGCCTTTTTCATTTTATTTTCCTTTCTCTTTTCTCCTAGCCTCTATTGATTTTCGGTTGTACGTGATTTAGACTGTTAATTCTGTTTATTCTTCCGTTGCTGGTTAGATATGAACTTGGATGCCACATAGATAGATACCAGGGCTCAGTAAAGAATTCTGCAAGCACACTAAAATAATTAACACTGGATACTTTCCAACTCTTATTCATCTTAAATCCCGCAATTCCTATTTAATGCCCATTATGTCGTACACAGTCAAACCCCTCTCTGTCATAAAAGCAAAACGGTGTGTGTATGACAGCTCTAGCTATAACATCCAAATGTAGAACCAGGCTTGATCTAAAGATCTGTCTTCGCGCTCAGGAACGCCACACCCAAGACTGCAAGTTGCAGGTGATTCTCACATGTAATTTGTGGAGGAGATGTTTTCTGTTCTTATACATTCTTCATGGCGATATAGCCATCATTTGGTACATCTTTGGCTGGTGGGAGGTGGATTTCCATCCGTATGGGCAAAACTGCATCAGGGTTTCGGGAGGTGCGGTCCGTGCGGGCCGAGACAGAACTTGGAACAAACCAAACGTCAAAAGTCCCTCAAGCTGCAAGTCGACTCCCGTCCATGACAAGCTTTCTTTTTTGCTTCTTTTCTTCTCGTTTTCCCTTTTCTTCCTTCGAACAAGCCATATTTAGTTCTGGCTGAAGGGAACCTCCCAAAATTTACGAGGAAGAAAAATACGACGGGGGCGGCGTGAACGGCAGGGAACGGCGTGCAACGACCTTCTCTGGTCCCCAGATTTCGACGTTGGACACTGCGACTGGGTTGAGAAATCCCTCTGTGCTCTGCCTGGTTAGTGGCTCGTTGTTCCATTACAATGGCACTTAATCACCTGGAAGCCATTCTAGCCTCCGAGATTATTGACGAATGGAGAAAGAGAAAAATCCGATTTAGATCGGATGAATGGCAGTGGCTAATTCGCGCTGGGTTGATTCCGCAGAACTCATTTCGTATCATCTCCTCTTAATGAACGGTTTAAACATGAGTGGATAACTAACTAATGTGAACTTATTCTTCAAAGTGGTAAATAACAGAGACGAAATCCTATAGCTCTCACATCGATCGGCGTGAAAGACCAGATACTGGCATGAGGAGGTAGTCATAGGCTCACTTATTTTATTCTTACATGTTACTCTCCACATAGGCTGGTGGGATAGTAACTACGACATCTATAAGTTGCTGCTTTTAAAGCCATTAGCATCTATGCTCCTACAGGGATGGAGTGATAAGTCCATGCGTGCCCACGAGCTTCGGTGCATCTTAGCTGGAGAATCCCTCTGCTGAAGAAAATGCCGCAAACCACTCACTATGAACTCTAAACTTAGTTACCTCTTAGGTTAACTAGGAGAAGAACCCTTAACGTACACGCGAAGTACTCCGTGGTCATACAACAAGCATTGGATTCAATGGGGTTCCTGGGTAGATCACATACTCCACACTCCGCTAGCCGGATGACAGGAATTGCTATTTCAGCTTCATGGGTTTGGAATAATATGGCTGCAATGATAAATTATAGCTGCTGGGACAAAAAATGGCAGTTACCAAATGTCAATAGCTTTTCAACGCAGTATGAAATAATATTGTATCCATTTTGCATTCTAGAGCCTGTTAGCCATGGAGGTGCCTAGATGGAGCACATGGCTATTTGCAAGAGAATTCAGTTATAATAGCCAAACAGAGAAAACTGGCCCTAAGGTCAATGTTCCCGGAGAATATCCGTACCGTTTTTATTCAACCCCCTGGCCACTTTCACCAGTTATGGATATTTACATACTTCAATGATATGCGTCAAAGAGTTCACAAATGTACCCAGCCCCTGCATTTTCGGCTTTGTTGTGTGAACAGATACTACTTTTGTAAACCTGATGGTATTAAAATAGACATACCAATTAGACAAATTTCAAGATCTTTTTCACTCTCCCTCAATTCTCATCTGCAAGTAACGGATATTTTGGAATTTTTTGAAATCATGTATGTACAAACACACATGCACTTTCACACGGGGTGCACCTTATGAACCTGTCACTTCCACAACGTTCATTTACTCGAATAAGGAAGAAATATACTGAACAGGTGTTTGACATTCGTGCACTGCAGGGTTTCCCACATTGAATGACTTTTAGAGTGAAATGTGGGATGCAGGTCTACACCTCAAGAGGTCAAAACGCTCTATGGGATGCAAGAATCGCAGTCAGATTCAATAGTGAAACCTCTACCCCACCCTGGCCGCTCCACAGTTCTCCATGTGCTATTGCACTCATTACCCCGAATCCAGGGTATGTAGTAGGGTAATGATAATCATATGCAACCCATCCTCAACGCCTGATCTGGCACATCTAAGCTACGCAGATATGCAGTTATTCTCCACGTGTTGCATGCTGAATTCATTTTGAGACAGAAGCTGCCGAATATTAGCACATGTTCTGGCTGTAGATTCGTGAACAGTGTTGGCGTCTGCATTCAGCATAATCTGGATAGGTGATCGGGATACGCTGCTTCCAAGCTCATGCTGGCACTCTAACTCCGGGGCCAGATCGAATCTCATATGTCCTTTACTCGTGGCTTCTCATGAATGATCCCTTTCACTAGAGACGGGCAGGACATATAACGGAGCTACCTGGGCCAAGCGGTAGCGAGACTAGAAAATACCCAAAATGAGACCTAATACAACTCCATGTGCAGAGAAGAGTACCAAGCCTGTTCGGAGCAGCCGATCGGCGTTGGGTTGGAATTTCTAGTGCTCTCCCCACAAAGTTTATTTCAACAATCCTCGAAATAACCGGTGGTTGGAGCAATCAAGGGTCCTCCTAACTGTTTCACATATGGTTAACTACCTGATATATATTCCTTGGCACACATACCTGGACAGAAGGGGAACATACTCTCCATCTTACCCTGGAAAAGAATCGGGGTGGAGTACCTAAGGAGCAACGAAAGGGAACTTTGAGGAGAGATGGGAAATGCATAAATACGTGAAAGATTCCTGAAAACTTCTCAATTGCGCCTTCTATCCAATATCGCAAGCAAATCTGGCAGAAGAAACCTGCGAATGCAATCACTTGCCTCAGTCCATCTTCACATTTTGTATTTGACATATTTCTTCTCACTCCTCGTTTGCCTAACTTGTATTCTGCTGTTGTTCGCAATTGAAACAGTACCGAACTCTTTGTTGACAATAATGCGTATCCATTTCGCGCCAGTACTCCTTGGAATCTCATGCGCAGCAGCCTATGTCGCAAGGTCACCAGAGCACTTGCTGGATCTTACCCCTCGGGTCTGGAAAAAAGCCGAAATATGCAAGCTTCCCTTCACTGGGGTAAGCCAAATGACGTTGAACAACACCTGGGGGAAAAGCGGTGCTGGCGAGTTTCTCGATAAGTTCCTGAAGAAATATGGAACTACAAACTGGACCAACAAGTTCTTTCAACATACCGTGAATATGGGTAAACATGGCGGCTCGACGTTTAACTGTATGAGTTACCCTGGCGGCGGACCCTGTTCGACACCTGAAAGCTCAGCCTGCGAAACCTACAACCCGCCAGAGGCCTTCTTTGTCCATCAATCATTAGGGATGCTGAAGGGTGCTCTCGATAGAATCCATGAATCGATTCAAAACTTTATGATTAGTGCCCTGCTTGAAGACATACAGAATGCGGTTGACATATTTGGTCCTCCTGAATCAGAAAATCGCTATATATGGTCATTGATGATTGGCGTGTTTGTATCTGCAGTCGCGTTTACCGGTCCAGTCTGGCAAATTGGTGCTCCACTAACTGGGGTTGTTGGTGCTCTGAATCTGGCTGCTGGTGCGGAGGCAAAGAATGCCAAACCTGTGAGACCCGCAGACTTCAAAAAACTAACGGAGAAGGATGTGAATCGTTTCTTTACGAGCATTGAAAGAGCTCTCAAGGAAACTGTCGAGGCAGTTTTTGGAGGGAATTTCGAGAGTGTTGGTGAAATCGAAGATAAGGTCAAGTGGATCGGAGGAATATTTTCAGAAGGCAAAATGATGGACAACACAAAACTTGAGCCGGCTATCAATACCTATACCAACGCAATTGCGGCAATGATTGTAGGTTACATTACCTTTTCCTCATGCACGCTTGCTTTAATGGCTGAGGCTGACTGTTGAAGAAACAAGGAATAGTCATTCAGTGTTTGAAAGCAGGGAAGTATTACGTGTCTCAAAGGGTACGATGAAGCCTTTCATCATTCTGTCACGACCGATTAATCAATAACATGCGTTCCATCTGCTTATCTGTTCTGGTTTTTAGTACGACATAAGCAAAGACAAATGTGAGAAAGGGAGAAGAATATGGATGAATAATGCAAGTCCACCTAGCTAGGTATCCGCAATTGCTAACATTCGCCCTTGACGTCAATATTTTGTCTGCCACCGGACTAACATGCTGGGATTATTGCTGACATTATCTACTTACCGCAGCGCTGCACGGCGATCGTAAAGAGAACAGAGGACCACTTGAGTCCCGGACCCCAAATACTCATGACTGAAAAGATGTATAACTCTTTCACCAATTACTATGGCTTCGATTACAAGACAGCCTTAACAAATGCTGTCGACTGCGCAGTTAAAAAAGGCAGCGGCTCTCCTGATTGGACGAAACTCCCATCTTTCACTCAAAAATCGAAATGGCCTGAATGCTTTGTTAACCTTCCCGTGAAAGATGAGAACTTCTTTGGAGAATACCAACCCAAAACACCAAACCCAAAAAATCCCTGGAGGAGTGGTTGGTGCGGGCTCCACATTACTCAGTATCAGAAAAACCAAAACCAAAAGGGGTGGAAGACGGGGAAAGAGTTTGAGTTTGACGTGAAGATATTTGATGCTGAACAGAAGGAAATTGGAAGCGCAAAAAGGGAAAAAGCAAACACTGGAAAGAGTTTTGGGATTGGCAGTATGCTTCCATACAAACTCATTGTCACAGCTGGCAAATATGACAGTTCTCCTATCGAATTTGCGTATGCAGGGGCGCACTGGGACTCTGATAATAGGAAACAATGCAAAATTTCAGCCATGTATGACAAGGGTAAGCGACAGGGAGACTGTGGATTCACGTGTTAAACCGATGATATTAGAGAGATACAGCGACGGGACAAAGACCCCACTAGTTAGCAAGTTTAAGTGGTAGCTTGCTCTCCAAAAACTGCACTTGAATTGAATCCCATGCACAAGGGCAACGTATGCTCCAGCGTTTCCATTTCCCAACCGTGAGTCAGTTACTGTATGTATATTCACGGGGTCTTTGTTATAATGCGGAAATGGATGAAGTCGAGCAAGCGAGGGGCTAACTGATTTGATGACGGACGAAGAGCTATGGATGGATATCTGACATTGAGCCTTTGAATCAGGCCAGGTCTGGAGAGTTCTAGGCCTGCCATTTTCTAATTGTAAGAATAGGGGGTCTTCACTGGATTGCAGTTCTGGAGCGAGATCTTCATCTGACGCTTAAAACATTTAGTTCCGCCCTTAGTGGTTCAAGGGCTATGCAGAAGCCCTAGTTGAGGGACCCCTAAATGAGAAAGCACCGGCTCCGATTCAGATTGTTGGGCCAGCAGCGATGTGGTGGTCCGATTGGATAAGTAGGACTTGGGAACGTTAACTAACTTGTGGCTGAGCCAACTAGCGGGCATTGCCTTTATCCAACCGCGGGTTGCCTTGCGTCCTTTGCATCTGCTGTGACGGTCAATGAATGGATTATGAGGAACTCATATCCCACATCACCAGTCGAACCACAGGAATCCATTCGTTGGAGAGGAAGATGTCAGTCTTCACGTTCTCCGTCTTTCAACACCATCCCTAATAAATTGATCCAACAACAAAAAACGAACATCTCGCTGCTCTCCCAACCCCAAATCTCTTCAGCAACCTTGGCACGGGAGGATGAAGTGATCCACTCTGTTCCTCGAATGCGCTTCGCCGATTAAGCGCGTTGCATCATCATCATATCATAATTAATGCAAGGCACGAATATTTGCATTCTTAGGAGAAACTAGATTTCTTGCAGCGGCAAGGTCGGCCATCCCATCTCCTTCTATCCGCCAAACCTTCATGGCTATGCTTAAAGCATCGACAACGCGCTTCAATTTGCTGGGTGATAAAATTCAGACGCGGAATTGGTGAAGCCCAACGTTATTCAGTCAATCATATTTTTTCACAAGAAATATTATTTTCTGTTCTTTCTGGTCGCCAACTCCATTCCGCACTCCCCGCACCCAGAAATGATTTCGCATCTTCTCCTTCCTCGAATATAACTTGTAAGGCGCCTCCTCACTGGATTTGTTCTAATCAATAAATAAGAAGATCTCAGCCAATATCTGCCCACGAGTCGCGGTTCTTGAAGAGTGCCTTCGTGATGTCAAAATTTCCCATCTCAGAAGCTTCAGGCTTCCTGAAACCCTCTCGGATAAGAACATCCGTTTTAACCCATACTCCATACATCCTCAGTGGCTTTGGCTCTCTCCTAAACCCACTAATTCTATTCTTTGCCTGGCCTTCTTTCAAAATCCAACTTGCAAATAGGGCCGCACCAAGTCATAAAACCTTTATGGAAAGGATTGTTTCATATCTCGACGGGATATTCTGCTTCACCAGAGGGCCTCTATTGCCCTTCATTTCTCTAACTAACGTGTCCGGGGGAACGGGATATCAATGTGTCCGTAAGGAGAAGGCCAAACTATCACTGGCAGATCTACCCGCGGAGGGCTTCTTGTCCGTTTTCCTAACCCGCTTGTAGGGGAAAAAAAAAATTGGCAGGAAAGGTGTCTTCCCTTCTCATGGTCTGGAATCAATTGGATTGGGACCAAATTCCCTCGGTTTCATCTCCCGAAATGGCCCTTCTCCTAGGCCATTCGCCGTCAACAGAATAAACCCGTTCAAACGACCAAATATCCATATAGTCCGGGAAACAACGTGGATCAGGTTCCAGAGCAAGTTGACTTTCTGCCATTAGACAATGGATTCGTGCTCTCATGTTTACGTAACTTCAGCCAATGCAATATGAACAACCACTGAATGCCAACCAGCCAACGTTAGCCAAGGAGCTTTGCCAAAATGGATGGAACCTTCGCTGGGCCGATAATGATGAAATCTTTTGATTATGGCCTTAAATATACTTCTCTATCCAGTGTTCCAATGGGGGTTTTGAAATCCTGTTATGATCCAGAGAATAACAATATGCTGTCCACCTGGAACATAGTACATCCAAAGATCCCAGGCCAAAGTGTGAATAACGCATGCTTTCCATTGAAGAGTTTTTCCCAATGTCTCAAGGCAGTAGGCTGGAAAACTTATATCCAGTATCGTCTTCCAGATCTGATTTCGTCCATTACACAGAAAGCTCTCAAACCTTTTCCATTCCAGACTTCAGCCACAGCACCATTGATGGAGACCATCATTCCACATCCATGGTACAACTTCTAGAGTGGACCACTCGCATGTCACTACAACGGACTGTAGCCCCATTATACCTTTTCAGGTCGGAAATGGGCGCTCTTCCATGAACATGAATGCCAACGAAACATTAAAGAACCAAACATCTCATAACATGTCTCCCAGGCCCACCGACTCCAGATCATCCAAGATCAAAACCCAACCAGCCGAACACACATTTGTCCAAATTACCTTTGATGCAACCTCTGGCAAGCTGCCAACCTCGGGATCGAACAGGAGACGGAAAACTAAACTTGAGAAGCAGGAAGCCGCTCGAATCCGACAGAGGGGTAGTGCCTGGGCAAGATGACGTACAAAACACCGCCCAAGTATGTGCTCTCCACTGCTCGGTCTGCAGCGCTGACTCTAGTCGAACCATGCTTGCAATACCTAGTGCAGTATTGATCATCATCAACCGAATGATATTCAATCAACGACAAGTGACCCCCGTAAGTAGATTTGTCCCCAGTATTTGGTCTAATAAGGCATAAAAATGCATTATAAAGGTACAAACAATATAAATGGATGTGTTACCTAACGGATTGATAGGTCGTTTAAGTAAATCGACCACCACAGCATCTCGGCAGGCTATTGCACACACAGCAAACTCCCAACAACCCCATCAGGCGACACCTTCTATCACCACGTCCAGTTTCGTCAGCTTCAATAACACACTGCCCACAGAAAAGTGTGACAACTCTATCATATCCTCCAACACAGGAACTGGACGTTAAAATTTTAAGGGTGACGAATGACACTGGCGAGATTGAGGGACAATTTCGGTGAGTCACGATGGCGCAGTGCAGCATACCAAAATGGTTATGTGACCAAAGGGATTATTTTGTAGGTATACTCGTGACAAAATAACAGCGAGAACTTTCCGCTGCTGCCCGAAACCATGGCGTTATGCCTTCTCCTGGAAACAATTGTGATGACATTCAGTATCAATCATTCCCCGTGGGTGGTGTCAACGTCGATAATTGCCATCTTAGGGCCGCCGTAGATCTCTCCGAAAAAAAACTCTCTCGATACTTACTAGACAAAGGGCAGCCTTAGGTAGGCTCAGCCCTTCGTCTTCCAGGTTCTCACTGAAGGCATTCAACAAGAACTGGCTATAAAGATCATCCCTTTTCTAGATGGACCACTGTGCATAAGCAAGACGAATGTTGCAGCTTTAAAAGACAGTTAGGTTGCACACACTATATCATCTCTTTTTAGTTCCGGTAAGAGATCGGCACCTGTTGGGGTTGAAATTTGGGTTTGGTAGGTTCGAGTAATTTTAATTCAACGCCCATCTTGGAATTTGAATTGTAAGGCAGGTGCCGGAGTAGCTACAGGCGTTTGGTTCTTTTTTGGCTTTAATGTGACATCAACGCATCTGAAGTCGTGAATGGTGAGCTATCTTTATCATATATCCAGGAGTCGCACTTCTGTGGTAAATTTTGCATGGGAATCTATGGTATCTATTTTTGTTTTCATTTTCTTTTTAGTTTCGAGTCCTCGTAACACACTGGTAGACAGCTGTCAAATCCCTACCATAATTTTTATATCAAGAAGCCTTGACATTGTCACAGAGAAGCCTGAGCTTCAATAACTCCAGCAGCGCGTGAAACAGCCTTATTCTGGACAACAACTTCCACTGGGTACTTCCATTCCATCATTTTCGCCCATCCTGTAAATAAAACAAGGGTAGTTAGTAACCGAAAAGGAGAATAAATTCTGTGGATAAGAGAAGGCTGGTAGCATACCCAAATAAGCACATTTCCTTCCCAAATACTTGCCGACAAACGGTATAATCACCATAGTGAGAAGTAATTCTAACTGCTGTATACTTTCCTTCCACTCCGTTTCGGCATCGGACTCATCATCCCCATCGCTGAAGCCCCCTTCTAGCGAAGAATCAGAGGCGGAAACGGAAGGTAATGAGGCAATTTCGTCTTCATCGGAGGATGAATGTAGATGCGACGTTACCATATAAGTTGAAGCTGACTGGGGAGAAAAACAGGAAGCAAAACTGAAAGTCGGAGAAGCGGACATGGTGAAAGTGTTAGAGGGTGGTGGAAGGTTCGACCAGAGCGATTGGTGATAAAATAAAAAAGCTGGCAGATCCCGGGAGGAGGTTGGGAAGGTTCGCGGTATTGTAACGCAGTTATACCAAAAAGAGCATTCAGACCACCCCAAAATCAGTCCCTGGTGCAATGCTTTGCAAAGCGAAAGTAGTCAAATAACCTAGCAGCTGTCTTGTGCAATGTGCAGATACTGTGCATACATATACGCTGTTAGCAGACGTAACAAGATCCATGGGATGTCGTTGGAAGGAAGGAATGCCAAGAAATATACATCACGTGCCGCAAATTCTTCTTTTTTGTTGCTCTACTGCCAGCAGCGAGTGAATAAGCGACGTCAAGGGACTCTGTCGATGTACAAACCGCCCTCATACTTCTCTCTTTTTCACCCTTCAGCCATATTTTGTTGAACATCAATCCTTTACGAACTTCTTTTTCAGTGCTTGCGCAGCAGTTGGTATTTTTGTGGTCACGGGCTGTCCTGGAACGATCACCATGGCTGACACGGTACGTCACATCCAACTTATTTTGCCGATACGCTTCCCACATTGATTTCCCTACCACTTTTACCATCTATGCTATAAAGAACCAGGTCTCACCAATATATAATTTCCAACTAACCCTTATTCTTTATTGCAATCCAAACCCAAAGTGCTAACTGTGTTTTTATTTGTAAAGGAAGCTCCAGTTGTCCAAAGGAAGCATAGAAAATCAGTAGCGTTTAGTGAAGGGACTACGATCATGGATGCAAATGGGGCTATCTCTGAGGCTAACCATGCCGACAAGACTACTGCTGAGAAGCACACTGCCAGTAAGTGATGGCTCCCTTACGGTGTCTCTTTCTTCCCATCAATGATCTACTGACATTCAACGCGCAAAAACTAGCCTCTCCAGACAAGGAGGTCGACGAAGTAACGGAGCTTTTCAAAGGGCTCTCAAAAAAGAAGAAGACAAAGAAGACAAAGGATGCAGACGCAGAGCCCTCCGCGGACGCCGAGTTCGATCCCTCGATGATGAAAAAAAAGAAGAAGAGCAGTAAAAAGGCTGCCGATGGAGACTTCGAAGCTAAACTTGCCGAAGCTGGTCTGACTACCGAGGAAGCTGCGCCAGAGGACAAACCTTCAACCGAGGAGATCGTCAGCGACATCGAACATGGCAGAGGCATCTGGGCTCATGATGCCACACAACCCGTCCCTTATAACCTTCTCGTTACTCGCTTCTTCACCTTAATTCACAGCCACCATCCCGATATTCTTTCAAGCGGCTCCAAGTCCTACAAGATCCCACCGCCCCAGTGTCTGCGTGAGGGCAACCGGAGAACTATCTTTGCAAATATTACCGATATCTGCAAGCGTATGAAGCGATCTGAAGATCACGTCATGCAGTTCCTGTTTGCTGAGTTGGTCACCAGCGGCAGTGTGGACGGAAGCAGGAGACTAGTCATCAAGGGTCGCTTCCAGCAGAAACAAATTGAGAATGTCCTGCGAAGATACATCGGTGAGTTGTTCTCATCATATAAAGTGTGTAATCAAGAGAACTTGCCTTTCTAATGCCAACTACTTCAGTCGAATATGTCACTTGCAAGACGTGCCGCAGTCCAGACACGGAACTCAACAAGGGCGAAAACCGTCTTTATTTCGTTACATGCAACTCCTGTGGCAGTAGACGCTCCGTCACTGCAATTAAGACTGGTTTCCGTGGCCAAGTCGGAAGGCGGAAGAAGCAACAGGGCTAAACGAGGTGATACGTTGGGGCTTAAAATACTTTGTTTCGGCATCTAGAAGCATGGGTAGTAATGGCATGTTCTCTTTTTCCAAAATGAAACTCAATGACTTGATTAGTTTTTTACTAGGCCTCCATAAAACTTTGTTTACGACCAATTTCCCTTGTTATCTTTTATTTTATCCTTCTGTCTCAGTCGGAAGGAGCTGGATCTTTTTATTTCCTTTTTTTTTTTTCCAATATTTTTTTCTCTGTTTTTGCTACTGAAATGTATACATATCCCCAAGACATGCTATTCTGTCTTAATGATTTTACCCCGTCGTTGTCACAATGTCATGCATTCTTGTAGCCTTCTTGCTTTTCTCCTCAAAATCTTACTTTCTCTCTTGCTTTTCCCTTCAGAACCATCCCATCCCTGAATAATGCACATGTATGTGTAGAGGAAATCGGGCCGCCTTGCGTTAAAAATGGAAATAGGGAAAAGAAGGAAGATTAGAGACATGTGAGAAGTCCGAAGCCAAAAAAAAAAAAAAAAGGGGGGGTATAATCAGAAGAAACTGAATGGAAAGTATGAGGTCTTTACGATAATTTTGAACTTTAGATGGTTGAACAGTTAAAGCTACGTGATGACTTTGCGGATTGTTCGATCTCAGACTTGAGAAGGAGAAGGGTTGGACGCGAGCGGAAATTGTGATGGGTATTCCATCCCCGTCGCATTGACGTACGAAATGATTCGAACTAACCTTGCGATTGCCCGTGGTAAGCATACGGATGTTTTGTCCTCCCCAGGTATTGTTTGGCTCGCATTACCTGCAGAGGGTTTAATGAAGGGTTGGGGTTTCGGTTGTTCATATCGGGAGCGGCGCCGTCGAATTTTCTGCCCGGTCCTGAAATTTGTGCTACACAACTCCTTGCAATAAAGTGCATGGGAACTTGACTTGGAATTGTATACTTGGGTACGTTCTATACATACCCTCTGGACTTGAAAAATGTTATCAGAGGATTTTCCTCATACCGCTCTACTTGTTTTGGAAGCAGAAACCAAGGGGCGATTAGTCTTGGAATAATGTTTGTTTCTTGTACCAATGTCACGTCATGAATGTTGAGGGCAGCAAACTGCCTTAATAATGATCCACACCCACATACTCAGCATCCCAATGGGTGGCTGGCATACGGGACCAGGAAGTGGTTACTAGATCATCACTTACCATTCTCACTATGTCGCTGATGAACAACAGCAAGCGCAATTAATTCTGGTAAATTTGTCACTCACGTATCACACTGCTGCTATACTCTTCGTCAAACTTCTCCAACCTGCTAGCTACATGATAGCCAGCCCATCTGCGGGTCCTAGGAGACGACTACAGCTGTGTTTGTTTTGCTTTCATTATCAACGTTGCTTGAGGATGCCTTTGCCAGACTACCGCTGTTAAGGGTAGCCCGGAAAGCCACACGCTGCGGCAGCAGGTAGCGGACATCGATCACTCGCAAGACGCATGTCATGGTGATCACGAGGACCAACAGTGCAATAGATGATTACCATCCATACTTATAATGCGGCATTTGCGAAGCAGGCCAAACCAGGACCTGAGACCACGCACTTATGGAGTAGTATCCCGCAACGCTGACGCCGATAATCAACGAACGCGCCTCCGGGTCCTGCGGGGTGATATCGGAAAGCCAAGAGAAGATCAATGGTGCTGTCCCGAGACAAATACATGAAATGAAATAAGATGCGTATGCAGCTGATACAGCTATCTTTGTGGGATGGGATGTCCAAATGCTCATGATAATGCATGGGATTGTCCCGAGCACAGCTTGGGCGACAATTAGCGTCCAGCGCGTCTCCATGAAGTCAGAAAGCAAGACCCAGACCCACACAGAGACAACATTAATCACCGAACCGCCGATCGCGGTCGCGTTAACCTGCGAAACACTCCATCGATGACTTCCGTCTGCGTTCTTCTGCGACTTGAGAAAGAGTCCGAAGTAGACATATCCGTACGTCCCCAGCACGGTCGCGATATATAGAGCCGCAATGAAATACACTACCCAGCTTGAGAATGTGCGACTGACTCCCGCCCAAGTCGTCCGCTTCGGTTCCCCGTGGCCGTGGCAGACTAGTCGCTCCATCGACAGCTCGGCGTGGTCCTTCGTAAACCACACCGCGCGGGGGTTGGGTTTGTTTGGCAGGTCAGGGAGCATGAAGACACCGGCACAAACCCATACTACGGTTATGATAGCATTTAATATGAAGAGCCACCGACAGCCAGCAATTCCACGGTGGCCCTCCATCGTGTTGGTGATGCTGGTTTACAAAGCACCGGACATCATTTGGCCAACACCCTGGCAGGAGTGATAGAATCCAATTCTGGATGCCAGCTCCGTTGGTGTGTACCAATTCACTGAGGGACGGAGTTAGTCTCTAATGGTGGAGTGGAGGGAGTGGAGCTGAGTGAAACGGGGTCCAGACAGTCCATGTTGGAAGGGTAGGGGAATGCCTTACTGAAAAGCGTAACGGTACCCGGCCAGGCCGAGGATTCACATACTCCCAGCAAAGCCCTCAGAATATAAACCTGCTTGGCCTCTTTTGCTATAGCGATGAGACCAGTAATAACCCCCCAGGAAACCTCTTCAAAACAGATATCAGAAACAAAACGATACGGCAGGGAAGGCTGTCCACCACTCACCCAGGCCAGAGAGCCAGAAGCTCGGACGAACATACGTCAAAATGATTTGAGAAGGGATGAGGAATATACAATAAGCAATCTATACCAGAAATTTCTATTACGGCGTCCAATTCCGCTAAACGAGTAAAGTTTAAAAGTATTATTAACTTGCATTGAAGTACGTTGTGAAACTGAGAACATTAGCTTTCATTCACCGATTTCTTCGACGATATTTGAAGCACTACTAATCTTACTAATTGAGCTCGTTTCCATGCAGATTCAGGTCTTCCTTCATGGCAGAAACATAGGCGTTGTTGATATTCTGCTGATCGAGGTATTTGATGACTGAATTGGTTGGTCATTTCCTAACTCTTATGGAAAGATTTTTTGTTTCGTCGACCTACCTTGAGAAAGACAACCAAACGTCAGAAGAAACATGTCTAGTCGTCGAACCAGAGCTTTTTCGCCTTGTGAGCGAACATGATTTGTTGTAGGCGCTGAGCGACAGAGGCGTTTGAAAAACCTCATCGTTTATAATGGCAAATAGTAGCAGCGAGAGAAGAGTGGTAGCGATGGGAGAGAGGACAGAGAGTCTTGTTATCTAGCGACTGTTGATCATGGCTATGATGTGAAAAAGCCAATAACAATACGGAAATAATGAACCAGTCAGTCGCTTAACGGGTGCCAAAGCACAGAGGTAACACTGCAACCAATCAGTATTACTGGTGTGTTAGCTACGTTGAGTATGTCGACAATTGACAATTATCTCTTGAACAATGGAAGGTTTGGCATAGGGCATCTAATTAGCCTTAGTTACGTCCAAGAAACCTCCACATTGAGATAAATTTTCTTTGCAAAGGCTTGAACGCAACAAGTATCCATCCACACCCCACAAACCGATAGAATAATAGTTTGAGAACTTTGATAATCAACTGTATTTGAACTGTTCAATTGCGGAAGCTTGCCGTTGCTGCACACGTCCGGGTATTCCAAAGGGGCCGTCGGCTGAAAGCCGCAATTTGGGTTAACGTTAAGGCTCAATGCCCGGCTCTTCCCTTGAAAACACCCCTTTGCGAGGCCCCGAAAATCGGTTCAAAATGCCGCTGGATGCGGGGGTCAACATCATGGAGATCGGTATCGCCATTAAGTGCTGTCACGGGAGACAACGGCTAATGAGGACCAAGCACAAGATTAAATAGTTTCGGTTGATGTCCACAACCACCTGCAGGAAGGACGCCAGTTCTGAATGCAAATCCAAGACTCCTCATTGCGTGGGGAATTAATCCCCTGTCCATTAATCTTTTCCGACACCGACACAATAAAAAACTTGTTCATACTTTATTATGTCCCATTTGTTATCTCCTGACGGGCCGCTCACGACTCTTCGGGGACACCTGCAGCAATGGTATTTGCTCCCAAGACCAGCAATAGCAATTCCGAAAACTGCTCTGGCAAATGTCTACCGAATGCAACCCCATGTCTTAGTTACTGGCAACGGACTACTCGACCATTCCCACTTCTATACGCCAGTCGAGAAGAGAAAGTAGTTTCCTCCAGGCTTACAATATGTGATTATTGGCTTGGTGTTTGGTGGCGGTCTTGTAGCCTTCCAGCTAGCTAGTTACTTGAAGCTGGCATTAACTGGAAGGATGTCATCATACTCGAAGCACGGAAGGCCGAGAGTGGTGCAGGCTCGCAAAACATCGGTCACATACGGCCAGGTCTGGCGACAATATGAAATATCTCAACATGATATTACTGTTAACAAAGTTCCCAGGTCTAGATCCTACTATCCTCAACTTTCCTCCAGATGCACTCCGAGGCTTTACTGCTTATTCAAAAACTCATGGTAAGGAACAAGCTCTTATAATCATCGCCAACGAACGCCTTCTTCTCTAACAAAATCCATGAATTCATTAAAAGGCGTAAGGTTTCATGCGAGTATATAGCCTCATTAACAACCTTTGATATTTGCATGACGTCTGAATTTGCTGGTGGTGATGTCTCACATGTTCAAGGCTAATGAAGGGCAGGGGCCAAGACGAGCGTCAAGGGTGTGCTGCAGCGGCCTGGTGTGTGGCCTGCCAGGTTATGCCATCCAACAAGACTTGCAGAATTTCTACTTCCAAACGTCGTATTCGAGAGATGCATAGTTGTCCACATTCTACCCCGCCACCGGATATCAAAAGGGAATCAGGTTCAGGGCTTTGGGACGTGCACACGTCACGAGGAACGGTGAACTGCGCAAAAAGAAACAACAACAAACAAAAATAATAATAATAATAATAATAATCCATTACACGAACGCTTATGCAGCTCTATTCCTCCCGCACATGGATCCGTATATGACACCAAATTGCGCGCAGGCTCACTCTCTAATCCCCACTCCGACTTTTGCATTAGAGAACATGTTGCAAAATACGTTCTCACTGCAGTATATCCTTCACCACTTCTACTCCCTCATACAGCTATAGAGCAATGGCACGCTGGTCTTCCAGGTGTCACGGTTCAATACCCTTTTATTTCCAGAAAAGATTGCTAACCATTTGAGTACGGATGATACTGAGTATAGCGAAGAAATAGCCCAGGATATGATGCATTTTGAAGGACTTAAAAATCATGCTTGGACCAGCATTATTGTGATGATGAGGGATTTCATGTCAACTGCTGGACTGGATTGAGCACTTAATCTGTGTGCACAATATTTCTGTACTAGTTTGGGCGGGTATGATGAGTGTTGTTTTTGAATCTCTTATTCATCATTTGTTTCCTTGTTCTGTTCCTTGTTCAGAATAATCTATCATTTCTATCCAATCTTGTAAGACTCAGGAATTGATTTGGTATTACTTTTACATTCAGGGATGGCTTGAATATTCACTTGTGCACCAGGTATTGTCAAACTTGTTGAGAAGGCTTGGTGTGAGACAGGATTACCAGATTTGTTTCCAGCTTTCCAAAGAGAGACTGGCCAGACTTTCATCAGGAAAAGCTGTACCACCTATCTGGTGAGACAGGTAAAAGGTGTGATTGTTCAATGTGTAAGATACACCATTCTAAATTCTGATCTCCACTAAATGCATGAGATAAAGACTTATATTATAGAAGCGACATATGATATCTATAAGATGATATGACCTTCCATGAAATGCACTTGAATTAAATTACTCAAAAAAAAAAGAATAAATAAAAAAAAGATATCCATATCAAAGCAAGAATAATAGGAAATTTCTGTTCAAAAAAAAAAAAAAAATATTAAGGGAGTTTTCAACAAAACGCCGCTATGTTCCAACCCCACAGCAATATTAGGAACATGCAAGTGCACACTATTAATTATATATGTATGTGCCTAGCCATATAACTATGCCTAGTAATTGTAGCGGTAACAGAAATTCTTCCCACCGATCGCAGCTCCACCCAGGGTATCCAAGATATCACGGACTCTAACATCGGGTACAATGCCACCCATGCTGATGCGGGTGTCCAAGGTGAGGGCGCCACCACCAGCGACTCTACCGCTGATGGTAGTCCAGCGGGATTGGGCCTCGTTCTGCCAAACACGGAAATTTCTATCGATGAAGGCGTGGTGCATGAAGAAGATGGGGTCGCTTGGGCTGGCAGCAACGTCGGCCATGACGCTGCCGATACCGTTGTGACCATAACCATGGGGACTGAGAAATTGGTCAGTAAATTGACATTTATGTTGTTTAATTCATAACGTTCTTTTGGGCACTGGGTTGAAGGAGAAAACTTACCCGGTTTCGGCACAGCTGTGCATAGAAGGATAGGTAGTTCGGGAATTGCAAGTCTTCACGAAATCGTTGGTGCATTGGGCGGTTTGCTGCTCGTTGACTGCCCGTGCGAGGCAGTGAGGGCGGTTTTGTGTGCCAGGGCCGATATTGCACGTAAGTCTGGCAAATGCACCATCAGTAATGCAGACGCCTTGTCCGTTTACAGGGCGAGGAAGGGAACCGAAGTAGTCGCTGGTGAATATGGGTGACTGGGCGAATCTGCCGGCATCCTTGGTCTCATCCCACCAGGGAAAGTTTCTGTTAAAACCGCACTCGTCACGCAGCACTTGTTCGAAAGCCCAGACGAAGTATCGGTGCCACAGTAGGAACTTATCATTGCCGTGGATATCTGATAGCTGCTGTTGATGGAGACGGGCGAAGTCTTCGTAGCGGTTCTTTGCACCCGAGAACCTGCCAGAGGCGGGTCTGTTGGTCAAGCACTTGATCGCATTTACAAATGCCAGCCGGTCATTGTGCGAGAAGCTGCGCCATTCAGTGCGCATGTTTGTCTTGCCATTGCATGCAGCTGCGAAGGTTTGGAAATTGGCTGGAGCAGCAGCGGGCGCGGGTGCTTGTTTGTTTGTTGGGGCATCTAAAAATTTACCCAGAAGATCCTTTCCCTGCTTGACATCTTGGATGGACATGGTTTTGAATGAACCGAAAGATGAGAGCGGCAGATTAGGGCTCAATTTTTTCATGAAATCCGTGACCGCGCCGGACGCCACGGAGGCGCCCAAAAGAATGAGTGTCCACCGCATTGTGTATCAACAAGGACCAAGTTATGTGTAAAAGTTGGGAATAAAACGAGTGACTGGGAATAAATCATTCAGAGCAATCCAGAGGAGAGAGAGACGGGGGGAACAGCTCTTTTTCTAATGCCACGATTATCGCCCCGTTTGGGGTGGGTTTATGCCTGTATAGTTCGGGGAGCGTGAGCTCCTAAGCGATTCGATGCATGTCTTAGGAGTAGCGCCTTTACAGTGCTGCTAAACGGGCGTGAATTTTTTCAGGGCTCTAATGGGTGAACCCCTGAGTCTAACTCCATCGTGGCTGGAATTGGGTTTGGGTCACCAGCACTCCGAGGACCCACTAGTTACCAGTTGTGACATTTAGTAGATTCCAAGGTTCCCTCAGGCCAGAAGCAACTCTCACTGAATGGGTTCAAGATCTGAATTGAAACAAGACAAAGCGAGCACAAAGCATTCAAATATTAAATAAGTGAAATCCTGATCCAATGATTCAACACATTTCCCAGAAGTGGTCCAAAAGTGTCTCTTTTTTCTGCATCATGACATTGTACAACAGCATTAGCTGCCCACTAATATTAATTCATTCTAGCGCCCTGTGGGAAAGGCTTATCGAAGGATGAGTGCAAATTCTAGCTCAGGCCCACAAGTACGGGCTGCAAACAAGAGGCCCTCCAATAGCATAAGAGGGGCGAGAGCAATGTTAATTGGGGCCATAGCCCATTGATATTGGGAGAGGCGTTCAGCAACCGAGGATCCATGCCCACTCATGAGGTCTTTCTTGGGCCATATCGCTGCGCTGGATCCAGCCACGGCGTGGGCATGCATCGGCATGTCCATCCGTCTTGCTTAGTAGCGCCGACCATGACTGGTTCATGGAGCGTGTTCCCATATTAAATGGATGGCTTGACAGTATTTCTTGAAAATTTTCCAAACGTGGTTGTAAAAATATCCTGTCAGCTCACAATCCCAAAAACAGGCTTTTCCAAAGTTGAAGGATTTTATGTAGTATAATTTGGATTCTTGCATGGTTTCCTGGGTAACTTTTCCCGGAGATCGAGTAATGTCAGAAGCGCTGACAATCCTCGCCTTCCAGGCGCCCACAGTGTCAAGTGTCCAGCGTCCACCGTCCTTGCTCCGGAACGGCCTGGGAGATTGCCCGTCCCAACGCCTGGATTCCGAGGGGTTTTGATTGGATCTGGAGCCAGCTTTTCAGCTGCACGTTGTGCTGTGACTCTGTCTGGACAACGGCAAGGATGCTGGATACGGCCATTCGTCTTTGCCTTGCGCTAAACCCCTCAATGACTCGTGGAAAAGGGGCCAAGCCCATCCCATCGACTCCAGCGGCCGGGGCGTATTTGTTTTGAGACATTTGTTGTTGAATACGAAACGCTATCATTTTTTGGCCGTCGCTTCTCGTTTTTCCATCTTGACCCATTCCTATTGTCCACACCATCACCGTCTAGTTAATTCAAAAATAAAATTCCCCCACGCAACACATCCTTCCACCGGCCCCAGAGTGGTGGTTCTGATTGGAGTGGAATCTTCGCACCGTTTAAAACCAAGTTAGTTCAGGTGAGCATTACTAAGCTGGCTCGGAAGTGCAGTGTGCTAATTTTCAGCAGTAGCAGCCACGTTCGCTTAAACGTGAAGTCTAATAATAATACCCCCATGTGTTGTGTATGCATGGACTTTGCGACAAGAGACAAAAGATGGATTTCCATCCCCCCCCCACCACCACCACAGCAGCAGCAGCAGCAGCAAAACAAAAATAGATACCCTGAGCAATAATGATTTCATTCTGTTTATCTCTGTACTCTAATTCCTTTATTGTGGTTATTCTCTGATTGTTATTGAGAAAATGTGGAAAGAAATGAACTTTGGGAGACAAAGAGTGAAAATCTGTCAATTAGATTTTATGAAAACGTTGTAAAGGATTTCATGCAAATAATGATTCTCATCAATGTAGCTTCAAAAATTCACAAGAAATTCATTTGAAACTTGCATGAACTCAAAAATAACAGAAGATATAATAAAGAACATTGTCCAATTTCTATTACTTATTTTTTCTTGAAGACTTTGAAATTCACTCTAGTATATCATTTAAGATACAATTCCCTCTTACATAGTGAAGTAATGCAAATTTTAATAATAATTCATCTTTAGGTTAAATAATAGATGTTTAAGGGGTCACATGATGTGTTAAATGTACACCATAATCATTAACTCAATTATATACAGAAGAGAGATATACGCAGTAAACCCTTGCTATAATGATTAATCTTGGAAGCCTATTCAATTTGCCATTTAGAGGAATCCGCTATATGGAGGTTAAGCATTCAAAGTAAGCCCGGATATCCTGCTGCTAACAGTCTTAATACATACAGAATAATAAGCTGTACAGCCAGAAATCTATCATTCCGTATGATTCGCTCTTTTCAATCTGCATTCAGTGTATTTCTGATAAACAGCATATTTTCAGCACCTCAATAAGAGAGCATGATGTAAGAGGTGAATTGAAGCATATTTCAGTTTTATCCTCTGTACAGACATCCCATATACATCAGATATGCTTGAAGGTGTCAAGTATCATGTAAGAGTGTTTCAATATATTATATCCCCATCTGACTAGCGAAATTTTAAGACGCACAGAGATTAAATTATTCAAAAGTTTTAACTTACCAAAACACTAAAAAGCACTGGGAAGATGGCTTAACTAAATATTTTGTTTCAGCCACCATACTTAACTAAACTGTTTAGTTACTTAAGGCGTAAGGCATCCTTACCTAGAATTTTAATAATAGTTATGTTTAGGTACCTAAACCCACTAGGTATTTCAATTTGGATTTAGTATATCTTTGGTGAAAGTCAAAACTACCGGCAGAATGCCTCGACCTTCCATAGTTAGGCTGTAAAGGCGTACGTCATTGGGAAGAACGACCTCAGATTTGTGGTCAAGACTTTTATCCAAAGACAACAGAAATATAGCAGGAAAATGAATAAGGGAAATTTATAACTAAGGGATACTTCAAAATTTATATTATCCTCAGCTGTCATTTTAACTATTGGGCTGAATAAACAACGAAACCTTAACAGCCAGAAAAGAAATTCAGGAATGGGGACTTGGTGAGCCTTTGTCCATTGTGTCACGGATCGATCTATCAATGTATCAAATCACCTTTTCAGATTTCCAGTAGCTAGCTACTTAATGAACAAACCAACATTTGATCTATCAAGAAGTGCAAGAAGCATATATAAATGATCGGATGAACATCTTTGCTGAACGGGAGTCCACGTGTCTATCCTGGATTTGGTTTGAACACGAAAAACGTTAGCCTGATTCTTGGAATTTTAATTGGGTGAAGCATTGTTACGCTGCAGCGGCATGCAGCGGCATGCAGCGGCACACCGCATCTGAAAGATAACATGCGATTGCTATGCATGTCACACAGGTTCCTAGAACAAAGGACTCTGCGCCCGGTTGTTGAGGTTGATGTCTTGGGTGAACACAATTGACTAAGCAGACTATTAGTATGGATAACCAGATTCAGATGTCAAACGCTCATTGTTCGCTGCTTCTACCGGTATATTAATACTTCTCGGAGAGCGAGATGATCAACATTTCGGAAGTGTGTATAAATATCAGTGCCATATCCACGGTGAAATGTGGTAAGATATCGGGATACCCTGTAACCCCCTGGAGAGACGGTGGCATCATTCCAGGCGTGCATGCCATTATTTGCGCCATTGGCATCCAGCCAAATGGATAGATCATGATAGTTTGTGCATATATGCATGTACATAGATGCGAATCGGCCGAAGAGAACGGAGATTGGGATCCCAGATAGTAACATAGTAGGAATAAAGGAGAGGGTTGTTCGATCCCTGTCGGTAAAATTGTATACATATTTGAGCTGTTTTCTCACAAAAGCAAGTTGTAGGCAAACACCTTCTAGGGGACGATCCTCTGAGATCTGCGTGGGTTGGGCTGCCGCAGTAAGGGTGTCACTTTTTGCGTTTATGAGAGATGACGTTATGCTGATAGGAGAAACTTAAGTTCACATCCTCCGCTCCATACACCTGAAAACCCTCACCGCAGCCAAACAGAACATCACCTTTAGCCATGTGTATCACGCTTGAATCTCTATCGCTTCTCAATGACATTGATGCGTCGGCGATCTCATGGTCCGGAGGTTGCCTGGACATTTTTGGCTTGGGCACTAATAAAAAAGCTCTCTACCACAAGTGGTGGAATGGAGCATGGGGCCCTTCTCTATCCGACTGGGAGAATCTCCGTGGCACTTTCAGCAGTGAACCAACGGCAGTGTCATGGGGCGCCAACCACATTCATCTTTTGGGAACTGATAATGAAATATTTCATAAACGGTGGGACGGTAATTCTTGAGGAGGATGGGAAGGTTTATGAGGTGTTTTCTCAAATCCATCTACAGCTGTTTCCTGAGCGCCAAAATGCTGGACATCTTCCGTCTGGAGATAGACAATCATCTCTACCATAAGTGGTGGGATGTACCCCCTTGGGCCCATCTCAAACTGGATGCGAGGCATTAGGCGGCGTGTTTAGTAGTTAACTCACTGCCGTTTCATAAGGCCCACACCGGATTGATCTTTTCTTCTTGGGAACTGATAATCAGATGTACCACAAGGCATGGGATGGAAACTCTTGGAGCAGAAGGGAGGAGCTTGGGGTGTTTCAAATAGTCACCAGGTGCAGCTGCTTGCGGCTGCAATCGACTCGACATTTTTGGTATCGGAACAAACAACGCACCTTTTCACAAACGGTGGGATGGAAGTTGATGTGGTCATCACCTACGGGATGGTAAGATATAGGTGGTATCCTCACTAGCCCACTGTTTGTTGTCTCCCAGGCGAAGAACCCAATTGATATTCATGGCGCGGGCACGGATAACTAAATGTATCATAGATGGTGGGATGATTCAAGGTGGCATGGATGGGAAGGTCTGGGGGGAACATTCAGCAGTAGACCGTCCGCTGTATCCTGGGGTAATGGGAAATTCGATATATTTCGTATCTAGACGAGTAACAGAGTGTACCACGAGGGATGGTCGTTGGGGCCCTTTCAGTGACCCCCTAGGAGAGCCCCGGAGGAGTATTTAACACTCTATGATAGTGGTCTGAGAGTTTTTAGGATTTCTCTCTTTGCAATTCATTTTTGATATTGTGTCTGTCGTCCTGTCAGTGTCCACATCAACATACCCCTACCTAGCCCGTCTATCTTGTTCTCATCTCTTTTACTCGGCCAACGTCCCAGAAGCTCGCCACAAAGCTAACATTTTCAGGTTACATTTTCGGCCTGATTGAATTTAGCAGTGACACAGCTCACCATTGTGTTGAGTTTTCGGGAATTCGGCTATATTTGAAGCAAATTAAACGCGAAAGAGTTCATTTTAATAAACCTAGCCTGCTGCTGTTCGATAAAGTGAAATGAAACGAATCAGCCTCTCAGCGACGTGGTTGCGTAGGATGCTTGCGTCGCACTGAATTAGCTCACGTGGTTAAAGCAGGTCCCAAGATCGGCGATGAATGCAAGAATCTCAGAGCCTGCGAATTGTCAAATTGCCCATGTAGTGAATATCCGGTAAAAGTTTGTCTGGTTTTGTGTAGGATCTCCTGTCTTTTAAACTCAGCGACACGATTCAAGAGCCATGAGAGTTCGACAGAAATTCCCTGCACTGTTTACCTATCAGACTAATATTAGTAAAAGTTGACTGAAAACTTACTAATTGAACTAAGACGCAGAGTTATGGTACCCTTGAATGGGACAATTGCTGAGGTAGAGACGGAGAGAAATGCCGTAGATACTGAGTGATTTAACCACGGACAGTTTCATAACCGCCATACACGTTACGGAGTATTGGACTTTTTCTGCAAAGTTCTCGTGGGCATTCCAACTTATTTCACATTGGAGGGAAGAAAGCAACGAATTCGCCTGAAAACCAAGATATATCACGAGCCATCAAATTAGCAGAAAAGAGTTTACAAAAAAAAAATTGCCCAAAAACAAAAAGCAATGGGGAATAACAGTTATCGGCAAAAGAATGCACCTGGATCAAACTGGACAGAACGAGAAACCAAAGCCACAAGATGGATTAAAATCTTTATCTTCTTTATCTTTCAAAGACATGTACAGATTAACATTACCCAGTTTTCAGATACTCGCATTACGCTCCACCTCCAGCGGCCCCATTTGCCATAACCCAAGATGCGAACGCACCCGGATTCCTTGTTTGCATGTATACACTCCCAGGGCCGGTGAATTTACAAACCAATCCCTCACCCGAAGTCATCCCAGAGATAATGCCACCAGAAGCCACACGCTCCATGACATATTTGCAGCTCCAGGCAACCAGGTGGCCGTTGTCGATGTTATATTTTTCACCATCGGCTAGCTGTAGGGTTTGGGGAAGAGGAGGAGTTAGTACAGTTTCTTGTATTGTTTCTTTCTTTTTATGATCTGAATACTTTGATCATTGGGGAGTGGTAAAAAACATACGTCCTTCTTGATTATAGCACCAAAGCTTTGAAGGAATAAAAGACCGTTCCCAGAGATTTTGTACACAAACAACCCTTCACCGGAGAAGAAGGCCTTGCTCAAACCCTGGTTCTTGTAGTCTTTGATAACACCTTGGGTAGAGGACAAGTACGCATCCTTGCCAACAGACCATGTCTCATGACCGCTAAGGCGCAAGACAGAGATGTCACCAAGCATTGTGGGGGCGAGGAGAAGTTCTCCAGGGCCCGTGTAGGTCGAAGTTGACATCTCGCCGCCAGCAATGAGCTTCTTCATCGAAAACTTCACGGATCCTTTCAGAGTCATAGTGGGCGACATGGCAATCATGGCACCTGTAGGATGTGCCTCTTGTTAGGTTAATTTTGAGCAATTGAGCGGGAATAAGGCTCAGCGGTTATGAGAAAGAAGAGGTTATGTTCCGTAAATGTACTTTACAATACCATACCTGGCTTAGCTGTCAATGGACACCCCATCGCCAATTGAATAGTCAAGACAGTGTTCGTGTCTCGGTGGCTGATCCGGTAGCTGCCACCGTTGAATGTACCAACATCATCTGCGGAAGTCGACTGTACACCAACGAATTGCCCCTGTGGTGGTGCTCCACCAGGCGTAAGTGCGTGTTGCATTTTTTCAGGGATGGGTGACGGTTGTTGATGGGGGGTTTGGGGATGTCCACCAGCGGGAGGGGGAGAGGTTTGGCCACCAGCTGGGGGAGGAGGAAAAGACGGGCTAGTTTGACCTCCTGGCGCAGGATAGCTATAGTTTTGGGGGGGTGGTGGATAACCTCCTTGATTCGGAGGGGGTGGATATGCCGCTGAAAATGTTAGTCCAATACGTCCGTAAATGAGAAGCAACACCTAGAGATAAACATTTAAATGGGGAAAAAGTGGCCTAGTTGTCCATCTATCCAAGACGTAATAAACTATGAAGAGGCCGACAAGTTAAATTCACATATGTACTGTACCTTGTTGCTGGTTGGGAGCTGGAACAATTAACAATCGATTTTGTTAGCTTCCTGTTTACATCAATTGCAGTCAGGATAGACAAAGAGATAGCCATACGGGGATAGTATCCTCCCTGCGGAGGTTGTTGTCCTTGGGTTTGAAACGACATTCTTGGGCCTGATTGTCCGGGATTTAAATGAAGCGGGGTAAGGAACGTGGTTGCAAAGATGTAAGAAACAAGATAAAAATAAAGTGGTTTCGATATGTAAAAATAAAAATAAAATAAATAAAATTAAAAATTAAAAAATTAGCAGCGGTTGGTTATAAGTAGTTGTGAATATAATCCTTCCGGCAAAATGCAAATGAATATATTCTTTTCTTTGAATCCCGTACTTTGAAAGGGAGGCGAGGGGCTTAAATATATTGAGGAAACAGCAGATCGACGACGATCAATGTTTTCTAGTCCAAAAGTCCGTTTTAGGCCCCAGCGGCTAGGCGATGACTTAGTTGGGTCGTCCAGTGGCTTTTATATTTATGGACAGGGAGAAGAAATTCCATCAGAGGTTGCTCAAGGCACCCCAGCGAAGAACCAAGTGGAAGTTACCCAGCACAGCACGATAGCGACTTCGAAAGTTTTGTCGTCAAAAAGCAGCCGCTAGCTCATTGTCTTCCATCAAGGCGGATTTGGGATGATATGAAGAAGCATATCAAACGAGGCCTAGAACACGAGGTCTTTACTTGGCAGAACTGTGATTGGTAAGAGGAAAATGGCGTTCACTTTCCAGTCGCATCCACCAGTTTGAAGACTTTAAAAATAACCCAGGGCATGAGCGCTAAGAGCATGATAAATCCAAATGCGTGTTACGGTGGTGAACCGTGCAAGCTGCTGCAGGGTCATAACAGACCGTTCAATGCCTACTGTGGCCTGTCAAACTTCAACAGGAGAAGGATGTTGGAAGAATGTGAACAGTTATCGATAACTTGAGAATCGGAGGTGACAAACTTTCATGTAGATAGAAGCAATCGAGAAAACCGCCGTCAATATTTGGCAGGTGGGATTTCATTGGCTTGTCGGGATCAAGAGGGACTCGTAGCAGCTGAGTCGTTGGCATGAGTTATTCCACAGGCGCCAACATAACCCCATATTCGTGTTCCGCATCGTTGGCTTTGGTCGATTTCCTTTCGGTCCCCCCCTACTTTGAGAATGGATCTATTTTAGTATCGATGTAGGTAGAAGTGCTTGTCAGAATCAGAGGCGAAGAATCCAAGATACATGGACAAGATGTACCTCTAGTTATTGGTCGGTGATCAATTTTAGGTTTCAGCAGATCTCCCTTCCTTTATGATCTGCTCACAGGTTGTTTGATTAACTACTACTGTAACTATGTTTTCGAGCCGCACGCGACAAACCTGACCGTACGCAGGATTTTAGAAATCGACACAACGTAAACCTCCATTGTAGCAGTCAACCACCTTGATTCCTGAGGTCTTCATAAGGTCTTCTAACTAGAAAGAGCCGGATCGAGAAATCGGAAGTGCATCTTGAACGATGATTACTGCTGAAACCATGAGGTCGATTCAATTGTCACCTCGATGTCAAAATGGCTGTTTGCGGTTGCTGTGCTGTAACCAGCGCTACCCAGGTATGACTGGGAGCTTCACAGTTGAAGTCGATGATGATGAGAGGATATTCAAGGTTACCGAATCAGAAAGTCTGTCCCCACCAAGAGGTGATTCTGGTCTGGTTTGACTTGTTTGTAGCATTTATGGAAAAGGTGTGGAAACTATTGGACTTTCAAGGCGGTTTGGAACACCAAAAAATGTGAAAAAAATATAAAAACCCCAAAGGATTAACACATTATATCTCACGAGCATGTATTTATTGGTTGTGGGAAATATTAAGTATCCATTACCTCAGGTGTTTCATCATTAAACTCCAACAAAAAAAATTAAATAAATAAAAATAAAACGCGAGCTCTACATGAGTAGTATCAAATCATAAATCCATCAGACAAAGTTTCATATTCCCACCGGATCAAGACAAATAAAATCGGGCATGTTCTTTGTGTGGTGGTGTGATTTGTCAAGTACAACAGATTTGATCCCATTTTCCAACAAACTGGTGACTATGACCCCCTTGAATATGAAAATGCCATCGTCTTGCTGTGGTCACATATCATCTGTCGAAGGAAATGGTAACAGAGGTGGTGAACAAATAAACAGAAAAGAAAAGAAAAGATAAAACACGGAAAGCAGTAGGAAAGCAGTAAATTGAAGCAAGAAAATTTAAGGAAAACGGCAAAGAATGGCAGCCTCATAGTATAAAACAAGGGAAACATAGAATAGACATTGAAGAAGTAAGGGAGAGTGTTAGGGGAGAGAAGGGGACAGCAACCAAGAAGATGTCAGTCAAAACAAATGAGAGTTGTGTCCAAAATAATAGTCTGCGCGTAGGATGTTGCTGCTTTCTATGAATCTTCGTTTTTCTTCGAGAATTTTGATGTAACATCAACATTCTGGCGTATCCATGCTAGAGAGTTAATCGAATAAATCAGGGTTGGAGAAACGCACAAAAGTGTCCGGTATAATCCAGGTGGGAGCGCCATTATCCCAGGTGGAACTGATAAATCTGCCAACAGAGAGGAGTTGCAGGAACGGTAACTTGTCGGGTTTTGAAATCGCAGCCTTGGCAGTGACATGCAACAAGTTCCTCATCGATAATTTGACAGAGTGCAGGCGCACCAGCATCCCTCATTAATCAATTTGGATCTGACGAGAAGAAACAAGCCCAGACAGTGACCAGATTTTCCGTCACCACGTTTTTGCACCTTGATTGTATGTGGGGAAAAAATAATAATTTGAAGTCATAAAAGGAACCTCCAACGCCAATTTTTCATGCTGAAGTCCCAAATCTTTATCCGAACCAGCAAAGCCCAAAAACAAAAGGGAAAGAATCCTGAGAGTTACGAGGATGGGTTAGGCTAGAAAATGCCGTTGACAATCTTGGAGCCGACCGTTGCACCAGCACCAAAGATCGCTAAAATATGATAGTTAGTAAATCTTAAATCGTGTGATAATACTCTTGTCAAAGATGACGATAGCATTAATAAACATACCGGCGTTTCCCATTTTCTTTCCAAATTTCTTCCCATTTTCCTCGAACTTGCTGGGTCTTCCACTACTATGTCCACCAAATGATCCGGACGAGCCTAAATGGGCGACTTCAAGGGGAGCATTGCCATAGCCACTGACTGGCTGTGGCGAATGGATAATTGATTTCTCCTCAATGACACTGACATACGTTCGAGGGAAGATCCCTTCCAGCTGTGTCCGCTCGTTTCGGCCGCGCCACCCTAAAATAGTCATTAGTTATTAAGTCTACACGCAAACGCAGCAACATATCGGAATTCAGGTGACATACAGTCATTGTTCATGTGCTCTAGAACTTGGATCCTATCCTGAGGCTGCAAGGCCAAATCCCCAGCATCTGTAGGTGCGTAGGCGTAGAGGGCAGATGCGATGGCCAAGACAGGAGGCCCCGAAGCGTAGGCAGGTGGGGCAACAGGGTCGTGGTAATGTTGGGCTTCTGGGCTCTTCTCATTCAACCGCAGGCTCGACAATTGATTTGTTGGTGGTGGAGAATCCCCCGTGGATTCGTGTAGTGAAGCTTGGAGCTGTGCATCACTAGGTAGTTGAGAGAGGAGGGAGGTGAGTTGACTCTGGGTAATGAGGGATGTATCTGCGAGGAATTCCAACTCCTGGAGGGTAAAAGATATCAGTTAGAATACATTTTTTATTTAAAATTCACTGTGAAGTCGTTTAGGATGCAGGGAAACAGAAAAACTGACGGAGCGGATGGTTCTCAATGACCGTTTGGCTTCGTAGATGGATGTTTTGGGCGCCATTGTTGACTAAGTCACAGGAAATGACCAGATAACGAACGTTCTTTTGCCCAGGAGATTCAGGGAGGGCCCAGAATCAGAGGAAACAGGTCTTGAGTAGATACTCAGATGAAGAAAGGATAAGAGGCAATGATGAGATATGGGATGGGGGTGTTGAAGACGATGAAAGGTTAGTATGGAGATGGGAAGATGGATAGTTGAAGTTCAGATCAGGTGTTAGCTGAAGGACTTTCGGTTTTTGTGAGATGGGTTTATGGTAATCTCTTGTACCGGATGAGTGGCTAGCCAAACTGTATATGTGATCATGTGGTCACTGAGGCAATGATGAATTTGTCACTACTAACACACTGCAAACTAGAAGTTAGTTTATTTTATTTTGAATTTTTTTTAGAACATGTTGCATATAATTATTTATTATATTTCAATAATGTTATCTATAAGTTTTAATAAATAGTAAAAAATCATAAATATAATTTAATATAAAAAATTTTTAAAACAGTTTTTTAAAAAATATAAAATAAATTTCTTTAATATTAAATTAATAAATTAAAAAAAAATTATTAATTATATTATTATATTTAATTTAAAAATAATATATTAATTAATTAATTTATTAGTATAAATTTATTATATTTTAATAATATTTTTTTATAATATTAATATTAATATAAGTTTTAAAATAATTATTTAATTTTATTTTATATATTAATAATAATAATGATAATAATAATTAAAAATATTTAATTATATTTTATACTAATTAATAATTTAATAAAATAATACTTATTAATATCTTTATTTAAAATTAAAGTAAATTTATATTAATTAAATATTTATATAAAATAATTATATAATTAATATTTAATAATTATTAAAAATATATTTATAATAATATAACTATAACTATTTATCTTATAGATAAGAGATGTTAATATATAATTAATTTTAATATTTATAATAACTATATAATTTTCAGCTCAGAAATAATAGTAATTATATAAAATAAATATACTACTAGTTTTAATTAATAATATTAAAAATATTAATAAAATATTATCTGATATAAATTAAATAATATATTTAATTTTGAAAATATTCTTTGAAATTTAAATTATAACTTTTAGTTTTTTATATTAAATATTATTTAATAATTATTTTAATAATTTAATTATCAAAAAATATATAATAAATATATTAAACTATTGATTTATTATTTATTTAATAATGTTATTTCAATATTTAATTAATTAATTCTTGAGATATATTGTATTTTAAATTAATATTATAATAAAAAATTAAAAAATTATATATGTTAAAAATTATTTAAATAATATTATAAAATAATATTAAATTATTAAATTAAATTAATAATTAATAATATTATAAAAATAAATAAAATTTAATTATTTAAAATTTAATACTTATTTATTATATTATATTTTAAAAGTTTTATAAAAAAAAATAATATATTATATTATTTTAATTATTAATTTTTATAAATTTTAATAAAAATAAAAAAATTATAATATATAATTTATTATTTAATACTATAGAAATAATATATTGTTTATATTTACAAATATATTTAGCAATATAGCTGCTTTTATTAAGTTTAAAAATACTTTTTAAAAATATATTCTTAGAATATCATTTTGAGTAATTATATTTTACTGTGTTACTTGTATATTTAAATTATAATTTTATAATGTAATAGTTATTATATGCTAGATGATACTCATATTCATAAAATAAAATAGTGTAGTAATATATTATTTTCAATAAACTAATTGATATTATAATCAAAATTAAACTAAGTGAAATAAATTTTTTTATAATACTTATTCATATAATATTAAATAATATATTTTTTTATTATATTAAGATTAATTTATAAAAATACTAGAGTTTTTTTAAAAAATATTTATAACTTTTATTAAAACTTTTTATAATTTATTAAAAATTTATATATTTTTTATTTTTTTTAAAATTTAAATTTATATTAGTATTATAATTAATTAAATTTTATATATAATATAAATAATATTATTTATAAATAATTAAATAAAAAGTTTATTAATTTTTAAATATAATATTAAAATTAAAATAAAATATTTAATTAATTTATAATATTTATAATAATAAAAAAATTAATATAATAAATCAATAAATAATTAAAAATATATTAATATATATTATAATTAAATTTAAAATTAAGATAAAAGTTTTATTTTATCTATTTAATTATATAGATAGTAAAAATATTAAATTAAAAATTAAAATATAAAAAAATAAGTAATTAAATATAAAAAAATAATTAAAAATTTAAAAAAAATAAAAAAAAATTATTTTAATTTATATTATTAGCAGTAATATTAAAATATTATTTTATAATTTAAAAATATATTTATTTTCAAGTAATTATATTAGAAATAAGAAAAAAGTATATAAAATTTATTAAATTTATTAATAAATTAATTATTTTTATTATTTTTATTAAATTTTTATTTATAAACTAAAATTTATTTAATAGTTTAATAATAGTAATAAAGTTTAAAAAATATAAATAAAAAAATAATTTTTAACTTAATAATTATAAGATTTATTATATATATAAAATTTTTATGATAGTATTTTTTTTTAAAAAAAAAAAATTATTAAAATATATGATAAAAAAAATATTATATAAAAAGTTAAAAGTGTGAAGTTGAATTTATTTTAAATTTATAAAATTATAATAATTAAAATAATTATAATAAAAAAAAACTAAAATGTATATAATAAAAATAAATAAAAAATTTAAAATTTAATAACTAAATAATATATAAAATTTTTTTAAAAATATAAAATAAATTCAACTACTAAATTAAAAAAATTATAAATTGACATACTAAAATATTAACAAAAAATTAAGATATTTTTAAAGAATTAGTTTTAAAATATTTAATTAATTTTTAATTTTAAATTTATAGATAATATGTTTAAATTTAGCAATATAAACTACTAGCAATTTATTTGAAATCTGGCAGTAAGAACTTTGAATGAGATCGAGAGTTATTCAGAGCAATTTGTAAAAATTAACATTCAATCTAAAGCTGTTGATTAAAATGCGGCTCATTGAATGGTGTGGCTCATTGAGTGGTGAATCACGTTAACTAGATGGTGGAGAAGTGGATGGGAAGGCGGTGGATTTCATCAGCCGCAGACTATTGCTGCCAAAACGCTTACCACCTTGACAAGGACATCCCCAGCTCCGTATTTTTATCTGCAAAGCAATCAGACTCGCTGCAACCAACATTCACCAAGGTTCAACAGTTATCTGATTGTCTAAGTGGATGAAATTAGCCAAGTATAGCTCAAAGTTCTATGCCACTACCGACGCTCACTAAAGCCTATCCAGTTCAATATTCCTCCCTGGCTACCCCTTGCCAACGTACTCCGCAATACACCGTCTCCTAGTTCTCGAAGCCTTCTAATTCCCAATCTGGAAATCACAATTTAATGGCAGCCCTAAAGTTGAGGATCGAAGGAAGCACTTTTCGGGACCTGCAGAATAGAGAGGTCACACTGAGAGGAATCAACGTTGACGCTGGCTCTAAATACCCGAAAAAGCCCGACATACCCTCGTATGTGCAGGAAAATTTTTACGATGGGGATAATGTTTCCTTCGTTGGCCGTCCTTTCGAGCTGAAAGATGCACACATTCACTTTACGAGATTAAAGAGATGGGGCTACAATAGCATCAGATATATCTTTACCTGGGAGGCACTTGAACATAGCAGACCGGGCAAATATGATGAGGATTTCATCAAGTTCACAATTGAAATATTACGTATTGCAAAGAAATATGGGTTTTATGTCTATATGGACCCTCATCAGGATGTGGTACGTCCGTTGAATTCTCCGCAGTCGACTATATCATAGGCTTATAGATAAGGAAAGTAGTGGTCCCGATTTTCTGGCGGCTCAGGTGCGCCCATGTGGACAATATATGCGGCGGGCTTTAATCCTCGAAATTTCAATGTTACCCAGGCTGCTCTTGTGCAAAACACATACCTCCCAGACCCTGCTTCCTTCCCGAAAATGGTCTGGAGTACGAATTATACTCGTCTGGTCTGTCAAACAATATTCACCCTTTTCTGGGCTGGAAAGGACTTTGCACCAAAGGCGATTATCAACGGCCAAAATATTCAAGATTTCCTTCAGAGTCATTACATCAATGCCTGCAAACATTTGGCAACTCGAATCCATGAGGCTGGTGATCTCGAAGATGAAGTTGTCATTGGTTGGGAAAATATGAATGAAGTAAATAGAGGGCTAATAGGAGTTCAGGACATCTCCGTTATCCCTCCAGAACAACAACTCCAACTTGGCACTTCCCCAACTGCATTTCAAGGGATGCTGACTGGTTCGGGACGTGCATGCGAAGTGAGCACTTGGGGCTTTGGTAGCTTTGGGCCTTATCAGATTGGAAGGGAACTTGTCGATCCAAAGGGTGAAAAAGCTTGGTTACCGGCTGATTATAACGATACCTTCTACGGCTGGAAAAGGGATCCCCAATGGAAATTAGGTGAATGCCTCTGGGCCCAGCACGGAGTCTGGGACCCCTCCACAGACACGATCCTGAAAAAGGATTACTTTGCCAAAGACCCGGAGACTGGTAAATCCCTCGACTACGAAGGCTTTACGAACAAATATTTTATGAATCACTACCGAAATTTCAAGAATGCGATTCGCAGTGTACATACCAGTTCTATTATATTTTGCCAGCCTGCCGTTTTGGAGCTTCCACCTTCTATTAAGGGAACTGAAGATGATGATCCGAACATGGTCCATGCTGCCCATCAGTACGATGGGCTTACCCTCATGACGAAGCATTGGTGAGTGGACACTCGTGTTCTTAGAACAACGTGTTGTTAACAGATGTTCCTAGGAATCGAGTTTATAATGTGGATGTCGTTGGGGTTATAAGAGGGAAGTATCTAAGTCCTATATTCGCCATTAAACTTGGAGAAACTGCGATAAGAAATTGTCTTCGGGACCAGCTACGATTTTTGCGTAATGAGAGCTTCAATTATATGGGACTTCATCCAATGGTCTTCACCGAACTTGGCATCCCGTACGACATGGATGATAAAAATGCGTATATAACTGGCGATTTTAGCAGTCAAGCCAGCGCCATGGATGCCAATCACTTTGCTATAGAAGGAAGCGGGTCAAATGGCTTTTCCCTATGGTGCTATGCATCAGAGGTACGGAGATAACCCATTAAAATAAGGGGGAAACAATGAATGGCTAACTCAAATGGCTATTGCAGAATTGTCATCAATGGGGGGATCGATGGAACGGTGAAGACCTTTCCATATTTTCAGCAGACGACCTGGAATTCCCTCCAAATCCTAGCGTACTTGGAGAGGTACCGCAGAATCGATCATCAACTTCTTCGGATCGCAACTCCCCTACATTCTCCACTAGTCAAAGCACCACGACTGATCAAGTCTCTCCTGAAAATCTGAAAAAGGCTATTCCTAGCCAAACCATAACCCAAACGATACAATCAACCTTAGAACTGACAGGCAAACCTGGCTACCGTGCAGCTGAAGCGTTTGTCCGGCCAAGTCCCCTCCTCACCCATGGAAACGTGAAGGAATATGGCTTCGATTTGCGAAACTGCGTCTTTACACTCTCGTTATCAGCCGAAACTTCCACACCAGAAGATGCGCCTTCAATAATCTACCTCCCCGAGTGGCACTACCCAAGAATGCACATTGAGGTGGTGGCCAGTGGTGGAAAATGGGTTTTTGAAGTTCAAGAGGTCGGGTCAGGGACCATGCAAATATTGAAATGGTGGCATGCAGAGGGTGACCAAAACATCAAAATTTCGGGACCAAAGCGCAAAGCAGGGATTGTCCCCGACACCAGTGAAGACGAAGGATACCTTGAGCAGTGCCAGCGTGGTTCATGCAGCGTGATGTAGGTCTGGGATTCTTGACCTTTCCATCTCTCTAGTGTTTTTTTTATTACTATCACTATTACTATTATTTATTCTGGTTTCGGTTCATTATACTGCCTCTTGGATAAGCGAGTTTCGGTGTTTGTTAACTTTCACTCTTTATTTCTGTGTCTTTCGTTTCCCCAGTATTCTTTATCTTCACTTGCGTACAAATTTTCACTCAGAGGCAACCTTGATATATACGAATTTCCTTCAATAAAGAGGAGCGTAAGAATACTCCTATTGATTCCGGTCTTCGACTCTTGTCCTGTGTATAATCTCTTTCATTAGTCTTTAAGTCCCAGGATATCCATTGGAAACCATGCAACTCTTTTATCTCATCTACAACAACCTTTATTCTACTTTTTACTTCCAGCCGATCATCGATAGAAGTATGAAGGTGCCGATTTCCCGTCAGTTAACTTCAGATACTACAATCCAGTTTCGGGCACCATTGGTATTCTTCCACTTGAATTATTAACTTACAAAAATATCGATGTCCAGTTGACTTCTGGCTAACATTTGCATTCACAGTTGACAAAGATATATACGGCTGGGCTTTTCAGAAACATTGCCTAAGAATCCCATGACATTGCCCTCTGCTAACATGTCACCACGAGATAGAGCGTAAAAGCATATACCGTGGGCTCGCTGTCAACTGGAAAATATTGTTCGCAGCAAAGCTGTCAGCTCCGTTTGCTGGAACAGGTATCTGATTAGCCTACGGGGTTAAAGCAGCTAACTTCAACCCTCGATTCATTGGCACGATAGAAAGATTTTCTCCATAAAGAGACCGCATATATATATCAAGCTTTTCTGTTTCAGCGTTGCTGTCCTCGGGAGAGCGTGCGAAGGTTGGGAACAGCGTGGAACAGCCCGCTAAATGGTAGTATGGTAGTCTATAATTGGAAAACCCTGTATGCGCAAGTTGCCGATTTAGGAGGATAAATATCTAGATAATTGCTATGTCGATGGACAGCGAATTCCGGAGTAAAGTGTCAGCAATAATGCTGCGATAAGTCAATGGTGGGAGGTTACTAGTAACTAATCGGGTTCAGGTTCATCAGAGGATATAGAAATAGGGAATACAAATGACAGTAGATTATCAACAATATTTCGTAAACGAAAAATATGAAATAAAAAGAGACAGCGAAAATGTAGGGCAAGCAAAAATGAAGAAAAATTTGTAGAATTATGAATATGTCTAAGGGCTTTGTGCCATAATTGAAAAGAAAGAAAAGAAGAAGAAGAAAGAAAAAAGGGAAGGGTCGGGTATATTGTGCTTCTGTCAGGTTTATCACCTCAACATCCAAATAAGATGGATATCCACGTCCATATGAATTCGCCATAAGACTATAGCTCATACTGATACGTCCACTAATGTTGCTGATAATGTTGCTGATAATTTTGCTGATAATTTTGCTGATAGTTTTGCTGATAGTTTTGCTGATAATTTTGCTGATAATTTTGCTGATAGTTTTGCTGATAATTTTGCTGATGATTTTGCTGATGATTTTGCTGATAACTTTGTTGATAATTTTGTTGATAATGTGGCTGATATTGCATCTGATATCGAAGTTGGGGCAGATCGTTGAACCAGGGATGGCGGAGAGCGTCAGCGGCACTTATCCGCATTTCGGGCCGTAATTGCAGCATGCGATTAAGTAGATCAAGACCCACATGATCAGCCAGTGGAAGTATGAGGCTCAATTCCTGAGTGGCATATACAGGGAAATTCGGCTTGTACTCGGGGAACTGTGAGATCCCAGGCCAAGAACGCTCTGAAGGCGTGCCCATAATTCGGAAGATTTTCTGCAGTTGATCCTCATTCGTGGATCCGGCAAACAATGGACGTCCCATGTACATCTCAGCCATGATACATCCTGCAGACCATATATCAATGCTGGTATTATACATGTGACTTCCAAGAAGTACATCTGGAGCACGATACCACAGAGTGACAACCTCATGCGAAAATGCATTGACCGGAATTCCAAAAGCTCGTGCTAAACCAAAGTCCGCAAGCTTCAGTTGACCCCCAACATTTATTAACAAGTTTTGGGGTTTGAGGTCCCGATGAAGGACACTATTGTGGTGGCAAAATGCAACACCTCGCAGTAGTTGGTGCATAAAATCCTTAATGGTGGCATAGTCGAGATGGTTACCCCGCATCTCCATATACTTTTTCAGGTCCCTATCCATGAATTCGAAAACGAGCATCAACTTGTTCTCAATATGGATGATGTCATAAAGAGAGAGGATATTCTCATGTTTGAGCTCTTTCATCAGAGAGATCTCGCGGATTGCAGTAGATGGAGTGCCTTCCTCTGTGTCTAAATGGATCTCTTTCAAAGCCACCAGCTCACCGGTCTGACGATTTCTCCCTTTGAAAACCTAGACATAAAATGTTAGACAACCTCCTTCTGAGGAGTAATTTATAACGAACATTGGAGTTAGAGTAAGCGAGCGTAAGATATTTCCATTGAAAACATACAGTTGCATAAGTGCCTTCACCGAGCTATATAGTCATTTCATCAGCCTAAATGCCATAGTAACCTCCCTCAGCTCTCGGAATTTTTGCACAAACCTTCTCCAACCGTTGGAATGCATTCCGTTGCGTGGGTCTGCCGTTCATGGTTGGCAAAGTCCGTACAGAGAGGGCAACTGTCAGGGGCAAATATGTATACGATGATGAACATAGGCGACGGTGGAACTTCCAAGGAAAGAATGACAAATGGCAACCTTCAGACACTCTACAGAAACATTGCCAGTCAACTTGCATCTAGGCTACAAAGTAGAATTGAACATGTTAGAAGAAATGGAAGGGGTTTGTGCTTAGTTGTCCCCCGCTTCAGCCGCTTACTAAATATGGTTAGGTAGTTAACTAGTTAGTTAACTATCTATCTACAACACATCAATTGATTTAAAAGGTGAAACCACTACGACAGCACACATACATTTCCAGACTTCCTTATGATATCATTTGCCTCTGTCACACTGGTGATCTTGCAACAGCGAGATTCAATGTGCAGTGCCAGCAAGAATGTGAATCCAATTCATTAACTCTTGCCATGCATGATCCGCTCTACTTAAAAGGACACATTTGGGCGTTTAATTTAAGATCAATTCAGCGGGTGTGTAACTACCTGTGGCGTGAAACTTTCGCTGCAGATCAGTTATAAGACTGCCTTGATAGGGGTTGGATATTGTATTCTCTGATCCAATATTCCATTTTCTCAACTACCAAGTGGGACGGACGGGTTCTGCTTTGCTATGTCGAACCATCCCGGGGGGATCGTTTCTTCTGTGTTTTTGGAGACTTTATTTCGATTTGAATCAGAGTCTAATTACAGAAAGGAAATGAGTATTTACTCTCTGTTTCCCAATTACGGCGTTCTGGTGAAGGAGTTGATATATATTACGGTGGCTCTTGGGCCCTTTCTGGTGTGATAAGTTGGTAGAAAAATGTCAAAGAGGGTGAGGTTAACTAACAACGTAGGTAATTGTCACTAAGGAGAAAATTTAGAACATCCCTTTTCCGCAAGGTGCCCTCAACACATATTTTTATAAATGCTATTTTATTGAAAGTGATTTTATATCTACTAATTTGCACATCCATGGCATTTATCTCTGTTGCTAAATCATTTCTCAATCGCTTTCATGCTTTAATATCTCAATGCCTTGTTGAAAGCAACAGTGGTGAAATGCACCAGTCCTTGGTAGCAGAAGGTGAGTCTCATTTTAGCCTGAAAATTCTATGCATTGATTCCTGGACTACTATTCACAATCTATGACTGTCTCTCATTATATTTGATGATGTTGCAATTGACTCATTAGCTGAACAAACTGATAGTTCTATGATGTTTATCATGATTTTTGAAGAGTGATGTATGCTTCACTGATGTTATTCATTTCATTTCGTCTTGTCCATTTTTCCACTGAATTACTATACCTCCAAGGTTCCTAGTTGCCCTTGAGGGGAACAATCCTAGAATCTATTTTTGGCTACTCAGGAATTATTCTTAGTGGGTTCGAGAACTCAACATTACCAACAATTCCAAAGTTCTTCATACCAAATGCTGTCTTATCCCAATTATCATGGAATTATCATGGATATAGCTCCATTCACATTCTTGAATATACAGAACAGAGGAAGATATATATTAACAGGTTGGAGCTGATGAAATAAACCGCAGCGGTACAGGAGGTCGATGTTTGCGGGTGAGCTATAAAAAACCACTGGACCAAAAGAAGTCAATTCTTAAGGCACACAGGGCTATTAGGGAGGACATTGCTATCAAGGATATCTACCTATGTATGTAACAGCTGGTAACCAGCGCCTGAGTGACCAGTTCGGTGATTACGCGTTTTGAGGCACGTCGTTCATGTCATTAAATTAGACTCGATGTCGAGATAATTGTTTTGTCTCAGATTTGTGGCTCCAGCTGGGTGTCCTGCGGAGCTGATATCGGCATTTGCAACCTCGAATCTGCAAATTATTTAAACCCAGGGGCAGTGCCTATTCAGTTTTTGAAATTTTCAGAACGTTAATATTTTGGAGTATACAGATTAGAGAAAAATTCCACACAGCCATTGTAGATATAATTTAGTGTATCAAAATGCCCTAACAGCAGAACTGCTGAGTAACTGAGTGACGAGCGTATTTATTCCTATTTAAAACTACGAGATTGGGAATTACTATTCTTCCAACCAGATAGAAATATGTAGCTGTGGGCTTTTTCAGTTGATGAATTGATGAGCACAGCGTTGGTATTAAAAACTAGATGTCAGATCAAATTGTGGAGGCCATGATATCCACTGATATGGCGTCCCCATGGACTCTATCCACCCCAATTAGTCGTAGGTAATATATCATTTGCTTAGCTAGATTGACAAATGACTATCCTTCTAGACTAGGAGTATCAGACGTTCATGATATCCGCACCATTATCTCATCGAGACTTAGTTTCTCGCGAGCATAAACAGAATTCTGACATGATCTAATGGGCTAGAAAAAGTATAGGATAAGCCATATTAACCGTCCGGATTGTTAGCTAATATCCGCCAGGCCAAGCAAAGGACCAGTTCAAGCATCTAAGGCCCAAGCGGACATGTTACTCCAGATTCAGGATGGAGCCTACACAATATTGTGGCCCAATAGGAAATGGGAAGATTTTAATTCTTATTGTTCTTGGCCCCGTTTAGTTGTTGCAGGTTGTAGTTTAACAGCGAAATGGGGTCGCAAGGTGTAGGCATTGACAAAGTTAACGAGAACAAAACTGCTACTTGTCATAGCTGGTTCGTAACGCAGAATCCGGGACCGTTTAGAAGCCCGAGAGCATCCCCGGCGGTTCTAATATCGATGTGGAATGCCAAGTAGAACGAAGGAGAGGCGGAGACCGAGCGGATGCGTTCACAAGTGCCGATCCGAGTCGACTGAAAATCTGGAACACATTTACAACGGTCATCAATACTCATTTTCTATATTCCTCATCTGAAAAGCGACCAAATCCTTCGAGGGACGGACAGATGAGGCAGGCTTACTGCCAGTCACGCATCAAGGTTGGTGGTACGGAAAGTGAATTGGGGACGGTGAAAATGAACTCCTTTCGTTTTCACATTTGAACCGTTTACTAGTAAAACGGCATATCAGAATTAAGTACCAATAAAAGACAAAACAAGAAATCAAAGTGCTGAATTCGGAGATGTGGTTGATGAAGTGCGGCCGTTGAGGGTGGCTCGTGGCGGCGGGAAAATATGCCAAGGCGGGTCGCCGACAACCCGCAATTTCTATTTTTTTTTTTTGCCAGGCGGTCGCCCAAACCTCCAACAACCTTTCAAGTCGCGTCGCCGAACAGACACATCCGCAGGCAGATCCATCTCAACTGGCTTACCAGGTATCATAGAAGATGCTAGGAAAGGCCTCAAGCTAGTGATTTATATCCAAACAAACAAAATTCCATCGCTGGGAATTATAGACCAGTTGCTCGTGAAGTTCATCCCGCCTATTGCTCAGCGAGCTATACGTCCCGCCACTATTCATAGAGCGTCGACACGAAACTATGAATTATTGATATAAGTATTTTCCGTTCAGAACATTTTCTCCGTTGCTTTCTCTTCATTGAGAAATAGAAACAGCATGGCCGGGCCTGCCCCTCTACCACTGGATCTTGAAGTTGCAGGCGGCACCAACATATCATCGGATTCTGTGTTGTCAAATATCATACAAGCTCTTAGTATCATTCATAGTAGGTCATCGACTAACGAAACCCGCCATCAAGCTTCCGAATTCCTCGAATCTCAGAAAAATTCAAAATCAGCAGTCCATACTGGCCATTTCTTGGCATCACAGAAGAGCAACTCTCCAGTCCTCCGCCATTTCGGCCTATCTCTACTTGAGCATGTTCTCAGACATAATTCCTCAGGTTTGTCTCCTCCAGAACTGGAACATCTAAGGGTGATAATTTTGAATTTGGCCCAATCAATCAGTCCTCAAGATGAGTCTTTTATCAGCAACAAGACCTCACTTTTATGGGTAGAAATAGCAAAACGGAGCTGGGGTCTCGAGTGGATAGAGATGGATAGAAACCTGGTTCAAATTTGGGATATCTCTCTGGCGCACAAGAAATTCGTTCTTTCAATTTTAGAAACTTTATCTGAGGATACTTTTCATCACGAAGATACAATTTCTTCACTTCGTGGTACGGATCTCAATCGTGCACTTGTCGAAATAGTTACGCCGTACTCTGTTTTCCAACAAATATACCCAAGGAGAGAGCACCACATCGAGCTACGCCACGGAAGCGAAGGCTGGCTTTTGAGGACATGTCATTTTTTAAGCGATTGTCTCGATAACATCCACGGCTCTCGCGAAGTCAAAATATGCGCTGCGAAAGCTTTAGCAACTCTTCGATCACTGATGTTTTGGTCCATTCCTTTGGCGATATCAACATCCATGTGTGTTGAAACTACTTTCAAAGCTTTAAAATCTCAGGATGAGGATATTCTTATGGTAAGTATCTTTCCCTCCTCCCTCCGTTTAACTTGACTCTTGTCTTTCCACGAATTTACTAATAGACAATTTCGCAGGCCGCAGTTGAAGCTCTCCATGCACTATATAGCAGGACAAGCTATGATATGGCCGAGTTTCAGGCCCTTGTCAATCTGGTATATCAAACTGATAATCTCCAGTTGCTCCAAAACGTTTATAACTGGTCGATTGTTGATGTAAACGACATTTCGGATGTGAAATACAGTATATCTAAAAAACTATCAGAGGTAACCATCGACAGTCATATAGTTGTTTATTGGAATTCCAGCAGCTGACCTATGACTTAGCTAATGTCTTATATTTCCGGATTCCTTGAAGAGAAAAACTTCGATTTTCACCAGAACATCGATTTGGGGTTCTTTTTCCCGTTCCTAGTCAACATCCTTCGGCATCCAAGCCTGACCGTGTCTATACCCGTCCTTCATTCGTGGTCAAGACTATTGGTATCTTCCAGAATCACGGGCTTGGATGTCATCCATGGACTTATTGCACCCATACTTGAGATTTGCACTCAACGTCTTGTTCGCTACGAAACTTTACCTGAGAATACCAATGATCCCACAATCATATTTCTTAATGAAGATATTGATACCACACCGGAAAGGCATGCATTTGTTGGGAATTATCGACGATACTGTTCCCAAACGATTGAACTGATTGTGTTTCAACGACCACATGAAGCGATCCCACATATACTAACCAGAGCAGATTATGTCCTTAACAATCTCTATAATTCAACTGGTCCTTTTAATCGTAAGCATTACCAGTTACTTTACTACAAGGCTGTAGCTGATAAATTTAGCGGCAAACTTTAAAAAATACTCGCCTCCGTCGTTGCAAGCAGATACCCAGTTCACGGTAGTTGAGGCAACGCTAAGGGGGTTCAACAAATGGGTAGATACCCTCGGGAAAACGCCGCAAGAGGATGTACGTATCTCTATTCATGATGGATGTTCTTGATGCTGACTTCAACATCAGGAACAACAACGGCTTGGTCTAGAAAATTCCCTCGAGTTATGGGCGCTCAATCTGTTGCAGAAGAATTTCGACGTAAGTGCCACTATATTCCTGTTGTTCCCAATATATTGGCTAAATTAGGAAAAGGACCCTGTTATCAAAGAACGAGTCATAAGGTTATCAGTTGACTTTTCTTATAAGCCGTTGAAAAATAAGCCAAGTTTTGCTCTCAAGGTTCTGGAGCATATTCTGACGATCAACCCGGTGGATCGTCCAGAATGTCCAACTTATTCTGAAGCCGTGAAAGAACTTTACAGTGTAGCTACCTGCGAAGTGCGCCGGCTGGCTATACGTTACGCTGGTTATTTTTCAGTACGTTGACCCCAACTGCAGAATATGGGCATCGCTAACAAGTCCAGACCTTTTATGATGCTCTAGAACCAAAAGTTCAAGAGATTGTGTCAGCGTCTAATGGGGAGGAGAAGCCCCATATGGAGCTTTCTGCTATCCTGCTTATAATAATGTTAGTATACGCTAGTGATATGGAGGAGGTGGGAACTGATTGTAGGCAGGCAACGGGCACCACAAGTAGATTCTGTTGTACGACAGTCTAGACTACAATTGTTCATCGAACCGATCAGACAATCCTGGAGCAACGAAGAGTTTAAGCAGAGCTCAACCACCTTTGAAGGATTTTGTCAAATTCTTGGATTAGACCGAATTTGGCCTTACCTAGAGCGTCTACAGGCTCAAAATATAGAAGATTGGTTGGCGATACCTCTCGACGAGGAGGGAAAGAAGATACAAGCCCTTATGACATCAAATTTTCAAGTACCATCCCCCGGTTTTAATATAATCAGCGGGACTTAAGCTAATTTTCCTAGCGACTTCCACTGCGCCTGACGAAAACAATGTTATCCGTATCCACAGAAAAGATACAAGTTAACGACCCAGCATACTCAATTGCATGCGATTTATGGCGGGAATCAATCCCTCTTATTCTCCCGACATTGCTTCAGCTTCTCAGGTATGTAAAGATAGTTGTCAATTCTCGAACCTAGACTGATCAGCGTAGCCACGCACATGCGTTCCACAACCCAGACAGCTATCCTGAGCTGTCACCAAATATGCGTCCACTCGTTCGAAGAATCCTCACGGATCGGTTTTGGCAAGCGGGCATCTCAAGTGGTAGTAAAGAGGAATTCTATGCACGTATCACTGCCTCCAAGGCTACACTTGAAGGATTTTCATCCTCCGTTCGAGGGAAAGTTAGAGCTGTACGAGAAGCTTGTTATTCCATTCTTTTCAGCATGAGCAGGCTCCGCGATCATTTCTATTCATTCGAAGAACTCCCTGTCCCCCTTTCTCAAGCATTATTTAAAGATGCCACGTGTCTCTCCTCCCATCAGTTATCTATGCTTCTCAATATTTCTCGCTGTCTAATTGACGATTGCCCTGAGAGATATCGAATCAATTTCTTAACCCCGATCTTATCTGCGCTATTTATTCAGATCGACAAAAAGTTAACTAATGAATGGGATATAATCGAGCATAAAAAGTCTGGTATGCTGGATGCTGATCTAACAGAGGAGATGAAGGACGAAAGTATCCTGCGCCAACTCACACATTCGGTTGCGGTTATGGTGGCCAGTCTTCTTGATCCGCAACGTAGAGGTAGGTATTCCCCCAGCCTAATTCAACAGCTCACCCGTTCTCAAAATCTAACACATTCACGAACAGATCCAGAGAAAGGGTCTGAATCCACCAAACAGAACGGTATTACTAACCAGCCGTCCCCTTCCGATTCAATGCGCAACTTCATTCTCTCAACCCCTCAGATTCTCGAGCCAGTAATTATCTTTTGCACACACGCCATTCGCATGAAGGACACACGATCTTCTGCTATCATTACGCGTGTTATCCGATCGATCCTGGAAGTGTTTGTCCTCAACGTCGACAACCCTACCACGAGAAGTATCCGCGAATTCATCAGCACAGATATCCTTAAAGCATGCATTACGTCCGTACATGATCCTTACTTCGTCGACATGCAGAAGGAACTTGCACAGCTTATTGCCTCCATTTGGGTTCTCTACGGGGCTAGCAGCAACACGCCGACGAGGATCATAGAGAGCTTGCCAGACATGTCTAAGAGCAAAGTTGAGGACACACTGGCGGCACTTAAGAAATCCGAGTCTGGAAGGCAGCAAAGAGCGCTAGTTCTTGATTTATTAGAGGGCTTGCGAGGTGTAAGTATCAGTGAACAAGGGCGCATTACTGTTCCCAAAACTGTTCAAAGGGAACCCAGATCTATTCTGCAAGCACGGTACACAACGGAAATGGAAGGGCAAGAAGATATCAAGGTCAATATCAATAACGGGCCGGATCTGACAGGGGTGGCAGATATGTTTGGGTAGTAGGTTAGGAGGGAGGCCTAAGTCACCCTGGGTGGCACATGAAAAGTGTACGGGGAAACGCTGTGCTATTAAGCTTAACATCCTTCAAACAACCTCAAATTTGCTGTTTTATACCTTTTTACCTCTTTTGTTTGTAATTTTGACAAATGGAATAGATAGAATCAAGCAACGCTCTCTAGAAAGGGCATCTTATTTGAAACGGTTTTAAATGAAGAGCAGTGATAAGCATTGCTATGAAATCATTCCTCTCATTTTTATGTATTTAATAATCTATTACTACTATGCAACTGCATATATATAGTTAAGTTCCAACTGAAAGGAAACCGCAAAACAAAAATCGTATTTCCCTCATATCATCATATAACAATTTTTTGTTTCTATCCAAACAAAATCCCGAAATTCATTCAAAAAGAGCACCCGGAGCCTCACCCTCCAGACACTCTTCATTTCTTCTTCGGAAAAAGTTCCTTCCCAATATCACGGCCACTAAGTTTGACATTCAGTACCCTGGAAATTCGTGGAATGACACTTTTATCCGCTGTTGGGTTGCTTTGTTCCAAAGCAGCTATGACCGGCTGTGTAGTATTGCATTTAACAGCGAGTTCCTTCTGGGTCAACCCTTCTTCGTTGCGGCGACGCTGGATGGTCATTCCGACCTCGCGGGGGATGCCCTTCAGCGGGACTATGTCGTCACTTCGGTCGACTTTGGTGAGAAGTTGACCTTCCACGCGTGGGCGAGTGGTCTATATATTGGAATTCACAAGGAAATAGCAGTTAGTTTTCAGCAATGGTAGAACAGATAATAACCACATAAAGTAAAATATAACGGAAAGATTAAAAGGGGAAGCACGTACAGCGTTCCCGGTGGCATATTTCTTCTCGGTTGCAATAATAGCACCAGATCTCTGGGCGGCGTTGAGTGCAGATCGGCCTCTGACAACTGTCTCACGGGGTTGAGCACCACCACCCCCACGGACTCTGCTTCCAATACGGGTTACGGAGTCCCAGTCTTCAGACATATTGATCGAAGGAGGTTGTGTGACTATGAAAAGAAACTAAGTTGTTTTCGTTTGATGATAAGCAATCAGGAGATGTGGCGGTAAGCGAAAGGGTGATGAAATGTTGGACTAACAAAAGTACCAAGGGCTTCAGGAACGAGGGAAATTAGTAGAAGGGAGGAAGTAAAGTGATAGGTGTTTTACTTGTGAGGAGAGCAAAAGTGAAGGTAGAGTTTACAGGCAGAGATAGAGGAGATGCAGAGTGAAAAGATGATGATGGCGAAGTAAACGGTCGATTTGGCAAGTTGGAGCTCCGTATGTAATCCTGGCGTAATAAATTAGTATGGGGCCACTGCACTTTTCTTTCTTTTGGGACCAACGGTCAAAGTTTAATTCGGTGGCCCGTTTGTCTGCTTATTAATATATAATACAGCGTAACGTAATTACCAAGGCGAACTTAGTGGACTTAGTTGATCATATGCTTGAATTGATGTGATATAGCTTTACTAGAAGAGATCTCTATAGTGAACTTTGTTATGAATATTGAATAGTAAAAATGAAAAAATTAGCTGAGAATAGAATAGCTTTGTTAGCAATATTTAACTTGTTAAATTAGAAGAGTAGAAATTCAGCATCAGCTAGAAGCTCTTAAAGATTGAACTAGCTCATAAACAGTTTCTAAGAATGAGATATATTCAGCTTCTGTAGAGAATCTAAAAATATTAATCTGTTTATAATTTCTTTAAATAATAAAGTAATCAGTCATATAGATGATAGTCTATGATAAAGTGAGAGGATTTTTAGAATGGATTCTGAGGTTTTATATTTTCTTTCAGGCAATTAGAGTGATCCCAGGTTAAAACATTTTTAGCTGCTTTGCATATCTATCACTCTTCATTTCACGTACACAACAACAAAATTCATATCCTTATGATCAAAAGGCGTTATGTCTTATGTTCTTGAGCATTTTGATAGGTGCAAAAAAAGGGGATCATGTTTGAGGGGTAGTCTTACATGCAACTGTACGAATATATACAAATCAATACCAATGTGGTTAACCGCATTCCATGATTCAAACTTGGCATCATATGGTGCTAAATAAAATCTTTCTTAGGCAATTCCTTGGGGGTCTTTATCAACCCCCGTGAAGCCAGAAGACGAGCTTGTATTAACCTGAGGAAACGATAAATGTTATCTAGTATTGGAGTTGGAACCCCTTTAGCTCTCGCAACCAGTAAAGCATTACCCAGTATTGCTTCCGCCTCGACCGGATTTCCCTTATCCACATCAACCAACATGCTGGGCCGGAACGAAAGTTCAATCGGAGCTGTCTCAATCATGTCATCAATAACGCCTTTACCAAGATCATAACCATCAGCCTTTGCAATGGCTACGACTTCTGCCATAGCAGGCCGAATTAAGCTGTAGTCACTGCCAAATTGCCTAATTGCTGTGCTGTCTAGCTGCGTAATGGCACACAGGGGATTGAACGTGGCATTCCACAATAACTTTCGCCATCAGTAAAACACAATGTCATCTACTTTTCTGACTTCGACGAAATTGCTAGTGGTGTATGCCGTGGCGAATTCGTCGAGTTTTGCTTTCTCGAGTGAGGCATCCAGGGATGGATTGCGAAAGGCTCCCAGGTCCATACAGTCGCGGTCGTTGTGGCTTACATGTCCATCTCGCTGTTGAGCACCTATGTAACTAGCACCCGAGAGCAGGACGCAGGTTGGGAATGCTTTGATAAAGTCTTCCTCAATGTATATTCCGTTTTGGATCAGGACGATACTAGTATGTCCTGGCGTTACAGCTGGCTGGATGATTTCTGGAATGCTGCATAGTTCTGGGATAGTTTTCATTGTGACAACGACATAGTCGAACGGTTGAGACGGTTCAGCTTTGGGGACCGAATTTACAACTGTTGGTTTTATCAGTCTTGAGATTCTTCTCCATTCAGCAAGGAATCATTGAGATGAATTCGTACTTTCACTCACTGGGTCGCCATGATGTCAAATTTCCATGATCAACCGAATCAATCGTGAAGCCATGCTCCCATGATGAGCGTTTGGTTTCCTCCGCCTTGCTTCTCGCCGGTTGGATAGGTAAAAAGGTGATTTGTATAGCTAGGTTGGGCTGCTTTATCAGATGGCAAGGAGGAAGCGGTATGCAAAGCCGAGACACATGTTAAATCAGATGTCTAGTTAAGTTGTGCGGGAAGTGTGGTGGAGGATGTCCAGCCATACGATAAGGTTGGCAATCCGGATATGTGGATAAAAAGTTCCGACCAGCCCGTTCCTGCGCTAGTTCAGCTTGGCTGTTATCAGTGTAACTTATCTATTCTGACGGAGCAGAGTGTGGAATCTCATTGGCTTAGTAATCCATGACGTCCACTTTTTCTTCCCCCCTTTTCTCACCCCTATGTTCATGCATGTCTCTCTACTGCTAATTTACGTACAAAATCCAATTTGGTGGCATGTCTGAGAGCAAACAGTTCTGAAATTACTCAAACAAAGAAGAAAGGAGAGCGAGAGTTTTGACATGATGTTTGATGGATTTTCTATTGCATCAAGGTGATTCACATTTGATATAACCCCCTAACCAAAAAAAATACCATTGCAAGTCGAGCGAAGATTGATATTATAGTAGAGAGTAAAGAATAAATAAGAGAAACAGTAACAATCTGATAGTAAAAGGTAAAAAAAATAAAGTAAATCCACCGAATCAAATCCCTCTTGCAAGGCAAAGATTCTCTCTTATTTCACTGAAGTTTTGAAACTCATATCTGAGATAAGGGATGAAGTCTATTGAATTTAATATCAGTTACATTTACAAAAATCTGCAGTGGCATAGTTTGTCTTTTCTCAAATTAAACTTGTTTTATCATTTTATGGTATATTCTTCATTAAATTATAAAAAAATTATTGGGCTGCGTATGTCTGTAATATAATTATTTTGTAAAGAAATATCGCTTTTAGAGTGGAAGTTAGTGATTGGGCTTGAAAGTTTAAGAGTAATTTGCGACCCACTAAGTCACCTGACCTAAATCTCTTTGCGGATCTCTGAGCATCGACTTGTCAAGGAAATCATTAAACATCAACACGTATTGTAGGGTAGACCTTTCGGAGGACGATTGGAGGACGATCACGCCGTTATTTTAAGGTATCCTTTGAATGATTCACTTGATCGACTAGAAAAGCTTCTTCGAGACGCAGAGCATAACTACAATGATGGCACGACGGAAAGCCGTGAAGCCTGCCATTGATGCAACATCGAAACTCCTCAACATCTTGATACCTGCGTTCACCAGCAGGCAATAAAAATGTTGCATCATCCGAGCTGTCAAGATTATTCACCTGCCTTCAAGATGGTGACTTCAGCTATGAACACTGCCGCACACTAGTACGACTTGTCATCCAAAAGGCGACCAATTTTGAGATCTGGAAAGCCGTCCTCGACCTCATCGCCACTGTCTCGCGAGCGACCCCTCCGGCAAGCATGCCTCCCACTTCCTTAGGCACGCTGATCAAATCCACTTCGTCATCACAGAAAGGCTCCGAGCAGACGCGTGAGTTGGTGATTTTAAGGATCTTTGAGGAGACACATGGCTGCACATTTCGAGGTGTCAAGGGTGGCTTTGTCAAGTACTTTGAAGGAAAAGACTGGGGTGACAAAGCAGATACTATCTGTCAATGTGTGCTGGCCCCAGACAGTGACAGTAATTGGGCTCAGTTTCTTGATCCTCCTACACAGGATGATGTCCTTGCCTGGTGGTTTCATCTTCAAGAAGACTTGCTCTCAGAATCACACAGCACCTACTACAACACAGTGAGCAAAGCAGATCTTACCAGTTCAAAGACAGAATAGCAAGTCAACCTTCTTTTGCAAGCTAGAGGTGGGAGCCTCTCACAAAACAAACATGACTGGAGAGACATCCTGGTGATTGACAAGCTCAAAAACCCTACGGAGGAGATCAGGACAAAAGGCACCCTGCTGCAGATGAGCTGCTATGTGTGTGAGGTTTTTGCCACCCAGCCCACCTAGCAGTTGATCCACGCATTCGCCATCTGCGGGACCAAGATGGAGGTGTGGGTGTTTGACTACTCAGGCCTCTACAGCTCAGGCATCATTGATGTCTACACAGACTTGAGACAGTTTTTTCAAGTGCTTGTGGGCTACACCATGATGAGTGATGAGGAGCTGGGACTGGACATCTTTATTGCTAGGGATAAAGATGGCAGCAAATCAGTAATTGTTAAAGAGCCTGGGACCTTAGAGGAAAAGATGCTGCAGCTGAGTGAAATGCTTTCCTTTTCAGCATGCCATGGTGTGTCATAGGACAACATGTTTTCTCATAAATGATGGACAAGTGGAGGGTGTGGTCAAATTCTCATGGGTGTCAGACAAGCAGTGACCAGAGGCGGAACTCCTTGAGCTAGCAGGTCAAAAAATGTCCAAGGAGTCACCAGGATCATTGGCCATATGCCATTACTTGTATCACTGACATGCACTGCAGCCTAACTTTTGACAACAAGCAATATAACTTCAAAATCGCACTCCCCAGTGCGGCCTTCTCATTTCATCAATCTCAGCCGCTCACTGAGCTCTGTAGCTTAAGTCAAAACTCATCTTCCAGGAAATACAGATCTCTGGATAAAGAGATGCAGGTATCCAAACTATCACACTCCATCAATTAGTTGTTGAGGGACACTCAGCAGGAGAATGAACTATCTTTCTCTGTTCAGTCAGCACATAAGCCAAGCCTCTTTAACAAGAATGATGAGAAATTCTACAATAATTGTGTCCTATGCTGTCTTATGGTATCACATACTAGCAAGCTGATTTATAACTACAAATCATCCTTGGAACTGCTCATGGCACTTCACAGTACTATAAAGATGCATCAGTCTCTTAACCTGGATGAGAACATTCTTCATCAGGATATTTCAGAGAACAATATAATAAGAATTGATTCAAGCAAGGCAGACTGTCATGGCTCAATCTAGAGGCATGATGGTAATAAAACAAAAGCTCAATTCATCTATCTACTAGGTAGCTGCAACGAGAATACTAAACTGGGGATTAGAATATGAGAATGAACGAGTAGCTCAATATGTATAGGTGGTTGGGGATCGGAGCGGATCAACCTAATCAACTAAATATGGTTGGGGTTGGAACGGATCAATCTTATCCCATATTACCAGCGACAGCGCTAACACAAGCAGTCACTTAGATACGCTAATTGATTTGAATCTTGCTAAAGAAGCTGAGAGCAGGCAAAGTGATGCATGGTATTAGACTGGCATAATGAAGTTTATAATGATTGAGATGCTGCTTAATATCAACTATATCTATCAGCATGATCTTGAGTCATTTTTTTACATGCTTATCTGACAATGCACTTATCACAATTGAGAAAAATTAAAGCAATTGCAGAAGTTATATCAGCTACATATCTGATCAGAAGATAATATGCTAAAGAAATGATGTATAGAAAGTCATGAAGAAATCATAAATCTCAAACAAAATAACACGGAAACTGGTGAATTTAATTACATCTTAATAAATAACTTTTCTCCACTAAAAGACAGTATGCTGAAAAAGTGGTACACTGAAACTTGTAAAAAATCATAGAAATCAAGTGAATTGATATGAGTGCAGATAAGCTTGAGAATATTTTAACTGAGTTTTCTTCAGTGTTTAAGTTTATCAAATCACTTTGCAGAGCTATATAAGATATTTTTTTTCTGTACTGAGATAGAGAAATTATTATTAACACTTCACAGAATCTAAAGCATTTAAATAAATTTATTATCAAGACATACAATAATATAATTATCAAAATCAAATCTTGATGTTAATCTAATTATCATTTTTAGTCTTTTTTAATGTGTCAGGCCTATCCGCCTTCTTACGTAATCCGCACCGTATATAACTTCCGCGTAGCTAGCGATCGCTTCTTAAACAATCAAGCAATCTATCCTTCACAGGTTATGAGCCCGGTATTGCGCAAATAACTGCCAATTCGGGGAATTCTTGCCAAATATAGCGTATATTAATCGCTACTCGCTTCATTCAATATAATATTGTCTTATTTTATGTCAATTGATCGACTTGGCGCGCTCTTATATTATTATTTTTTTTTTCTGTGTTCAATCCGTTCGCTTAGCGGGTGAAAAAATCTGCAACTCGCTAATTTTTCAGCGACTGATCGCACAAGAACGTGCCCCAATCCGCTCAATCAAGCTTATAGGCAAGAATCTCGCCGAATAAGATTACTCCGTTATAAAGAAGATTAATACGACATGGCGGAACGTATGATGACTCGCTCGCGGTCGTGATCGAGCCAATCCAGCCAATCTGACCGATCTGAAAATGACCAGGGGGTCCTGAGCTCACAGACCCCCCCCAGGGGCGTTCAAGAGTTCCAATATTGGACCCCCCGAAACGCCCGATCGGCAAGCCGGGCTGATTACAGCCCCTACCACGGTGAGGCCGGTCCGCCTACGTCGTGTCGAATATGCCGATCCGACTCCTTCAGAAGATGGGGTGGAGACGCCTGCGGTGACCCCTAACCCGCCGCCGGCAACTGACTCCGAAGAATTGCAACTGAGGAGATTGGATCTCGAACGTCAAAAGATTGATTTAGAACTTCAAAAAGAGAGGCGCAAAGAATTGCAGCTTCAACTTCAATTGGAGGGGCTCCGCGCTCTGAATGACAGGGCCGCGATGCCCGCAAATCCGCCGTCGGGTCGACCGTCGGCATGGGATCCGAACTTGAGGTCCCGAATGCAATATAACCTCTACGACCTGGATAGCTGCGTCAGCAAGGCGATCAGCCAGTTCAAACAGGACACTAAGTATGCCACCAAGCCGAACGCTCTGGTCGGATCTTCGAATTACCTCTCCTGGCATGCGAATATGAAGGCCAAGCTAATTGACGCTCAATGCTGGGTTATATTGGAGGACAAGCAAGTCAAAAGCCCTGATGAGGACCCCGAATGGGCTCCTTTTTGGGAGGCCAAAAATCGCTGGCTTTACGCATTCATTTCGAACGCGTTGGCAGCCAGCATTAGGCCCCGTTTTAATAAATATGATGAGGGCAGGATCGCTTATTCCCTTTGGCGCGCGGTTGAGGAGGAGTTCTCCATCCTGAGAACGCAGCTCTGCAGGGAAGCAGTCCTGGCATTTACACCAATGGGTGGTGTCCAAGTCACTGACGTACACACGTTTTTTGATAAGTTCAATGACGTTATTATGAAATTGGAAATACTCGATATTTTACTGCCAAATGACGTGGTATTCCACGTGTTCTATTCTGCACTTCCCAATATATGGCGAAACTATGTGCAAAAGAAAATCGAGGAGGTACAAGAGTCCAAATCGAAGTCTGTCGTGTTGGACGTTCATTCGATCATAGAGGAAATACGCTCTCGATTGAACCCCCCCAAAGAGGCAAAGAAGGCCGCCCAGGCGGCTAATTCTTCGGCCAACGTGGCTCAGGATGAAAATGCGGCTGCGGGTTCCAATAACAGCAGCAATGTCCAAAATAATTCAGCCCGTGGGGGCCGACCCGGGGGACGCGGAGGCTATCGAATGGGCGGACGTTCAAATTTCGACCTCCCAATCTGCCCGGAATGCGAGCATCGTCATGGCGGGCTCTGCTGGGCAGCCAATCCGGATAGCGCCCCTGAAGAATGGAGGACCGCCAACGCGGCGAGAATAGGAAAATATAATAATAAGAAGAGTAGTGGGGGCAAAAAGGCCCCGCCAACTGCAAATGGCAGCTCCGAGACGTTCCAAATGGCGAATCTAGTGCAGGTCATTGGGGTGCCTGCGTACTCTGCTGAACCAATCGCCAACCCGCTCACCATATGGGATAGCGGGGCCGGATGTCATATTGCGTGTGATCGATCGCGATTTTCCCAAATAACAGAGGTTAGTGGCCCTACGATTCAAGTGGCCAATAAGGCTACTTTGAAGGTTCAAGGGATCGGGGTCGCCTCCATCCCAGTCGGGGAAAGATTAATCAAATTCGACCACGTCTATTTGGTGCCAGGCTTATCCGCCAACCTCATATCCGCTGGCCTATTGGAGCGCCAGGGCTATATTCGCCGTGATCTGCAGGTGGACGCCGGAAATTACTTTGAGATAATAGCACCTACAGGAAACGACATCTTCTACGCGAATTTGAATTCCAATAATATATATGTTCTATCCGACACCCCCCCAATGTTCGGGGGTATTATGAATGATCTGGAGCTTGGACCACTGGCATACTTGGCGGTCCCGAAGCCCAGGGCGATTTCAACGGATTATGATCCGAACGCTGCATCACTGGGTCTTTTCAACCGCGATGACGTGGAGCAGCTAATTAACCCGAAGGATCCGGATACCGATACCTTCATTTTGTCCCCACCAACCTGACTACCCGCCATTATGCCGAAGCAGCTACCGATTGACGAGTGGCACCAGCGATTGGGCCATATTGGCGAGGAGAATCTAATTAAAATGTCGTGGGAGCCCCGTTTTGGAATCACCATCATCGGCCCGAAGAAGCTCTCGTTCTGCGCCACGTGCGTTAAAGCCAAGCATAAACGTGCAAGTTATAAAAACGCCCCGCTACGCTGTGCCACCCGCAAAGGTCTTAAGATCTGGGAGGACCTATTTGGGGGTGGAGAAACGCTTGGTAATGAAGAAGATACACCATCTTATGCGGGTAAGAAGCTCGTGATGGTGATCACTGACAATGCCACACGAATGCGGTGGACCTTCCTATTGGAGCGCCGCAATGAGGCTCTAAAATATATACGGACCTTCAACCAATTTATGAAGAATCTGCTCAATCGCGGTGTTGTGATTATCCACTCTGACCGCAGCGAGTTGAATTCAAACACCGCAGCCGCCTATATGATGAGTGAGGGTATTAAATGGGAACCAACCCCGCCCCACACTCCGCAGCAAGATGGTGTGTCCGAACGTTCTATTGGCCTGATTATCGAAAAAGCCCGAACGTTATTAATAGATTCCTCCTCCCCCCCCCAGATGTGGGGCGAGGCGGTAATTGCGGCGACCGAAATGCTTAACCTTATGCCAACGTCAGCCAAGCTCTATAACAGTGTAGAGGATCCGGATCCGAAGCCGGTTACCCCGTATGAAGCTTGGCTCGGGGCCCTGCCCTCCGCACGCGGGATTCGCCAATGGGGGTGCAAGGCTTATTTAAAAATAGTGCCCAAGCCGAATATGAAGATGGCCTCGCGATCGCAGGAGCTTATATTTATGGGCTATGATGGCTTTACTAATTATAGATTGGTCGATCCTTCTAACAGTCGCCTTTACACGTCGAAAGACGTGATATTTCAAGAAGATCTCCATTTGGCAGATCCTCTGGCCCCGCCTGAGTGAGGTGCCAAGAACCTGCCTTCCGCCGCCCGTGTGGCCGCGGTTGCGATCCCCTCCACCCAACGCGATTTATCAACAGACGATTTCATGGTGGACGGGGAGTTTATATCTGCCCCTCCGGTATTTCTACACCCTACAAATAATTGGTGGATAGACTATGAGATTACTGCGCGGATTCCAACATTTTTGGTGCGGAACACTACTGCCCTCCCAGGGTCCGCTTTAGAGACGGAGGATCCTCCAATGCCCACTGAGAATATTACTTCAGTGGGGGAGGCCTCAGTGGGGGATTTCGCCGACAATTCGACTGACGTCCCCGCAGACCCCAAGATCGCCGGCTTGCCAGTTCTGAAGAACCTCACCCGGGCTCGGGCATCTGCAGATTGGAAATATTACTTCCATGCCTGCGTTAAGGAGATTAACCGCCTCAAGCAGATTGGTGCATGGCGGCTAGTTGAAAGGACCCCAGATATGGCGATTCTACATGGCCAATGGGTGTTCGACAAAAAGATTAATAATGCGGGTAGAATCGATCGATATAAGGCCCGCTGGGTAGTTTGCAGCAATTATCAAGAAAAGAGTGTCAACTATTCAAAGACATTCGCACCAGTTGTATCGGCCTCCACCTCCTGAGCACTTATGGCGATCTCGGTATCCCGAGGATGGCATGTTCTGCAGATCGACATGGTTACGGCGTTCTTAAATGCCCGGCTTCCCGCCAATGAACATATATATATGCACCAACCCGCCGGGTTCCGCGAGGGACGCGGCGATCTGGTATGCGAATTGATGCAGGGACTGTATGGCCTGAAGCAAGCAGCACTATTATGGTATGAGGAGCTGTGAAAAATGCTATTGGAAACAGGCTTCCGCGTCAGTCCTCATGACGCCGGTTTTTTCATAAATGACGTCCGCAAGGTCTATATAACCATCTATGTGGACGATGTTCGCCTATATGGCCCGAATATATCGGATATTGAATGGACAAAAGCCCAGATCACCGCTAATTATGAGATCAAGGATGTGGGCAATTTGAACCGGTATTTGGGTATGAAGATTGATTGGGATGCCGAATCATTATCGCTGTCCCAGCCACTGTTCATAAAGAACCTGCTTGAGGAATTTTCAATGGATGACTGCCACCCAACATCCTCCCCTATGGAGGAGAATGTTGATTTCATGAGTGATAATGAAGAACTGATTGCTTATACAGCGGAATTTACATTACATTCCTACCAATCGGGGGTTGGCTCTCTGCAATATCTCGCTGCCAACACACACCCTGATATAAGGTCCTCGCTGGCTTCCTAGGGAGATTCAGCTCCCGCCCTACCTCAAAGAATTGGGCGGCATTCAAGCGAATTCTTAGATATCTACAAGGCACTCCCGACATAGGTGTGTCCTACTGAAAAGATGCGGATATAGAACCCGTGGCGTTCGCTGATGCTGATTGGGCAGGCCGCGATCCGGGTTCCCGCTCCACCACCAGATATGTCATTTATATGGCAGGGGGTCCCGTTGCTTGGCGAAGCAGCAAGCAGACAGGCGTTTCAAAATCATCTACTGAGGCCGAATATATCGCATCCTCGGAGGCCGCCTATGAGCTTGTCTGCCTCCGGGAATTGCTGGAGGATGCCGGCTTCATGCCGTCCCGGCTCAATAATCTCGATGATAATGACGGCCTGATCAAATCACCGGCCAATAAGCTAGTGTATACAATTCGGGCGGATAATAAATCAGCAATTGAACTGGCCAAAAGTGAGGCTATTCCGCGCCGATCTAAGCATATAGAGGTCCGCTTCCATACTCTTCGGGATCTCGTCCGCAAGAATGAGATCTCAATTGATTACGTCCCGTCAGCCGAGAACGCGGCAGACGGGCTGACCAAGCCGCTTGGGGCGACTAGATACGCCCTATGGCGGCGGATATTAGAAGACGCGGTAAGCGGGCGGAAATGATTATATGGAGGAAATGACTGGTTTTTCAACAATACGGGTTTTCCAGTCAAATTATGTACCGATACCTAGCTACAGGCTATTTTTTGATGTAATCTCGCGTACAGTTACATCGGTGAGTGGGGGTGTCAGGCCTATCCGCCTTCTTACGTAATCCGCACCGTATAACGTAATCGATCACTCAACTGGCCAGATCACTCAACTGGCCACCTTTCCAATTTCAACCCATCATCAACAATCAAAGCTCAATTTCTCAACCACAATGAAAATTCAAGCCTCTAATCAGGAAGGAAAACTTCTTTTGGCCATTAGAGCCTATGAAACCAAGCAAATTTCTAGCATTCGAGCTGCTGCTAAGGCCTATGGTGTCTCTCGTGCCACCCTATCCAATCGACTACATGGAGGCATTCCACGCGTGAAATCCCAGTCTCAACGCCAGAAATTGACACCTACAGAAGAAGAAGCTCTAGTTCAATGGATAATCTCCATGGATGAGAGAGGCCTACCCCCCCGAATTGCAAGTGTACGATATATGGCCATTGAGCTACTCAGGGCCCGTGGATCTAGCATATCCCCTAGCATTGGAGAATGCTGGGTGTGGAGATTTATTAAACACCATTCTGAGCTGAAGACCAGGCTCACACGCAGATATGATCACCAGTGAGCTCTATGTGAAGATCCAGAGATTATAAAGAGGTGGTTTAGAATGGTGGATAATGCCATGAAGAAGTATGGAATTCTACCTGAGGATACATATAATTTTGATGAAGTTGGCTTTCTTATGGGGGTTATTTCAACAACCTTAGTGGTCACTAGGTCAGAAAGAGCTGGAAAGGCATCTCTTATACAGCCAGGAAATAGGGAATGGGTGACTGTGATTGAGTCAGTCAATGCAAGAGGACGGAGCCTGCCTCCAATGATTATTCTCAAGGGCAAGCTACACCAGGCTTCATGGTATACAAACCTGCCAGCAGATTGGGTAATTGGGGTTAGTGAGAATGGCTGGACCACTGATCAGCTTGGTCTAATATGGCTGAAAGAGGTGTTTAACAAGCATACTCAGGCTTATACAGTTGGAAGATATAGACTCTTGATTCTGGATGGGCATGGGAGCCATGCCACTGCTGAATTTGACCAATTCTGCAGAGAGAATGCTATTATAGCTCTCTATATGCCACCTCATTCTTCCCATCTGCTGCAGCCACTAGATGTGAGCTGCTTTGCCCCCCTGAAGAAGGCATATTGCAAGCAGGTTGAATCTGGCATGAGGCTTGGCATTAATCATGTGGATAAGGAGGAATTCCTAGAACTATATTCTGCTGCTAGGAAGGAGGCATTGAAGGATATGACTATTAAGAATGGATTCAGAGCCACAGGCTTAGTGCCATTCAATGCAGAGGAGGTTCTTGAACGCCTATATTATCAACTACATACACCAAGTCCCCCAGGCACATCTCATGAATCTCAGGCCTCCTGGACCCCAAAGACTCCCTGAAATGCTGTCCAATTGGAACGTCAATTCAACAAGCTCAAGCAGTTTATCAAGCGTCGTACGCAAAGCCCGCCTAGTCCTACCAACCAAGCTCTAGATCAACTAGTTCGGGGGTGCCAACTAGCTATGCATGGGGGTGCTCTTTTGGCTCAAGAGAACAAGGCTTTACGAGCTGCAAATGAGAAGCAGAAACGCAAGCGAGGACAAGGCCGTGTTTACATAGGTCAGGAAGGAATTCTGACTGGAGAAGAAGGATTAGCTAGAGCTCAGACTGCTCAGGCTGCTCAGCAGATGGTGGATAGAGGGGTGGAGGATTCAAATCAACCCACTAAAAAGCGAGCACCGGCACGCTGCAGCAAGTGTGGGAATACTGGACATAGGGCCCCTGGATGCTTGCAGAGCTAGGATTTAATTGTATATAATTTTTTAATGGATAATTTAATATAGTGGTGGCGGAATTTAAAGATTTGTTTAATGTACAGTGGGGAGGTGGCCAGTTGAGTGATCTGGCCAGTTGAGTGATTGGTTACGTTATAACTTCCGCGTAGCTAGTGATCACTTCATAATCAATCAAGCAATCTATCCTTCACATAATGTTCTTATTGAATAAGTTTAATATTCTGCATGCTGAAAGCTGATTCAACTCTGATATTTAAAAAAAAACTAATGTATTAGTCATCACTCTATGAAGTTAAATTTATTATTGATTATTATAATAATTTAAAAATAATTAATATACATAAATTTTTTAAATATTAATTATTTGATGCGTACAAGCAATTGAATAGGTAGGATAAATCACGTCTGATTCTCTTCTAATAAGATGGGCAAATGCCCTGCTATATATATACACACTATAATCGCTCTGTATGGTAGGAGCGATTGCATAGGATAGGAAATATAGGAAAGATTGGGGCCTCTGAGTGGATTAGGGAGGGGCGAATAGAGAGTGGATACTAATATAGGAAGGGGCGGAAGAATAGGGGCGGAACGCCACATTATTAATAAAATATTATTATTATAAGATTTTTTCAATATAAGTTATAATAATTTTTTAATATTGAAACTTTTATAATTATTTATTATATAATTTAAAAGTTGATAAAATAATAATAATATATTATAGTAAAAAAAATTTATTAATATATATATTTTTATTAATTATTATATATATATATAATAATATATATAAAATATTAAAAAGTTAATCTAATTTAAATATATTTTAAATTAAAATGTAAATATAAGTTATATTTTTAAAATTTTTAAAAAAAATATAAAATTTTTAATTTGAAATTTATTATTAAAAATATTTAATTATTTTTAAATAGTTAAATAATATTAAAAAAATTAAAAATCAAAATTAAAATTAATTAAATATATTTTAATTTAATTCAAAAAATAGTTTAAAAAATAAAATTAAAATATCAAAAGATTTTACTTAATTTATTTTATATATTTATTTATATAAATATTTTAAAAATAAAAAAATAAATGTAATAATAAAAAATATTACTAAAGTTTAAAAAGTATTTTAAAAAATATCTTCTAATATTATATAAAAAATATTAAAAAATTATATAAATTTTAATAAATATAATTTCTCTAATTTATTTAAAAATTCAAATTTTATTTTAATAAATTACTTATTAAATAATAATATTAAAAAAATTAAAAAAGTAATATTTAATTTATCTACTAAATATAACTTTTTTAATATTAAATTTTAAAATTATTTATTTAATTTTATAAAAAAATAAAAATTAACTATAGAGAATAAAGTATAATTTTAAATAAAATTAATACTTTAATATATAATTAATAAATATTAATTTTAAATATTAATTTTATTTTTTATATTTTTTATATTTTTAATAATTTTAATTTTCTATTTAATTATTATTATTAATTTTTAATGAAGTAAAATTTTATAAATTTACTTTTTTAGTAAATAAATTTTTAAATACTATATTATTTTAAAAAATCTTATAATTATATATTTTAAATTATATTTTTTTAATTATTTAATAAATAAAATAAATAAATTCTAATTGAATATATTTTAAAATAAATAATAATAATAATAGTAAAATGATATATATTTTTATTTTATAAAATATTATTAATATAATTAATATTTAATTATAAAAAAATAATATATAATAAATAAAATAATTTTAATTTTTAATTAATATAATATATAATATTATAAAATATTAATAATTAAAAATATAATTTTTATTATATTTTATAAATTTTTAAAAGTAAATAAAATATAAAATTAAAATTAAAAAAATATAAATATATATAATATTATATATTTATCTACTAGATATTAATAAAAAGTTAAAATAATATAATAAAAAAATAAAAATAAAAACTTTATATTATTATAAAATTTTATTAAATATTTTTTAATACTATTATTTTTTTATATAATATTTATATATTTTCTATTTTTATTTAATATAATTAATATAAAGTATTATTATAAAATTTTACCAGAATTATATTATTAATAATATTTAAAAAAAAAATTTAATTTAATAATAAAAATAAGTTTTCATATTTTTGTATAAAATAAAAGTTTGATAAAAATTTAATATAAATTATTATTTGATTTTTTATTCAAAAAGATAAAGATTTATTTTTAATTTTCTTTTATGCTGGGTAATAAATGACTATTCTTCTTTTAATAATGATATATTTCATTCTTTGTCATCTCTTCAATTTAATATTTAAATAAATAATCTTAATCTTATTATAATTCTTCTATAAAAGTGTTTTTATTGTCCATGCGGAATTCTTATTATTAGAAAATTCCTATGGCCGGTTCTTGGGTAGGAGGTCAAACAATGGCTTCAGACTCGATATAAAATCGTCCAATTACAATTCCTCTCAGATCAAAGGTGGCTCGCATGCTTGAACTTCAACCTGGAACCGCTATCATCTTTTCTTCAATCTATTGAATACATCTAGACAAAATTGAACGCGAACGGGTAAAAAAGTGATCCTGATTCGTTTGATAATAGAGTGTTTGATAAAAACGTCCTCCGTTCGTGCCTGGGGTTATCCGCTGATGTCAACGGATATTGCCCGTGGATGGTAGGCCCAGCTTGATTGGTGGTGCTTTAGTTAACTACGAAGTCTTTGAGCATTGCAGGGTTGTTGAGACTGGCCCACGGTGAACTTGATGAACATCGATAGTATGCAGATACAACTACCGCTCGCTCGTGTCTCGTGTGTGATCATAGAGTACGAGGATAAGAAAAACGGGATAGAATAGAATTAGAGCAAAATAAATATAAACAAAACAAAACAAAACAAAACAAAACAAAACAAAATTCAGCACTAATTGAGGTCCATCCGTAGTTAGTTGGATGTTTAGTTAACTACGTAGACGTCATCCCACCTTCGGCTATTTTCCCAGGAGACCCGCCAAACTCCACAGGGTACCATATGATCACTTTTCTGGATCTTCGTTTTCTTTCCCATATTCTTCTTATTTGAAGCTGAATCCAGTACCTGTTCTCAATTCGAGCCTATTTTATTGACATTATGAATTGATATATAGTACGCGGTCTATTCAAGAATGTTGGGTCAGGTATTCAAGAATGTTGGGTCAGGTAAACCTAGCATTCATAAGCAAACGGCATATTTCTGTCGCTTGTTGGCATTGGAACACACCACCTTTCTCCAAGCTCTCCGTTGGCTCGCCAATTTCACATTGGATGTTCCAACCATTCATGTTACGGTTGTTTTTTTTTTTTTTTTTTTTTTTTTTTAAAGGTCTTGAGCTAGCCACAGCCGCTGCACCGAAATGCCTTCCGGAGGCTCCATGGCTTTGAGCTTGTTTTTAGCACCTGCTGTTGAAAAAGAGATGCAAATAATTCTAAAAAAGGCACTACATTGTCCGCAGCCCTTGGTTCCTGGGAATTGAGACTTTTGTTGCTGCTTGCTGCAGTCGGATGGCTTTTGCAGTATGATCCATGCGAAGGCCAATCTCATTAATCTCACAGCTCCGGCTTGTGTGGAATCGTGACTGGCTGGTGCGAATGGGCGAGGTTCCGCCACTGTCACCGTAGCTTGCTACATCGTGCCCTGGTGGCCACCCCGGTCCCCTTGTATGCGTGGTATTTTGTTTTCTTTCTCCTCTTCCTCCCCTGTTGTTACAGCCTCCAGCTCATAGTTGTTATCATTCTCTTCATCCGGTTCTCCAGCTAAGAACCATTTGCCTTTTTCTTAAATTTGGCCCTTACCACGTTTCCTCTACTCGTTCAGAGTTGTAGTTGCGGTTAACTCTCTTTTGGCGTCATCCCTCTGGACGTCGTCTTATTCTGCTGATTCCTCTCCCTCCCCTACAAAAATCATAAAATGCAGTTGGTATTTTCTGGATTCATGATAATGTTCTATCGATGGTCTAAGTGATCCCTGAACATTGTTGTGGTCTTCATCATTTCACCTAGTTAGCGGAAACGCGGTTTGACTCCTTTTACACAACTCCGAACGATCCGCTTTTGCTGTCCCACCCTTGCCATTATCTTCGCCTTTGAACTCTCACCACAGCACCTGTGCCGAGTCTTCGAATGCGAGACTGATTTGATTTAATACGGTACGACATTTTCTCTTCTTACAACATATACCACCTGTGGTCAAGCACTCGCTTAATGTATCACGCTTTACAGAGGATCCTTTTCACCTCATCGATTTTAACTGCCTCCGCTGTGCCACCCTCTCACTCCATCATGGCGAAAAGAGAACCACCGATTTCTTTGGCTCTGAAAACTTCAGTTGATCCAAATGCTACGTATTTATGCCCTCTAAGCTTGTCATCCACCTTAACTCCGCCGTTGACGCCAACAACGCCGCATGATAAACCGACATTATACGACGACCATAATGGACTTAAGCAATCAATACCTGTTCCAACGGAGTCAGGCTTTCGGGAACTTGAAGGGCAACAGCCAGAAAATAAAAACCTTTTACCCCTAGAATTCCCTTATGATATCGAACTCCAGAGTGACTCGAGAGGCAGACCCATCGAATACGGTAGCGGAGCCTGGAGCGTAGTATACAAGGCCACATCTCGTTGGACTTTCAACACGCCGGACTACCCGCCAACTCCTTCGCGAACAGATACATTATCATTACCTCAAACCTCTGTCATCGCGGTAAAATCACCTGTGCGTCGCGATGCGCATTTAATCTTACTCGCTGAAGCACGACTTCTTTCCCGCCTCTCCCAAATTCCCGGTGCGGAACACCACATCATCCCCTTCCACGGGTTTATCCCCTTGTCCCATTCCCTTGTTCTGTCAGCCATTCCTCTCAGCCTTTCAGACTACATCAGCAACCAGGCCGTCTCTGCACAAGAAACATTCTCCACGAAGACGATGTTCTATCCCGTTCTAGGCATGCCACGGTGGCTTGCACTCGCCAGGGAGCTCGTCATCGGCTTGGACTGGCTGCATTCATACGGCCAAATCATCCACGGCGATATCAAGCCGCAGAACGTCCTGCTGAAGCCTCGAGAGCCGGGTGGTGATAATGATAGCGCCGATTCAAACTCCACGGAAGACCCATTTCCCTATGAACCCATCTATATAGATTTCACCTCGTCATACGACCCTTTGACCATGGAGCCTAATTCACAGAGCCCCGGGTCGTCACAATCGCTCTCTGCTTTGACACCCCCATTCGCAGCGCCAGAGCTGCTCACCGTCCAGTCTTTAAAGTCCACAAATGCAGTCCAATCGAAGGGTTCAGATGTCTTTTCCCTCGCTGTCACCCTACTTACGGCTGTCACGGGCGACTTGCTACTGTACCCGGGATCAACCAATATGCAACGACTCGCCATGTCGAGAGACGGCCATTGGGTTTTGGACTATGTTAGATCTGGTGTACATGGTTCCCGATTACCGGTCAGGGGTATCGCGGAGAAGATCCTCTCTCCGGCTGTTGTCAAGGATCCTGAGAGCAGGATTAAAACCGCGGACTGGCGCCCGATGATAGAGGATGTCATTGCTGCTCAGGGGTTGCAGAAGTGAAATTTTACTCTCGTTTATTATTTACCCCCCGTACTCTCGGCATCTATACCTGTATGTGTGTGGTCCACTTCACACTGGTCAACTTTATATTCTATCTTCTGACGTGTCATTCAATCTCTGCTACTTTTATTTACCCCCCATATATACCCCAATTTTCCACATCTACTTCCATTCTGTTAGCGCCTGTGTATATACCAAAGTGTACCAGTCTTTCCGATAAAATTATACCATTCTTTTCTTCTTCTTTTATTTTCTTTTATCATTATTACTCTCCTTTTTATTTCTTCCTTCTCCTTGTAATTTATCTTATATTTATTTTATGTTAAATGAGGACGGTGTTTGTGTTTTGCCTGTTGGTCAGCAAATTCGCCACAGCAGGGAGCAGAGAGTTGGTTTCTTTCATATTATATACCTACTCTCTCTTTCTGATGCAGAAGAAAAATGAGTGTTTTTGGACTGCTTCTAATTACCAAGGCCCTTCCTTTTATATATATGTTTTTTCATTCCCCTCCCCTTTCCTTCCCCCCAAATTTCTCGATTTTGCCCGATTTTTCTTTTCAGCCTATGTTACATGCTTGCTTGCTTGACTTACCACCCTGGGTGTGAGATCTTCGTGATGTGCATTGTCTCGCTTTTCCCTTCTCTTTTCCTTCAAGCTGTTCATACGACATGGCCGCTGCCAACTTCTGTGATGCCAACATCTTTCGATTTCGTCTACCATCTCTTCTACACTTGTATGTATTGATATATAGCCCTCCCCAAATTGGCACTTCTCTGTATATGTTGCCACAATGGCCTTGTTACATGAAAGAAATGAAAATAAAGCTGATTTTAGAGTAGTCTTTGTCATTTATGCCTTTACTCTCATCCTATCACTCTCGTCCTTGTGCCTCAGTGCGTCCGCAAAATCTAACCATACTTCAGCCTATCCCCTTCGGAGTTGATGGTTCACAAGAACGAGATACGTTGGATGAGCTCCCATCCCCCAAGTGCGAATCAAAAGCTGTTCTCTTCCTGCCATCCCTTTCCCACTGGGACGGCGTTTCCCCGAGATGATAGATGCAGCTCCTTCCTTCCTTACGCAAGCATCCGTCCGTAAAACTGCTGTTTGTTGATTTTCTCGTCCTCAGAAGATGACACATTGCTGCAAGATAGTTATAACATGCATCAAGTATCCATATTGGTCTCTGACAGGGCACCATCCACTCGTTAACATGATTGTATTGTTGTTTCTGATTCCGGTTTTCAGCTTTGTCCTCTTGCGATTCGTACTTGTTGTTTTTCGCGTAAGGTTAGTACGCCGGAGATCGCAAGCACGCTTGCCGGGAAAGTCAGCGAAGGCCAATAGAAGTAAAAAGAAGTAAAATCGAAGGGCATCCTTCATGACAATCCCCAAATTCCGTGACTCCAGCCATCGCCGATGCACACAGCACAGCTGCCAACGTGACGCACTCCGCCAACACACCAGGATTGCCTCTTACAAAGAGCTCAATAGGGACATTCCCTTCCCTCCCACATCCAGTGCATCAATTGACACCATCTCTCCGCCGCCTCCGCCACCATCTACTCCACAAAATTCCGCCACAACGCATCACATCTTACCCATCCCCGCTTTCTATCTCCACCGGGAAAACGGCGTTACTGTCCCGCTCATCCCGCTGGATGAGCTTCCCTCCTGGCTCCGGATTGGGAGGGAAGACTGGTATAGTTTCGAATGGCAGCGATATATGACCCCTGTCAATGACCAAGCCACCATTAGGATCGGTGAGTACGAAGTGTTTGCAGTTTGGGAGACGGGGGTGTATGAATTGCCAACATGGAGGCGAGTGGGAGTTCAGGCAGGCGGGGATGGGGCTGGCACTGGGACCGGTGGTAGAGGGGAAGGTGAAGAGGAAGAGGGAGTAAGGGTGACATACCATTTAGATCGAAGAGAGGCTTATGGGAGTGGAGATAATACGGACGCGTTACCAAATGACAGGGGACGGACACCAGAGTCTACACAGAGAATAATGGGTGGATATGGAACTGCGTACGATGCAGATGACGAGGAGCAAGTGGAGTGGGATGGAGCAAATCGAGAACGAGGGACACATATTGTCCCACAGGCCCCGCCATCATTACCAGAGTGTCTGGACAGTACAATATGTAGTGGAGGCGGCGACTGTGAGGAGTTCTCACATATTGACAATGCCCCCTCCCTTGCTAGCGATAACTACAGCTACTACCATGGAGATTCGGCATTTCGGCGTCCATATCACGATCCGCACCCATCTCGTCATCGACAACTTCCTTCTCCCGATATCTCCCGACCTCCATCAAGCACCAGCTGTACCAGCGCTAACTGCCACCTTCTGCACTCTCTAGAAAGTCACTCTGCGACAGAAACAAGTTTGTCGTCATTGTCCTCTTCTTCTGACTTTCCAAATGCTCTCTTCTATGCCCCTATTTTCCCGCAAGTGCCGTTGGGGTTAACGCAGTCTGCACCCGGTCATTCGGAACTCAGCATTTATTACGGTAACTTCCAGCATTGGCTGGAAAGTACTGAGACTGGGTCTGAGGGTATGCATTCTGCTTAGTTGTGTGTTTTGCAGTCAATAGGGTGATGGAAATTACCATCTTTCATTTATCCATTTTGCCGTTTCTCTAATTAGTTTTTCGATTCCTGTGACCCTGTTTGATTTTCTTTCTAGGGTGATAGATAAGGGTGCCTAATGGAGAGAGTGGAGACTGGCTGTTATATGTCATTCCTGTGTGCAATAAAGTTTTTTTGTTTTAGTTCTCTTTTTGAAAACTTTTATTGTCTGCGTTGTTACATCATAGCTTTTTTTTTCTTCTTGTGCTGCGGTAGTTTCCCCAGATTCATTCGTTGTATCCTGTTGAGTTCATAGATGAGCTAGTACTAGTCAAGGAGAACAGATATAAGTTTGAGTTACCTTGTACCATCAGCCAAACCCATGTACATTATATGAGATTCACATAATCGAATCTTGGGAATTGCACCTTGAAATAAATAGTGCCATATATCAATTAGCAGTTGTGATATCTGGAAGAAGAATATTTCTAAGAAAAGACCAGTTCTGCAGACTGACAATACTAAAATACATTTAGAATTAAATGCATGTGTGAAAAAGAGCACTTCAAAAGGTAGAGTGAGAACATCGACAGATTTATTTGTATAATTGAATAATTAATGTTAGTTAGTATCCATAGCGGTAATAGAAGTGTTTTTTCATTTTTGCTAAAGATGATTCAATAATAATCATTGCTGAATCTGAATGACGTCGATTTTACGATGCAATTAAGCTTATTTTGAGTTCAGGGCCGTTCCATGGTTTTTATCCTCAGTGGTGAAACGCTAACGTTAAACCACGTTGTGTTTGCCCTGGGCGGGTCCATCGTTCCAGCCCTATCACTGGGCGATGTTCATCAAAGCTTCTGCTTGCATACCGATCAGAAGGCCAGAGATAAAGTTACCAGAAACGACCTTTCAAGTTGCCGCATTGGTCTGTTGTTTTCGTATTTAACTACATGTACGTACTACTAGTACATTACACTACATGATATGTTCAACTCTCCATAGACCATTTTCTGCTGCCGACGCTAGAAGACATCAATCATGATGGATGGATGCTAAACAAAAAGGAGCAACTAGGATATGCGATATCTTGCCTTCTGCTACGAATATTATGGCTAGTGTTTAAAAGTCTTGAGCTTATTGGTGGCTAGGCACTCTCCATCAAGAATTCTAAAAACGGCGGCTATTCTGTATTCTTCCAAAGCTATTTTACAAATGGGAATATTGTGCATGTGTGAATACCAACATAAATCAAACTGGAGGGTGTGCCTTTCACTGCATAGAGAATGAAGAATGGTGGAGGTAAAGGGGATTAGAACTCCGTTTATTTTTTTTTTTATTTTTTGTGGTTGTGAGGTTTTATCACGCGAAGAGGAGATTTCAGATGGACAATTTTCCCGTAATAAAACTTGGGGAACTTTTATAAGGGTGCTGTGATTGAATCTTTTGCGTCATGTCATTGACCTTTGCGCTTTTCTTCCTCTGCTAACAAAGGCCTCTCAGCTGTCAGAACACCATGACAAGTAATCGTACACCAAAGAACACGCTAGATAGATAGAAGGAGAGATTCGCTATCAACAACATTCTTCGGGAAGGCGAGAAAGTGTCTTTGCCTAATCCATCCTTCCACCAGAAGAATGTCAGTCGGGCAGTGAGAAGACGAGAGTGAAGTCTCCTCAACATCGTGCTACGCGTAACCCGTTGTGAAACCTTCACCCTCCATACGTTTGACCCACGCCCCACCAAGAGCTCTATAAATGTCCGTTTCAGCTTCGAATCCGCTGGACGATGCCTGCCATTCAACAATTATATCCCACAGAACGGAGGAAGGAAGATGTCGAACTTTTACCGCGTTAAAACAGTTTTCATCATGTTCCACAAGTCCGGGATCGACCTCTTGAATGGGCTTCTTGGCATTATCGGCTGAAGACAAGGATACAAGTCGCTTCATTGCTATTTTAGAATCGGTCATTTGAAGAACCTTGGGCCGTGAAAATGGAGCGAGGCTGGGAATGGATTGGATCAAGTCAGACATCGAGCGATCAGGAAACATTAAGCGCAAAATATCGCTGACGGGTTTTTGACTGTGGGTTGTCACAGTGCCCATGAGGTGGCGGAAAGCTCGAATCATTAATATATATGTATGGGGCGTTTTATTTTTGAGATGTATTTGCTGGGTTTGGATTGCGGGTGAATTGGGATTTGGCTGGAAATCGATGACAGAGCAAAGCTGGTTGGGTACAAATTCGTCGTCACCAGCCTCTAGGGGCTCATATGGACGTTTGTCCCAAAGAAGAAGAGGTTCTTTAGTGCCGGACAGGACACCATCAAAACACATTCGTTCCTCCATAAGTGTCTCAAAACGCGATATTGCACTGCTGTTACACGAGCTGAGTAGTTCTTCAACTTTCAATTTCTCCTGATGGATTTCTTTTGCAAAATCCACCACATCGGCTAGAGTTGGTGTTTGTGTATTCAACATTGAAACCAATTCAACCTCCAGCTTCTCAATATGCGCTATTTTTGGTTCTACTTCTCTGAACACCGCTTCTTCACGATTTTCACTAACGAGACGCCTATGGAGACTAGTAGCCTTAGAATAAACTGATTTATCTCGGATATCAGTTCGCTTAGGAGTTTTCGATGACGGTCTTCCCCTTGGTGTTTTCACTCGAAGGTCCGGAAAGTTGGGATCTTGGGTGATTTCAATATACGCATCGTGCCACTGCCGTTTGGGTCGAGGAATATAATCTACACGCTTCCCGTGCGTGTTTGGGTCAGGGGCAAGCTCTGGAGGAGAGGCTTCCCGACCGCCAGGAGTTACAACTCCATTATTCTCAGCTCGCTTTTCGACCTGCTTTCTGCTTATCTCCAGCGTCGAGATTCCCTTCTGGGCGTGCCATAATTCGCGTGCGTTATCTCCTGAGACCTCGACAATTTCAGCGCATGTGGCCTCGACGATGGCCGCAGATCGTCTTCTTCTTGAAACTATTCTAGGCAAAATGACCTCCGCATCATCGGATAACATAAGCGCAATCACCCTGACCAAACCATAGCGATGAAACATGGTCTGGTCAAAACAGGCCTCCAGATACCGCAGCAGAAGACCGTAGGTTTCCCCGAATTGAGGTTTAGCGGTCACGTTTGCCAACACGAGAAGCGAGTCGTTTACTGTGCATCCGCTATCGTCAGTACAAACTTGGGCCCGCTGTGTTTGTTCCGGCAGATGTCCTTGTTCAAAAATATCATCAATCGTTCTGACATTGAAGGGATCCCAGGGTAGATGTTTATAGCAAGAATTAGGGTCTTCAGTCAAGGATTTTAGAAACGACTGGTAATAATGGGTGTTGGGTTCGATCAGCAGATGACGTCGAGGTTTGATATAATTATGGAGCTTTGCGGAAAAGAGCCCGGCACCAGGGAGGATGTCGATGATATCACATGGCGAATGTTTCTTCAGAGATGAACCCAATCGCTGTAGGATATCATCTACACAAATTCATATGATTAGCTTGCAGTCATAGAGAATGAAAATACTACATGCCGTCGTATTAGGCTCTCTGAGAGCTATGGAGTAGGTTATATTTACCGCAGAGTAAGGGGCTGGAAATGTGGGACCTGAGTTGGTAGTGGGAAGATGGGCGTTTAGCTACTACGGCCGAAACAGCGGATGAGAAGACACTGGAAGAAGGGAAAGGCGCCTTGAGAAGCATCGAGGTGGGAATCGCTGGCATTGGCATTCTGGTGCAGTGAAGCGCAAGGTCCTGGAACACGCGGTATTAATAAGGGAAAGAATATACAAGAGAAAGAAATAGTAACAAAAATGGAATTCTGGCTTACAAGATATCAAGCCAGTTTGCGGTGAAATGGTTTTGGTTGTTGGAAACGCAACAAAGGTTGAAGCTGGAGAAGTTTTCTTCGATTCGGCAGTTTTGAATATTTTCTTTCGAGTCTTGGCGAAGGGGATGGATGACTCCGCCATTTCAACAACCTTCGTTTGAACCAACTATTTTAATGGGAATGCCTTAACTAACCACGTCAAACCATCAACCATCATCACCGTACGCCACCACGGCAGCGCCTGCGGATTCCCGCATTTGAGCGACTTATAACCTATCGTGGGCAAGCGAAAACATGCCCCGCCATTCTGTCTCTCTCCAGGACTGTCCTTATCCTCCACCCAACGTGCTTCCGTCCCCCAGACTACTAGTCATCAAACCTACGTGCAACAACTGCGTCGATGGGCCAAACAAGTCCAGTTCCTGCTGTCTAATATTCTCATCAGCGTAAACCTTAGCGATTCTGTTTCCGTTTCTATCTCTCACAGCTTAGATTCCCAGTGACAATAGGCCTGAAACATACCATCTACCCCCAAAATGTTGCCGCCCTTGAGTGTCGAGCAGATTGCCCGTCAAGCTTCAGAATTCGAGTTCGACCCTTTCTCTCCATTACGTTACTGGATACGGGCAGCTGGGCTACTAGTTAAAGAGGTTCGCCTTTAGTTTTGTTCTGCAGGATTCTTACTGTGCTCCTCTAACCCTGCTTTTTAACCGGCAGGCTAGCATATACGAACGCGAGGGAAACGATCAACAGGCATATCTTCTGCTTTTCAGACATGCGCAACTTGTAATCTCCCATATTGCGACCCATCCGGACGCGCGACTGGAGGAAAATCGCAAAGCTATAGCTGCCGCAAAACGGGAAGTCCAAAAGAACCTCACTAAACTCGAGCTGTTAAAACCTCGTATCAACAAACGATATGAACAATACACTCAGCTTCCTCGTAGCAGAGAGGCCAGAAGGACACCTCCTCTACCAGAAAACGATAGTCTTACAACTGCAAATGCCCCGGTTGACCCTGCATTAGCTGGAGTTCCGGAACCGTTAGATGCAGCTAAGAATAGGGAGTTCGCTGTCAAACTTGCCCAGAGGGAATTTAGCCGGCGAGCAACTGCTCGCGCAGTATCTCAGCCCTGCGATACCTATGAGCAGACGGACGACCTCAGTCAGCGTCTCCAAGATGTATGGTCTCAAGTCTTAAGAACAGAGTCAACGGTTAGAAGACCACCGTCAAGCCCGAGTCAACCTTCAACTCGCCACGACCATGAACAAAACAGGACCATATACCCAAGACCTAGTAGTTCAAGGCCTGTGTCTAGTTACAAATATCCCAGTGTTCCCCGCCAACAGGCTTCTGGTGTTGAACAACTGCCTCCGCCCCTACCTGATAAGGAGGAACTTGTTGCATCCAACACACTTCTCCCACCGCAGCTCCCAGCCAAGGTACAGGAGTCTACCCTGTCACCTCCAGCGCTCTCTACCAACTTACCTCTTCCTCCACTATCTCCCCCTCCTATTCCGAGCAAGGTATCAACTGTCTGTCTAACCTCAACGAACGACACTTCTACCAGAAGTATAACTCCATCTGTAGACCCCCAGCCATCAGGATTTACCTTTAAACCTTCAGCCTATCTTGAAAACGGGACCCCTCTTCGGACAATTTTCATTTCTCCCGACCTCCGGAAAAAGTTCCTCTCCATCGCTGCCCCTAATACGCAGCGCAACCTCGAAACCTGTGGTATCTTATGCGGAACACTAATATCCAACGCTTTCTTTATCTCCACACTCCTCATCCCCGACCAAGAGTCCACATCGGACACCTGCGAAATGATCAACGAAGCCGTCATTTTTGACTACTGCGATTCCGAAGATCTGATGGTTCTTGGCTGGATACATACTCACCCAACACAAACCTGCTTCATGAGCTCCCGCGATTTGCACACACAGTCTGGCTATCAAGTAATGTTAGCTGAAAGTATTGCGATTGTTTGCGCACCCAGCAAGGATCCCGACTGGGGGGTGTTCCGGCTTACAGATCCCCCAGGATTGAAATGTGTGCTCGCATGCACACAACCGGGTATTTTCCATCCGCATGCAGAATCTAATATCTATACTGATGCACTGAGGCCTGGTCATGTTTTCGAGGCTAAAGGTTTGGAGTTTGAAATTGTAGATTTGCGCCTTCGATAGGGAAACCATTTCAACTGCTATTTTCCTATTTTTGTTTTGAGCTGGTACTGTGTTCCAAAACCTTTCCAGCAGCGATATATGATACACATGCTCTGGGATTATTGATTCCCATCTCATACTGCATGCGCATATCAGTTTCATTTGTGTATCGAGCCACTGTCTGCTAGAATTTTGTTATAATTTATTCTTTTAACTGTGACAGTTGACTCTAGACTATTCTGAATTTACAAATTTCAAATTGAAACTCTGGTCAAAATTAATTACATTACTAGTAGGAACTATAAACTCATTACAGAAGTGTAACGCTTTTACCGTGTTCTTCGATGGAGTTCTGGTCTAATATGTTTTGAGAGTTCAATCTCGAAAGTGTGATTCATATGCGGCAAAAACTAGACTCTCAACAAAACGCGAGTAAAATTTGAATATTGAAGTTTGATTCCACATGAGGAAACCATCAATAACAACAAGCTCTCCTTTCGAGGACATACACATTCATGATTTCAAAAATAACCAAGCAATGGCGTAGACTAGCACGGCAGATTATTTAAATACATGCAAGCAAAATCCACACTGCTGACTCAACCTGTCGAAAGACAAGTCCAAGGATCTTGGTGGCCAGTGGGTAAGACAGGCCAGAGGAAGGCAGGGCTAAATAAAGCTCTTTGATTATGGATTTTCAGTGAATGAAGCGATGGTAGCAGGTGGTTTCTATAAAACACTGGTTTTCTCGCAATGCTCTGTCCCCTTGTTGTGTCTGTTGTCTCGTTCATGGGTCTCGCGCAAGTTGCCATAAGCTGGAGGGGGTTTATACTATTCCTTCTTCGGATGTAAGTGCTAACTCACGATATTGATTGACCCAGGCACGTTGACAAGGCGAGTTTTGAAGCCGGACAACATTATTTTCAAGACCCAATTATTTTCAAGACCCAATTATTTTTACCGCCTTTAGAATCATGTCAAATGATACTTCAGGCTCGCCACGGACGACATTTTCCCACACATGTTCTGGGATTCTCTCAATCTCGTCCATAATTCTCCAGTTAGGGCTTTGTTCAGCCTTAATCCATTTGAAATCTTGCACCTGGTCCCACATGTCTGATTGGTTTTCCTTTGTGGATCTTGAAGCCTATATGTAGACAAGTGGTTAGTCTTAGTGTCTCTAAGTGGCGATTATGTATTTGTTGGTTCGTTCAGTGGCGAATTGGAGGTGCTGGGGTTCATGGGTTGAGTGGAAAAGACGGCAGGGATAGCACGTGGAGAGTAGCATACATAGATTTCTGGAATGTTCCCGAACCGGATACCGCTGCAGTCTTCAATGATTGGTTTACTGGAACAACTGAGATAGACATCTACATCCTGACAGTTGTGCATTCGAAATTGATGACATGTGACCACAATAACGCTGTTCTTGACCCCGGTAATATGCGCAGGGCCATTCACTTGCCCACAGAGAAGTAGACATTCGGTGATGTCTTTTGTGATAAGGCTAGCGAACGGCTGCTCAGTTGTAGGAATTGACATATCGACAACGCAATGTTGTAAAGAGCTTACGGAGGCAGGTGTGGCAGCATTTGACGCAGAAATTGGTAGCACCACGTGAACACCAGTATGCGAACTCACAGATACAACAGTTGCGGACCCCGCAGCGGTGGAATATTTGGTGGTAGAACTCTTGGGACTGTTGGCGCCACCATTATCTAGAACCCCAGGATTCTCGGTAGTTTTAAGCGGGGTGGAAGAGTTTTGTTGAAGAATGGACGTGCAATCATTGATGGGAGTTGACGAGGATATCGGTGATGGGCTGGCGGACGACTGAAGCGAATTATCATTGGATCGGTACCCAGGAATGTGGCGGCGACCCTGAGCAGCTATCTCCTCGGCATCTGCTAAAGATATCGCAGAGGGATTCTTGCGAGCGGTTTTAAAGGAAAATTTAGAGCGCGGCGCAAAACTCGCTCGTACATCCGCAAGTTTGTCTTCGAGCGCTTTGATTGCCTAGAAGGTGTTAAAAAGAAGATCTCAAACCATGTAAAAACGGCTTGGCAACCCAGAGAGCCACCCATGAAGCTAAAGACCCCAACCCCTCAAGAATAGATAGAGATAAATGTAAGGAAATCCACTTTATCGCGGTAACGTACATCAGCGTATATCCGCTGGTCATATGGTGGAATGGAAGCTGACGCATCCTTCACTTCGCTTGAGAGTCGAGCAATCCCAGCTAGACAATGATCGATAGCATCAGCGCGTTCTCCTCCAATCAGCGAAGTGGCACCCAAATGGTCCATTTGCTCCTGAAGAGCTACAGATGCAAAATGAGGTTAGCAAGAAAGGCGTATAAAGCTGATAACCGCATGAGACCCAACCCCACCTGTAATCTCATGCTGAAAATAGCGGAAAAAGCGGTCTTTCAGCGATATATCCGGTTTGCTCTGTGGATTATGCTCATTGGGCAATTGTTCTGCGCTGGTGACGGCCGGAAAGGACATTTGGATATTCAATGGTTGGAAGAATTTGTATTTAGTTATGCGAAATCCGAAATCAGGGTATGTAGGTTGTTTCTAGCTGAACATGCGGTAGAAGATACTGGCTACCGGGGATTCAGTGGTATCATTGTCGACTCGAAAATAACTGCCGCTGAACCAAAAGCGGACAGAAATCTGACGAGGGGAACGCTGGCTTCAATGAAGACCAAGGCACCAAGTCTAGCTCATCAACTAAAACACACGAACTTTGGCATAGAGACAATATCGGCTATGGGATCAACTTGCTCAACGGAAGTGCCAGAACGAGTTCCGTGTCTGTCTCCCGTTGTTTTGAGCCCGTTCACTTGACGAGGTAGGTTTCGTTTAGATCTTGACGTAGAGTTGGGGAGATTCCTCGGTGTGCCGGAGATGGAGGTTGTGTTGGGGAGACGGTGATAGATCACGTGATATAGGGTTCATATTTATAAAAACCTTCCATAAGAAGGTTCCAGGTTGACATTTTAGTTACCAGTTCCGGGATCCACAAGCTGAAAAACAAAAGTCAGAAGGCAATATCAACTTGCTTCGGGACCTGCATTGCTGTCCCTGATCATATCTGATCAATATGTCCTTCCGGTGCAGCAGGGGGCATTTCTGGGACTGAGTTGACGTGCAGAATTAACAAATCCCCTGACTTGCTGTTCGGGAAGTTGACACTACACCAGCTCACAACTTATACAGAACTGCTGTCAATCAATTTGCCTACTGCTCTGACTAAATCTTCAATTCTTAGCAACATTTGATTTACCAGTCGCTCCATGATTCATCTAAGTGAAGAAATAGATAGAAACTATTGGCGAAAAGTTCATGAATCATTCTGGAGCGTTCTTGAAACCAGGGTAGAGATATCCAGCTCTCCTGACTATTAACTAAATCTTTAAGCTACATACTGGTTGATTCCATGTGGGATTCCTTGTTAAGCATCCCTCTTGATGCCGAAAATGACGTTCACTGTTAAACGCCGGAATCGCTGTGCGGCTCGCTGCCATTTGATAGGTTGAACATTGGCATTCCCTTGATGTCGCACACAATTTGAAGCTACATGATTTTCACACAGCATCTTCTTCAACGGACTTGTTTCTAGAGAACTTTACTGAATAGCAGAACGTCATTTCCAAATGGTTTCATTCTTTTCAGGCTTCATTGCAGCCTTCACTAGCTGGTAGCCTTGAAATAGTACAACATCTTTTTTCAGCTCCTTCTGGATGGACTCCGCAAAATCAGGTCCCCCTTGAAGCCCTTAAATATACAATTCCGCCTTGCTGTTTGTTATACCACAAAATTCATGATTTTTTTGAGCACACAGTTATGGGGCTTGACCACACCTGGGAACCCAAGTTACGGACAACATATGAAGCGGGATCAGGTCGAACAATTTCCGAATCCACCATCACACGGGTCTGAAGCAATTTGTCGTGGTTGTATCGAGAGGGTGTTTCAAACCATGGCAGCTGGATTAACTCTATTACACCTGTGCCGCAAGCAGAACGGCTACCACTATTTTCTAACTAGGTAGCGGGATTAGGATAATTCGAACTCTTGAATACTCCGTCCTGCGCGAAAATTCCCCTCATGTTCATATGATGCAGCCTACGACAAGGTTTAGTCATCACAAAACCCGACTTCAAAGGCACAGTTACGCCTCACAGTCTACCACCCGATGACAAATTTCATGACTGTGGTTATGGTGTTACCCAGGCCTGCCTTCGCGAAATCTATAACATTGGAAACTTCATGGCTACATCAGATCCGCGAAACAAACTTGGAATATCAGGTTACCTCGAGCATTAAGCTAAATGTGGAGATTTGGAGCTTTCCTTAACAACAGTTCGCGTTCGCGCCGGAACTAAACGGGAAGTTCTTTCGAAGTAGTTTCAATCAATGGAGGGCTGAACCTGCAAAATTCAAGCCCGGTGTCAACAGAAGCCAGCTTGGATGTTTCAATATGGCATTGCTCTTTCCAACGCAACCTCGGTATACTATACTATACGACAAAAGGGCGTGGCCCAATGATACCTGATCTGGCTCTTCATGATGAAAAGACCAATACAAAATGAGCAGGACTTGGAGCAGTTGCACTATTTGCTCTCCCTTTCGGACGAGGAGTTAACCAGCCCTTCTTACCACTTCATACGGTGAAAATCAGCGCACAGTGCCTGAAAAATACGCAAGGGCCACCGGCGATTTGTTTTCCCAACTAGCCGTATCACAATTTTTGGATAAATTGGGTGGTCAATGGGAAGGCCTCTATAACCCTACTGGTCGTGGTTTTCCTGATGTCGCAGCCCAGTCGATGGATTTTATGATTGATTATTGACCATACGAGCAAGTTACAGCAGGAGGAGCTAGGTTCGTAAATTGATCCACTCGATCTCCCTGTTTTCACGCTTACAGTTGAAAATTTCAACGTGTCGTCTACCCGCACTTTCTCCCTCTTGCCCTCTTCTCAGCTTCAGCTGCTCTGTTTGCATCCACGATAAACGCATACTGACTATTTCTACAGCGGTGCCACGCCGATGTTTGCATCAATTATAATCAATCTGAACTCAATTTGTCCAGCTGAAGGAAATCCTGTGCTTGAATTTCTCAATCCCTTACTTTACAGCCTTCGGGGAGCAGGTTTCAACGACATTATCCACGGTCGCTCGGGAGGATGCACTGGCAAGTCTACCGCTTCCGGTCTATCCGCGCCACATACTCCAGGAGCCGGTGGAATGCAACTGTCGGATGGGACCCTGTGACAGGATTAGGGACGCCGGATTTTGGAGCGTTAGCAGAGCTAGAGAGAGCTTTATGAGAAGTAAGGTATTTTCTTTTTCTCTTTTTAGCTACGTTGTTGGTGTGATATATTTATTCTTGGTGCATTTCTGCGAGTGAAAAAAACTTACCTTTCTCTCTTGGACAGCAACGACGTGGTAGACATGATTTCCAAATAATCGAGTATGTTTGATAAGAGCATGCTGTTCACAGGAAGGACATTGATGCATGGAATTTATCAAACCCAGCATATATTCATGGTTAGTTATTATTTATGAACGGACTACATTAAAAATGTACATGGGCCTTGCATCTATGAAAAGGAGAGGTTTTTGCACAAAATCACGACTTCACGTGACAAGGAAGGCTTTATCAAGGGATCGGAAAATCATTTTTGCGACGCCAGGATCGTTTGTTGAACTGATCCCAAAGCTGTGTTTAAGGTATCTAAATCCCGAACAACCTTCATCTGACTTGGTTTCACTTCGTTTCTTTGCCGATCCACTGAGGTATATCGGTCATATATTACACCAGACTCATATCCACGCATAGACCTCTTCAGTAGCATTCTTCGGCTCTCGCATCATGGCGAATCACGAGCTCCCCGCGATCATCGCAGAGCTCCAAAGTAAACTCCAAAGCAAACAGTTAGGGAAAGCCACAGAACTCCTCAGCAACGCAAAAAGAACTCTTCTCCAATTGAATGCCCTGGTCCCTATGCCATCAACCCCTCCCGAACTCATCTCACTTGCCCGTGAAATCTTCGAACTAGGCGCCATCGCATCCCTCCGCATAAACGACTACACCTCTTTCACGAGATACTACCAGCAGCTACAACCGTTTTACGACAAGGAGCGAGAGTTGGAGGCCACTGGAAGCGCGTCTGTGGCACAGCTAAACCTGAAAACGAGCCAGAGAAGCAAGATTACCGGCCTGTATCTGCTCTATCTGCTGAGTCTTGGCAATAATACCGATTTCCATACTGTTTTGGAAGGACTGGTAGTGGAAGCGTCGTTGAAGGGGCAAAATGTCGAGGATGACCCGTTTATTAGATATCCAGTTGAGCTGGAGAGAAGTTTGATGGAGGGGAGCTATGATAAGGTGTGGCGGGAGACCAAGTCAGAGAGAGTGCCGTCGGAGGATTTTGGAATCTTTTCTTCGGTAAGCGCCTTCTTGAGATTGCTCCTTCATAATGGACTCTTATGGAGAGGCAGGGAAAGAGGGGGGTTTTCCTGTTAGAATGGCTTCCCCGCTAACATCATATGTCCAGGTCTTGGTTGGCACAATCCGAAGCGAAATCGCCGATTGCTCTGAGAAGGCTTACCCATCCCTCCCCATATCTAACGGCAAAAACCTGCTGTTCCTCGACTCTGAAGGGGCTGTTGTTGAATTTGCCCAAGCTCGGGGTTGGATTCTTAGAGATGGAAGAATATACTTCCCTCAACCAGAAACAACACAAACAACACAAAACTCAGACAAGGGTATCCTGCGTGCTGGTGGTTCGATTATCGAGAATGCAATCGGGTATGCCAGGGAATTGGAAACTATTGTTTAGTTTTGGTTATTGTTATTCTTGTTTTCTTGCTGCTAAAGCCTTGTTAGAAGCCTTGGCTGGGTATTGAGAAATTTAGGGTGAGGAGAAGAGATACACTAATGCAGCCTTAGCCATATATTGGTGCCTGTTGACTTTATTCTCATGTTTTCTAAGCGAATTGTTCCTTTCTCATTTTGTTACTTCTGTCGCATAACATAACGCTGCTAATAGATGAGAATCATTTATTCATGACCTCCAATATGATGTCGATCCGCTGCATTTCTAAGGGCCATTGTCCTGGCATAATGCACATCAACCTTACAAGACGCAGCGTGGAAAAGAAGATTAATTGCCATGCTTATACGTTCGCCCTCCACACACATACCCGTTTATCGTAAAAACTGCTTGAGACACAGAGCAATTTCGAATCCCTATCCGTCCGCTGAAGTTGGTCCTGGCCTCCACTCCCATGCATAGCTCCAGACCCAGCTCCGCCGTTACCCCTCCACACATCCGATGCATAATTCATACTCTCATGTTCCGTAAACTCTGCTAAAACTTCGATATCCCACTTAACAGCCAACAGCCCCTCTTCCCCACCAGTCGAGCATGTAACCCTTACAATCCTAGCCCCAGCGTGCATACAGCTAGCAAGAATCAAGTACGACCGTACCCTTCTAACGTTTAAATCTTCCTCCGTCGTCAAGGGCCCTTCTTCCACTTCAGTGATCACATTTAATCTCCAAACTCCTCCACCCAACCATTTCTCTGCCAAAACTTCCCCCCGTCCTGCAAACTTATACACACGAAGGTATTCATCATAGCACCCTGTTAGCAGCACTGTCTTCCCAGCATCACTGAATAACGGTAAGATGGCCGTGATCCCTGCCCCATGATGCTTCCCTCGATCACTGATCTCCCTCGTCTGAATTAGGAATTGACCATCAACCAACAACTTTTGGCCCTCGTCATTCCCGTCTCCATTCACACCCCCATCACCTGCGAATTCATGCACACGCAAACTACCAAAGTCATCCCCGGAAAATAGCATTAGGAATCTTTTGCCGGATGATGACCTACCACGATGGAACGTGGTGTACCAAACCTCTATAGGCTCCCCTGGTAAGTCTATCTCCGTCATCGTTTCTTTGGAAAAGATGTGGGAGGGGGGTTGAGTATGAAAGATGGAGACCCGGCCATCTGAGAAGGAGACGGCGAAGCCGTCTGTGGCTAACTGGTCATGACTATAGTTATGACCCATAGTTAGGTGTGCTGGTGGAAGCCAGGAGAGATAGAGAACCGATGTGGCTAGGTCTTCGTGGACAGGGATTGTAGTTAGGTGAGTGATGATGTCGGGGTTTGATGCTGTAGAGTCATTGTTCTGTAAAGACTTGAGGCTGTATAAAGAAACAGACGCTACGCTGGTGGCGATTGCAATTAAGGTTGGATCGCGGGGTGAAAAGTGCAGATCAAAAACTGCATGGGGAAGGGACACTTTGTGTATTTCAGTCCTGTTATTATCGTTACCAGAATTTCCTAATTAACAATTTGTGTGAAGCGAGTTCAGGTCTTAAAGGAACAAATTATGATATTTTTGTATATATATAAAATCTTACAGTTGAGGAGATTCGGGATCGAGTTTGAAAAGTTGTATGCTCCCTGTTTTTGTTTGTTGGGGATTTGCGAGACCCTTCGATGGTGTTTCCGATAGGAGGTATGTCCCAATAACAAGATAGTCAGGGGCTGCAGGGCAGAATTCTAGACAGCTGGGAGGCTGGTCAAGGAAAGTTGTATGTTGTGACGGTATATCCGTCATCATAAACGATGCAACGGTTGTAAAGAGGGGCAAATTCACGCATATGCGAATATAAATAAATTTGCTATTAACATGAAGTTATATCCTTTGGGTACATGGTTTGAACAGAAAAGTATTGAAATTGAACATGGGATTTCTGCTTCATAAATTGTTCAGTGATAAATTGATAACTTTTTAATGTTAAATTTAAGTATTCTAAGTGTCTACTTTCCAGGAACTACTTCATAGGCACTGTCAAGAGAAAGCTTAGTATTGAACACCAAACTAGCTAGAGAGTCAACATTATTCATACCACTTATTTCAAGGGGATTGATAAATACACTGCTACCTGACTAAATACCCTTCTCAAAATATACCATTCTAAATAAAACATAGTGTATAATACTCAAAATAACAAGTGTTTCAATGTACTCTGTAGTTAATTTGCGCATGATCTTTTCAATTGTTCAACTCAAATTTGTTTACTCTGAGCACTTACTCATATTGAGAACTGTGCACATATAACTAAAGAGAGGTCAGATGATAAAAACATTATCATCATAATAATTTCTCTTCATAATCAAAGACTCTAATCTCTTCAAGTCTTGCCATTTGTTAATTATTTTTAAAGCACCTCAAAACATATCTGCAATTCTCAAGTCTAAGATGTTTGATGATGATTTGAATAATTTTCTAAAAAAGCCATTAGGATTTGTTAGGGTGTTGTTGGCTGGCGGGGTATGACAGTCAGTGACATCCATGCGTAAAAGGCTGCCATTATTAATATCCTTGAATGTGGATTCCACAAGATCAGGCAGGAGAAACGTGCTAACTCATTCGTTACTTCATTGAGACTATGAAATATCTAACATTGGATTTTAATTGGTGACGAAGCCATAGTAATCGAGCTTGAACAGCAAGCATCTAGCTTCAACATGGTGCATTACTTGAAGAATAACTCATCCGAGATCCCTATCAACCATTTACCGCCAGGCAAAAAGCACGCAACAGGATGGCAGGCATTGATGTGGACACGATGAACCTTGATCCCATGCAAGAGGGCAAAGGCAGCGCTAACAATACCGGCACCAGCACCATCAACGAGAGCAACCAGACAACATCCTGGAGCGGCGCACCGCAGCAGAAACCATTCCATTAATTCCTTTCGGGCCTACCACCCAACACCACATCCTGCATGGGTTCTTGGATTTGGATCATGAATGACATCGCCCCTAATCCATCACCTTATTCCAATGAAAATACTGCCAATCTGACAAGTCATGGTGAATATCTTCTCAGCACCTTCGAGAATAGCTAATGGGCGTTAGATGCTGAATTTGAACACCAAGGGCATTCGATGTTGACGCGGAACATCGACATGGAGGGTCGCAAGCTCTATGCAAAGATCTTACAGAGTGCTTGTGAGAACAAAATCTTGACGGGCAAATGGATGTTGTTCCCATCTGTTCCCATCCGTGAATCAAGTTAACAGCGTTTGGGGCATCATTGCGGAGGCGATGGCAAAGGGTGAGCTGGGAATTGGGGCGAATGGATGGTGTATGGAATTGTTGTATTTAATAGCTCTTCTAGAATGCGTAATACTGAATCGAAGTTTGGAATGGCATTGATAAGACCAATAACAACAATACTGGATTACTCAAAAGCACTGGAGATATGCCGGCTTATCCATGAGCCGGATTGACTGAAGATATGCGAATGGAAATGCTTCATGAGACATGCCCAAAGTTTTGGGATGCGCAATGTACGTTTGTGTAGTTGCAAAAACTTCAGGATGGAGAAGACAAGTGCTTCCGACATCAACGCCGGGGCGGGTGTTGGCAGCCGGAGATTAAGTCATATTACCAACACCGCCGCTCATGCAATAGTATTGGTATCGAGTCGACGACGCCGCTATGGGATCCTGTCGCCATATAAAGCCATAAAGCACCTCAGCTCCTGTTGTCACTACAGCGGGAGTTAGAGGCGTATGACGATAGTCAACTCGCGAGGTGCGGAAATGGTGACACGGTTGGTGATTCGTGTGCCTGCGGCTAATCCTGAAATCTGTTTGTCGATAGTAAGGGAAAAGCCTATTCCTCTTTCATCATGATTTCCTCACATGCCTTTCTCAATTCATCAACTCCCTTCACTCCCTGCCATTTCGTCAATAGCCATTCCACCTCCTTCCAATCGTTCCCTGCCTCTTCTACCTTCCCATCATCTAAAAGCCACCTAAGTCTTCTCGGGCAGTCTAAAACCCATTTTACCGTTTCCTTTTCTAGATTTGGCCCATCTTTACTCGCTTCCTTCTGATCGTCCCGTTCCGATACAGATTCCTCCTTCTGGCGAATTAGCGTCGCAGCAGTCTCTACCACAAATCCCACAGCAGGTGCTAGTGTTTTCGTCATTACCATAGGCTGACCTCGCTCCTCGATACTAGCCCGCATTTTCCCAATAGTTTCCACGGCCTTTATTAGTTTCGAGTAATTGTCGTATACAAGAGCTTTTCGTTCCCCGTCCAGCGTTCGAATGTCGCTAATCAGTGAGTTTTCTGCCTTGAGAATAGTCGAGAGAGAGGATGTGGAGAGTAGTCGGGATATATAGGCAGACGGATCAAAGTTAGGGTTGTCAAGTTCGACCTGTGTTGAGGGAGAAATTGGATGAGTTGATGCATCGTCATGACTTCCACTCGTGGAAGCGATGCTTCGGGGTGAATGATTTGGTTGAGATGAATCTGGGCGGACAGGTCGGAGATTATAATAATCCCGTAACGCAGCTCGGTTTTTCCGGTGCGTGAGAGACGGAGAGGCCGCACGGGGAGTTGGGGTTGAGGCGTTGCTGGCGGTAAGATTGCTGACTTCAACTGATGGCCGCCGTGATCCAGGGGGTGTTGGAGTTCGAGCAGATGTTATGGAGGGTCGCGGAGATGATATAGTAGACATCTTACGCTAGAGATAAATTTTGAGCGCGCTGTTGGGTGGTTTAAACAGAGAGGGAATCCCCAACGTCTGATTCGAAGTTGTCACTGTTGTCCTGGAAGTCGAAGATGAGATCCACCAGCTAGTTAACTAATTAACTTTGGCCAACGTAATCTCTCGCGTCAGCAAGTCTGCAATTCGTTACGACACACCCTCTACTGGGACACCAAATTCAACTTCAATTTATTTCCACTTCTAATTCATTCAATGTAACTATGTACCCCAATAAGGAAACTAAAGAGTAATAATTTCTAAGCTGAAAATCATATAAAAAATAGTGTTATTATTTTAGATAGTAAATTGTGATTATTTATCAGCATAATGGTATGTGTTGTGTAAAATTTTCTTACTGGCAAGTTTCACTTATTTCCCTTCTTCAAATATTTGCAAATCACTAACCATCAGCTAATATCAATATTGGCCAATTATGACTCTGATATACAGTGGAAAAGTGCTTTCCAGCCATCTGATACCCAAGGAGCTATCATTATGGCTCTGACTGCAGCATCTCTATGCCCAGAATGGGCGTAGTATTTACAAAGCTCCGATGCATCAAGTGTTCCCTTGGGGGGTATATTTTGGAGTGCAGTTTGTAATGCCATTTCAGCTGGGTATGGCTCAGAAGACGCTGCGGACAGTGCAGCCCATCCCTGTGGCTGGTATGGTGCAAGCATTACGGATGTTTTAGCTTCTTGACACTGGCTCAGCTCTTTTGTTCTATCAGACTGCTTTGCAAGTCCAAGTCTGACAATTCCTGCGAGGAGTTTAGTGATTTTCACCCGATCGTGGATGCCAACATCACTTATTCGCATTTCTTGCAAGTCAGATTCGACTGCTTTGATTGCATCCTCATCAGCATCCAATAAAGCTATGACACCCAAAAGAGTAACCGCGCCAACATGTGTAGGGTGCTTTTCGATACAATCCAAAAGTTGCACCCGAGCTGCGTCTCTCTCCTCTTCCCCACCCTTAGCCCACAAGACTTGTGCCAGTAAACATACTACATCAGGTGAGCTCTTTGCTTCCTGCAAAGCATCGCGGAACATGTCAATTGCCCTGTCCATGTCTTCGAGATAGAAGTAAGCCAGTCCGGCTGTCAGATGAGATGAGAGTTGTAGCTTTTGATTAAGTTCAGGGTAAAACTCATCTATGCCACCCTCGGATGATAGGCTTAGAGCAGTCTCAGCACTTTCAGCAGCAGCTTTATAGTCCATCAGAGCTAGCTGTACCCGAGCTGCATCTGCTTTTGCCTGAACAAAGCGTGATAATGACGACGTTGACTCTGATGATTTATACTCTGTTTCTAAAGCGGTGCACACATTTTCAAGGCTCGAATTAGCAGCGGTATAGCTTCCCATTCTCTCAGCCAACAGGGCTGAAAGATGTTGAAATGGGAGGTTGGAGGGTGATTGGACACGGAGTTGGTGGAGTGCAAGAAGGGGTTGAATGAGTTGTTGAAGCTCTACATTCATCGTGGAATCGGAGTTTAGGTAATCAAAGACTGATACTGCATACTGCCTTTTCGGGAACGTCAATGCTGAATTTCCTAGTTCAAAAGCGTGCGTAAAGAGTTCTCTGGCCTCCGTTACGTCTCCAAATAGTAGTGCAAGCAAGCCCTGTCCGAGCCACGGATGGGCAAAGTCCGGATCCGTTGACTGAGCCCTCGTAAACGCCTCGTTCGCAAGCTCATGGTCATTATGAAGAAGGTACAACGCACCTAAATTCGTCCACACTTGAGGACTTCTATCGTTTAAATGGAGACTTCTGACAAACGAATGTTGGGCGACTTTCGGGCTAAGGAACGTTGTCACTACTCCAAGCGCATTCCAAAACTCAGAATTGCCAGCCTCAAGTTCGATTGCTCGTTTGAAACACCGCATGGCTGTTTTGAGGAAAGGTTTGTTTGTTTTCGACTTAACATCATCTTCCAAGCATACGTATGCACGATATTCTGCCCATCCGAGATTATACCATGCTATTGCCTGTGCGTGTTTGTCACTAGCGGATATGGACACGGCACGTTTGTGAGCAAGAATCGCAGCATGGATACATATGTTTGGTGAAAAATCATCTCCGGAGCTCGACTTTGTAAGCAGCGAAACAAAGTCTGTCCTCACACCATCTTCATCTGCGAGCAACTCGAAGGATGCCACATCAGTTTGACTTTCAATAAACTTTTTGTACTCTGTGATAGGCATGCAGGATGCCTTTCCCCGAATCCAGGAGAAGGTGGAGAACGCATCGGCAATTGACTTCCATAAGTTGAACGCATCGGGATGGCGCTTTGCGATTGACATGCCCGTTCTGATAGCCTTCCTCGCACAGTCAGCCGCTTCACCGAACAACCCCAACGTGACACACTTCCACGCATTTTCAGTGAGAGTCTGCAGAAGTGCGATCGAGACACCAAATTCGTCAGGCTTTATTTTCAGAACTGTTTCGTATCTCGTAATTGCTTCATTGTATTCCCTTAGCTCTCTCTTCACGTTTGCAAGCATATACTTCGCATACCAAACTTGACCCCTCTCAGATATTGGAAGATTGATCTCTAATGCCTCTGCATGCTCAAACGCCTTCGTGGCTGCGATATAACGACCAGAGTTGTGGTAGCTTTCAGCCAGCCCGACCCAGGACTGGTAATCGAGTGGGGATATTCGTAACGCTGACTGGAATGCCCCTATACTTTTCTGATATTGTTGTTTGCTTATTTCTACCACACCAAGGGCTGCATACGGCCAGCTATGGCCCTTGCGTTTCGAGCCCGGGGAAGGTTTCGCTCTTCCTGAATCCACAATTCTTTGAGAGATTGCTTCGACAATATCCCAGGCTCCCTGGTCTGCAAAATCCCTGGCTAGACGCTCTGCAGAATCTATCTCGGCAGGGGAAAGCTCGAAAGCTTTATGGAAGCAGCGGCGCGCTCGTTGTCGGTCCTTCTTGTAGTCTGCATAATATATTCCAAGGCTGCTGTAAGCTGGTGCATAATTCATATTAGACTGTATGGAACCGAGAAAACTGGCGTAGGCCTTGGTGCGATCTTTCCTAGCCGCGGGTGAAGGATCTAGTTCCCACTGACAATATCCGATCCGGTACAAAATCTCCGCTTTGAGAGCCTGGTTTCGCGTACCTGTTGATTTGATCATGGCTAGAGTTTCTTCCAAACCATCTAATCCTAGCTGGAGCTCTCCATTATGAGTTTTGCACCAGAACAATTCACTTTTTACTTTAATATTAGTAGGGTCACGTTCCAATGCCTGTTCTAGAAAGTCCACTGCGCTGGTGTAATCCTGATCCTCTTCTAGAATTAGGCCAATCCCAAGAAGACAACTAGTGAACGTAGGTCTGCGCTTCAATATGTCTTCAAATATCTGTTTTGCTTCCGGGTGGTTCTTTGGTGATTGGTATGTGATTAAAGCGTTGGCAAGAGTAATATTCACTGCGTCGGCGACATTGCGCAGCTTTAGTCCAGTTGTACATTGAACATCTGTAATGACAGCTATACCTCTGCGAGAGACGTCAACAGTTGTCTGGAACTCGTCTAGCGACAGATAGAACTGCCCCATAATCCTGTGAGCAAGAATTGAATCAGGACATTGTTCTAATCCCTCTGCCATCAATAGCAGGCGGTCTCCAGAAGTAATTGGACTGTTGGGATCGTTTGAGTCGGTTTTGTCTAGGTCATCCTGTTTCTCTTCATCCGACTTCAGTGTTTTGGGAAACGGAGAGATATCACTTTCAAAAAATCCACTTAGTACTTTGCTTAAACCCTCCTTAGGGAATAATGTTAGAAAATCCTGTAGCATGTTGAGATCTAACTCTGCGAGATCATCTGCGTCTTGCCACTCCAAAACAATCTTCCAAGCAAGAAGAAATGGATGCTTGATAATGACCATTTCCCGCGCAAGACGCAGTACTTCTTCACGCTTTTCATTTTTTTTCCCAGTGGGGAGCACTTGAAGAAAGTCATAAGCCCGCTGCAACAGCTTTTCCTCATAGTTCCGGCGAACTTCATCATCATGGGACCAATTGATAATCTCACGGTAGAAATTATCCAAGTCACTTCGTTGGAAGGCCTCACGTTTCACTTCCAGAGTCACCTGGTCAATTCGGGCACCTAATCTAGTCCGCCTCTCACCAATTTCTTTGTTGATAAACTCCTTTTCTTCGGCTTCGCATAACTCTATTATACGAAGATATATCTGGGATGGATGAGGGACGGTGCCCTCGAGAATATCATACAGAAAGCTAGTGGGTAGTTGAAGCTCTAAAGCCTGTTTGTATTGCAACTTAGAACCAAGTTTCCTAGCCAGCGTAACATATTTCTGGACGGCAGCTTGGCATTTAGCTTTCTCATCGCTAGAACCACCATGTTAGCAAAGGGAGTTGGATCACGATTGGGATGATGGGGGAACACACGCAGCAGATAGTATCTGACATAGTCTTGTCACCGCTTTGCGATACTGATCCAAAGACTTCCCACCTTGGTTTTCATACAACGTCAGTAAGCCCTGCCAAGCTGTTCTGTCATCGTCCTTAATTGAAATTGCCTTTCGATATGAAGCCTCCGCCCCCTCGATATCATTTAATTTATAAAGCGCAAGTCCGAAGAACACGTGTCTGTAGTAAGCATACTAATTAGTAAAAAGATATATACCACTGTGGATAGCGCTTCCACATACGCATGATAGTTCTTCGGCTCTTTATCGCAAAACTCTCTCGCTTTCCCAGCGGCCTGCTCGAAGTCTCCAGAATCCAAAGAGGTCCGAATAGACTTCAGGGCTGCCTTTGTAGACATTATTAATTGTACAACCAACTCCGATGTCGGTATGCTGTGGCATGACTCAGTTCCCTTCTATCTCTTCGGCGTATCCAGAACAATGGAGTTTGTTGTGGCGGGATGTCTGTTTGCAAGTGAAGAGTTGTGATTGGGACTGCGTTTTCGTGCTCCGTGTATTGTGTGTCGTATCTCGTATCTCGTATTGTCGACTTTTGGATATTTACATTTGCGCAAACAAGGGAGGAAAAAAATCTATAAATTTTGACAGTGTTGCTCTGTTGCTAACTCTCCGTTGAAGTTAAATGCTGTTAGTATATAACAGCCATAACACGTGACACACCCACATTAGATAGTTGATGTTTGCCCTGCGCGTGTATATAGTTCTAGCTAGCTTACACTCTCCCCAACAAAAGATTCAACCATCTTATAGAATAGCCCGGAAGCATGTTTTGATGAAAAAGCACTATTTTTTAGCCAGATTTCATTGTGTATGATAGCAATTAAATGAATTCAAGATTGATTCTTAAAAAGAAAACTCTTTTTATATATAATTGACAAATTCTTCTAAATTACTCTTCGTAGTAAAAAGTATTTCTATTTATGAAAAAATCAATCTTTTGATTTAAATGAAAAAATAGCTTTTTACATCATAGTTTGAATGAAAGAAGTTTATAATCTCATTCAAAGACTAAAGCATGTGTTTCTTAGTATATGAAGAAGAGCAAGATTAGAATTTAATTAACTTAGAAAATAAATAATATATTAAATATATAGTAATAAAAAAATTATAAAATAAAAAAATCTATAATAATATAAAGCATATTATGAAAACTTATTAGTATTTATATTTTAAGCAAATAACTGAATGATAAAAATAAATATATAAAAATATAATAATTATAATTATTGATAATAATAATAATAAAAATAAATTTTTTTAATTTAATATTACTTTTATAATTATAATATATATAATTATAAGAATAATTAAAATTTTAACTTTTAAATTATAGTAAAATAATATTTAAATGATAATTTTATATAACTAAAAATTTTTATTATAACACTGTTATTGATAATATAAAATAAAATTTATTTATTTTAATTTTTAATTATATTTAATTACTTAAGTTGATTCACTTTGAATCTTAACTATTTATATATAATTGTTTATTCATTTATTCTCATATTCTAATTCTCAGTTTAATATTCTTATCATAGCTATCTAGTTAAATAGATGAATTGAGCTTTTATTTTATTATTATCATATCTCTAGACTAAGTTATAATAATAATTCATTACAAATATATATATATTTAACTTTGAATAATTTTATATCATATTTAAAGCTTTATTGAAATTAGTTCTTTAATTTTTAAATTATTATTTTCTTCTGTAATAAAAGAATATAAATAAATAAATAATTTTTAATATAATAAACTAAATATTAAAAAAAATTGATAATTAATATATTTAAATAATAAAAAATTATTAAATAAAGAAAATAAAAAATATATTAAAATAAAATCTTATATAAAAATAAAGTTTAAATAATATTAAAAAATAAAGTATAACTTAATATATATATAAAGTATATTTTACATTAATTATACTTATAAAAAAAAATCTTAACTTTTTTTATTTAATAACTTATATAAAAGCTTTAATGAGAATAATATTAAAAATAAATATAAAAAATTTATAAAACTAATTTTATATAATTCAAAGTAAATTCTCTCAGATGTTAATATTTAAATATATATATCAATATTTTTAGAGATTTTTATAGATTTTATAGATTTTATACCTTTTAAGATATAATCATATCATGTAATATATATCAATTGAAGTGATAGATTAAAAGTATTAAAAAATATATCAAATATTATATATATAACTTAGTTCAATTCATGAAACTATGTCAGTTAATCAATATCTATCAGATGATTATATATAAAATTACCTTTCTGAAGCAGGAGAACAAGGAACTGAAAGCTGCAAATACAAACAAAAGAGAAAGCAAAAAGAAAGCGTACATATGTAGTTCAGAAGAGTGCTTTGAGAATTGAAAAAGACTTAAGTTAACATATAAAGGGTTAATAAGCAAGAAATGAATTAAGCTTCTAACTGTTAGGCTCAAGCGCCCGACCGAGCCCGACCGAGGCCCGGCGCCCGATTAGACTCAACGTCGGATTAAGCTCGGCGCCTGATGAGGCCTAATCCTCATCATGTGACCATGCGACCATGCGGGTTGTTATATGTGGGATGGTTAAACCTTCTATTCGGAGGAGCTAGCTAGGTTATTGCTATATTACATACAAGCGATCACGTGTGGGCGGGGCGGTCGCTAGGGCAACGCCACCCAGGCGGGCGCCGCTACATTGTAATCCAGGCAGCCCCCAGCAACCCCCTTTCATCCCATCAAGCTTAGTATTCCATTATATAGCAGTTAGCAACACAGAGAGTTTCCTTCTTATGCAGCTCGCATTCGCTCCCTAACACTAACTCTGAATCATGGAAACATACAACACTGTAGTGTAGTTTGTGTGATATTATTAAACATTCTGCTCATATATGAGAAAGCTGATTTGTAAATAATTTTTAGTATAATTAATCTATTTTTATTACGTGGTTGTTGTTCTATTTAATTATGAACATGTAGAATGATGGATGGCTCACTCGCCTTATAGATTACATTAACTAAGTTAATGAACCAGTGAGTTTGGTAAAGATTGAACGTGAATTGAATGTGGTAGTTGAAGGGCAATTTTAACGCTAGCCTTGGTGGCGTAGATGTTTTGCTCCATCTGTATAAATCCCAGCTTATACTTTATGGATGTATCCAAGTCCAAAAGCCATATTGAATCTCTCCTGAGACATGCTCGCGTGGGGAATCAGGGGAAGTCCTAATGAATAATTGGTTATGCTCGACTTTCGTCGACATGTTCGTTCCATAAAGCTCTACAAACTTTTTGACTGCAGCTAACAACTGGTTAACTAACTACGTTACTAGTTACTTGAACTTAAAATGCAATCGGGAATAGTGTCCATACCACACAACGTTGGATCAGCATCCAATTTCGGAACCCTCAAGCGGGGTTTTCCCAACACTGCGAGCTTCCCCTAAAGCTTGACTTATAACATTTTAACCATTGATAGTGGACGTATCCCTATAATTTAGCTAAGCCAGGCGATTACACTGCTTCATGAGCATTTTATAATCATATATTTAGTCAGAATAACACCCAACAGCCATATCAAAATTTCCCTTAATTTTTATACTTACTATGACCTATTGAGCTACTACACTTTACTGTACAAAATATCCGACGCCCTAAATGGACAGATTCCGCAAAAGGTGCTCTGATACTAGGGGGAATACCCGAAAAGATAGACAGAGCAATCATTCCCAAGTCGTTGCAACTTTGGGATAATTCCTGCTGTTCATGCCTAAGTCTTGATAAATAGCATCATCGTCTGTATGAACAGAGAGTGTTAGCTAATCCTAGCCTTGCCTTACTCATAAAGAACGGGAACCTGAAACTCACAGCTCAGAGGAGACACCCGGACTTCATTCTCATGCTCAAGTGTCTCAATTTCCATGCCAGCCTCTTCTGTTCCCAATTCATGATGGGTTCCTCCAATGAGAAGAAACTGCGCATTAGGATAATCGAGGAATTCGGGCCGCAACGGCACCCAGCGCAAGTCGCCAAACTCTTCCCGAACCCTGAAGTGATTGTTACCAAGAAAGACTAACAAGGACCAAGAGTTGTCAAAATTTTTTGAGTGGACTTACTTCTGTGGATATTCTGGAGGGTTAGGTAGCCGCGCTGTTCCCGGATACTTAGGATTTTTCGCACTTGCAATGAAACTCCCACAAGGCTTTAGACCGATATTCTTCTGAACCTCACTTAGCTCCGATGGAATAGTCAGGTGGTACACTAGGTGCGCAGCATGATCCCTCGTGGTGATCGCATACACGCCTTCAGCAACGGGAGTTGCCGCTGGAGAGTGAGTTGTCCCCTTCATTACCGTCTCCTTCTCAGCGGCATGAAACGAATCCCGAATTTCTTTTGCCGAAGAATGGCCTTTCTCAACGAAACCCATACATTTATCGCGGCTAGATTTCGGAAAAACCTTTTTGGGTAGCACAAGCAAGCGGCAGTGCTCACCGACGCCAATAGGGCCTTCGTCCAATTTTGCGTCGCGGGGGCAACGGCCGCAGCACGATGAAAACTTCGTGCTATCTCATCAATGCTTTCCGGCTCTTCTACACTCACTTTGCCGCGGAAAAAGAAATAGATGATTCCCTTCTCAAGGACGTTGGATGGGAGGTCACTACTCTCCCCCGCTGCCTTCCCAGTGTTGGGTTCCGAAGGTATTTCTTTAGTTTCAGGTTCCGCAGCTTCCTCCTTATTGGGTTGCGGCTTTTCGGAAGCAGCGGGAGTGGGAGCCTCGGGTTCGTCCCTGGGTTCTTCTTCCCTCTTGACAGGCTCTTTAGCTTCCATCTCCCTGACAGACTTCTTGATTCCCTCCATCTTTTCTGGTTCTTTAAGTTGTTCCATCACTTCAGGCGCTTTAAATTCCTTGATCTTTTCCGGCTCCGGAGTTCCTGTCATATTTTCTGGTTCATTAATTTCATCTTTCTTTTCCGCTTCTTTAGGCTTCTCCGTCGTGTCTGGCGCTTTATCTTGCTCTGCTGTTCCTGTCTCTTTAGCTTCCTCTCCATTTTCTACCTCCATACCATCGACCCTCTCTTTGGACACTTCAGCTTCGCCATTGATAATTTCCGATTCCTTTTCATGCTTAGTAGCTGGTGGTTGTTCTTTAGCTCCTTCGGGCTTCGGTTCCTCTATATCAGTCGTGACTTCATCCTCCTTTCTTTCGCGCTTCGGTTTGGAGGCCTTATCTTGTTCGGTCGCCTTCCGTTTAGAGCCGGCCGTCTTCTTTGTCCCAGCTTTGGCACCTTGATGCAGCGCTTCATTTGCCTTGACCGCTGCCTGGCGAGTCGATGTTCTTATCGGCATTGGAACCAATCTATCCAAAAACTAGAGTAGTTTGGTGAATCGAAATGTAGGTATAAGTTCACTGCGGAAGGTGAAAAGGTGACAGAGTGGATTGGTGCGAAGTTTGTCAACATTTGCCATACTCTGGGCTTATAACCTGTTGGCACTGCTGAGCAACAATTGACGTCATGAATCTTTGTCTGGGGAACGAATTCCGGATCGATATAAAGTTGTAAGTCAGCATTTAGATCACGTGATATTTAGAGGTATTTGGTATAACTGCTGGCCCAGGTTTGCAGAAAAGGAGTAAATATTCGATATATCGATTCCAATATAATCAATATAAATATCCATATGCAAATAACAAGACAGTAATTAAGACTCATTAGATCCAACCATTGGAAGAAATTTTTGTTCATGCCTGGACTCAACTAACATCCATCATATCCTCCTGTTCGTTGGACAAAGAAGTCTTCAAATCGCTGGCACCTCTTGGAGCATGAGCAGAAGAATCACACTCAAGAGTTGGTTTCTCAGCAGTGTGGAAACCAGAAACATTGCCACTGTATACATGTCTCCGCCTTCGCTTACAGGCTTTAACCCGGGTGAATTCAGTCACACCATGTTCGAGGTCGACAAACTTTATGTTTTCAGGTTCTGAGACCCAATCAGGGGCTGATTGTTCGCTGGACAGTTGTCTCGATGTCCTTTTATTCCCCCATGTCTGACATTTGCTGTTTCCGTAGACTGTTAAATCTGAAGCACAATCTAGCTCTTTCAACGTATCTTCCAACTAGGTTTCCCCAATACTATCAAACTCTGACTCGCTTGCTTCTCTGGGTTTTGTAAACTGAGAAGGAGGAGCAGTCTCGGCTTCTTCATAATCGTATGTGGCGATCACTTCCACATCACCCTCGTATCTAGGATCTTGACCAGATATATCCTCAATCGTAAAGGTGTGGTCGTTCCCATTGCCTGATCGGGAAGAGCGCACAAGGCTGGAACTATTCGCATATTGAGTGGTGCTGCAGGACCCTGTCCTAGTACTGGTATTATACTGCCAGCCAAAATTTATCTCTCGTGGAAGTTTTGGAGATCGAAGTTCTCTTAGAGCGGTCATTCATCAACAACGCATTGGACTGCGTGTATAAAAGATGAACTTTCCCTTTAGATCATTCTAACAATAAAAGGAAAGAAAATATATGTGCATGCGAAAATATAGCCGGAAATTGTACCTCAGAAATCAATATGCAAGGAGACAGCTGGGGAGCGGGGCGGCAGAGTTGTGGAAGGACAGAGGGACGTCTATACACTCTAAGGTTGCAAATTCAAATAGACCTCAAGTTGCAAGCAGCACTAAGTAATCTGTTTAAGATGGACAGGTGACCCAACCCTTTCGATAGCGTCTCTAGTTGTGGAGGGAGAGTGTGGTTAATCGTGGCTCCGTTTTACAGTTTTATGAAGTGTCGTTGGCGGCTCAACTGCGGTGGCCCCTCCGCTTAGTCATCATCATTTGGGCTGGAAACCACAAAGTGTCCACGTTCGAGGAACAGCTTCAGGGAGACAGGGACAGTCAAAATAAATAGCCCGCCATTCTCACAATTATCCACATCTGCCAATTCCCCTGATCTGGTTTTATGACTCTCAATCGATAACCGTTATTTGCTTTGACAGGTGCGCGGAGTTTATATTCGGAGCGGCTCCGGCCAACATTCAACCAAAATGCAGTCCGCCCCAAACATGCTCACGAAGGCATGTCATTCCCTCCTCAACCATTCTCCATATTTCGTTAAGGATGCAGCTAATATAAGAGCGTTATAAAGTTTGAGTCCAAGTCGTCTAGAGCAAAGGGCATTGCGTTTCATCCAAAACGGTGAGCGTGTTCTTGTATTTACCATTTTTCAGTATCCCTCCCCGCTGACATCAACAGACCATGGCTTCTGGTATCTCTTCACTCCTCGACCATCCAGTTATGGGATTACCGCATGGGAACATTGATAGACCGCTTCGAAGAGCATGATGGTCCCGTTCGGGGCATAGATTTTCACAAGACTCAGCCCCTCTTCGTTTCTGGAGGCGACGACTACAAGATTAAGGTCTGGTCGTATCAAACGCGCCGATGTCTATTTACCCTTAACGGTCACTTGGACTACGTTCGAACTGTTTTCTTCCACCACGAACTACCCTGGATTATTTCAAGTTCCGATGACCAAACAATTCGCATTTGGAACTGGCAGAACCGTTCGTTAAGTATGTGGCCTCTACGTTGGACATACATATATTTTTCTTGAGCAAGCACTGATATAGAAGCTAGTTTGCACAATGACCGGACACAACCACTATGCCATGTGCGCTCAATTCCACCCCAAAGAGGACTTGATTGTCTCTGCCTCATTGGATCAGTCTGTTAGAGTTTGGGACATTTCAGGTCTGCGGAAAAAGCACTCTGCGCCGACCTCATCGTTGAGTTTCGAGGATCAAATGGCTCGCGCAAATGCCAACCAAGCAGATATGTTCGGAAACACAGATGCTGTGGTTAAATTTGTTCTTGAGGGTCATGATAGAGGTGTAAACTGGGTGTCTTTCCACCCTACCTTGCCCTTAATCGTATCTGCAGGTGACGATCGATTGGTCAAACTTTGGAGAATGAGCGGTATGGTCTCTTATCTGGAAATTCTGTTCTGACTAATAGTACTAATATTTTTGGACAGACACCAAAGCATGGGAAGTTGACACATGCCGGGGCCACTTCCAGAATGCATCAGCATGTTTGTTCCATCCACATCAAGACCTCATTCTCTCTGTGGGCGAAGATAAGACTATCCGCGTCTGGGACCTAAATAAGCGGACTTCAGTGCAGTCCTTCAAACGTGATATGGATCGATTCTGGGTTATTGCTGCCCATCCGGAGATGAATCTCTTTGCTGCTGGCCATGATACGGGTGTGATGGTCTTCAAGTTAGAGAGAGAACGACCGGCGTCTGCTGTGTATCAAAACCAGCTCTTCTATATCACAAAGGAGAAGCATTTGCGATCTTATGACTTTAGCAAGAATGTCGAATCTCTTCCTATGCTATCTCTGAAAAAGCTAGGTAGCCCCTGGGTTCCACCACGGACCGTCTCCTATAACCCTGCAGAACGAGCGATTCTTGTCACGTCACCTACAGACGGCGGTACATACGAGCTTATTCATATCCCTAGGGATTCAACAGGCGCTATGGAGCCAACAAACATTAAACGAGGGCACGGAACATCGGCCGTATTCGTAGCACGCAATAGATTTGCAGTTTTCAACCAGTCTACTCAGCAGATTGACATCAAGGATTTAAGCAATTCAACGACGAAGACGATCAAACCTCCAAATGGGACAACCGATATTTACTTTGGCGGAACTGGTTCCCTCCTTCTGATCACACCCACAAAGGTTTTCCTGTTCGATATCCAACAAAAGAAGCAGCTTGCTGAGCTTACTGTCAGTGGTGTGAAGTATGTCGTCTGGTCTAATGATGGACTCTACGCTGCTCTCTTGAGCAAACATAATGTCACGATTGTTACGAAGACCCTGGAGCATGTCAGTACTCTGCATGAAACCATACGCATTAAAAGTGCTACATGGGATGACACAGGTGTACTTCTATACTCCACGCTGAACCACATCAAATACTCCCTTTTGAATGGGTAAGTTCAATCTAGCTATATTATACCTGAATGAAATTCTGACAAGGCCAGTGACAATGGTATCGTCCGCACTCTGGATTCCACGGTATACCTCGTTCGCGTCAGGGCAAGAAATGTTTATTGTCTTGACAGGACTGCGAAGCCGATAATACTTGAAATAGACCCGACCGAATATCGATTCAAGCTAGCCCTAATCAAAAGAAACTATGATGAAATGCTGCAAATCATCAAAACTTCCAGTCTTGTCGGGCAGAGTATTATTTCCTACCTGCAAAAGAAGGGATATCCGGAGATCGCTCTTCAGTTCGTCCAAGACCCTCAAACCCGCTTTGAACTTGCTCTCGAATGTGGTAATATCGATGTAGCTATAGACATGGCCAAACAACTGGAACTCCCTAAACTGTGGAGTCGTCTTGGTACCGAAGCGTTGTCCCATGGAAATCACCAGACTCTGGAAATGACATATCAGAAACAAAGGCTGTTTGATAAGCTGTCTTTCTTATATCTGGCAACAGGTGATAAAGAAAAGCTTATTCGCATGGCAAAAATCTCAGAGCACCGGGGAGATTTCACATCACAATTCCAGAATGCACTTTATTTGGGCGACGTGGAATCCCGGGTTCAGATGTTCAAGGAGATTGATCTACGTATGTTTCCTTTATTCCTCCCGCTATTGCCGCTTATCATGCTAACAACGTTCCAGTTCCTCTCGCATACTTGACCGCAAAATCTCACGGGCTCAACGAGGAAGCTGAGTCCATACTTGAATCCTGTGGTCTCACTGAAGATCAAATTACGCTACCTTCGTTTGGCGAACCAACAAAGCTTCCGCGAGTAATTGTTCCAACCTTCAAGTCGAACTGGCCGGTGAAAGTTGCATCTCATTCCTCATTTGAGAGGGCTCTGTTTGGGGAAGTGGGCGAAGATGTTGGCACACCAATTAATGGATACGAGCTGGGGGAAAATGAAGATATTGGAGGCTTTGGCGGTGACGTGATGGGCGACGAGCATGACGAGGAAGATGCTGCTGGGTGGGATATGGGTGATGAAATTAACGTTGAGGATGCGGTGGACTTTGTCAACGTCGAGAACGCTGAAGGCGGTGCCGGTACCAGTGAAGCAGATCTTTGGGCGCGAAACTCACCCCTTGCGGCTGACCATGTCGCTGCTGGATCCTTTGATACCGCAATGCAACTTCTCAACCGACAAGTTGGCGCAGTAAACTTCGAACCATTGAAACCACGTTTCCTAGAAATCTACCAAGCCACAAAAACCTACCTGCCCGCCACGGCTGGACTCCCTCCACTCGTCAACTATGTCCGAAGAACTGTTGAAGAATCAGATTTGCGAAATGTTCTTCCTATCATTCCCAGAGATCTTGAGTACGTTGCCAATGTCCATCTCCAAGAGGGTTATGCTGCAATGAAGTCCAATAGACTGGAAGATGGTGTGAATATATTCCGGCGCATTCTGCATACTCTCCTCGTCAACACAGTGTCTTCAGAGAGCGAAGTGGAGGAAGCCAAGAAGATCATCACTACTGCCCGGGAATATATTCTCGCCATGTCAATCGAACTCGAGCGTCGCGCAATCGGCACAGATACCCCAGAAAAGTTAAAACGGAGCCTCGAGCTCTCCGCGTATTTCACCATTCCGAAACTCCAAGTCGCACATCGCCAGTTTGCGCTTAGAGCAGCAATGAAACTCGCCTTCGCCAAGCAAAACTTCTCATCTGCGCTCAGTTTCGCCAACAGAATGATTGCCAACGGCGGGGTCGCCAAATTTCTTGATGAGGTTTGTACTGCCCCAACATTCAACATCACTTTTTTACCCTCACTCTCTCCTCCCTCCCATGCCCTTTACTAACAGAAACCCAAAAACTCAGGCCCGGAAAGTTAAAGCCCAATGCGAGCGCAGCCCGCAAGATAAGATCGATATTGAATTCGACCAGTTTGCCGAGTTCGACATCTGTGCAGCCTCCTTCACACCTATCTACAGTGGTTCGCCTAGCGTTACTTGTCCATACACTGGAGCCAAGTACCATGAGCAGTACAAAGGATCTGTATGTCGCGTTAGTCAGGTGACGGAGGTCGGTGCTCCGGCGAGTGGTTTGCGTCTATTTGTTTCTGGGAAGCCTTAGATTGTTAGATTGATTGATCCAGTAATTTTCCTTCTCTTCTTTAATTTTATTCTGGTAATTAATTTTTCCCCCATGTGATCTCTTTTTCTTTCATTTTGCTTCACTTTTTAGCTGTTGTCCGTTTGAACAAATGAACGCCGTGAAAAAGTAATTAAGGGGCGTGGTAATTTTTATCGTCTTTCATTCTTCAGTATGATTTCGACTTTGAATTTTTCAGGTTTTATTCTTAGCAGATTATGAAAAATGCCCCCTTTTTTCAATATTCCCTTTTTTCAATATTCCCGTTCTTCCTTTTATTTTATTTTTATTTTGATATAGCTACTGTGGCCAGATATTATACCCACCCTCACTTAACACATCCCGGGATAAACCCATAACCAATTATGTGTATCTAAGAGATGGACTTCATAAAAGTCTTCATATTGTATGTACAATGAAATTTATATAGGAGAATGTCTAAGATTACATGGGTGCAACGGTTTATCCCGTATTAACCCACCAAGTCGAAGTAAGTAGAGATTTTGACAACCATCAACATCCAAAATTATAAAACCGAGCATTCCCCCAGCCATATGCGTCAGATTCCTCCACACGAAATCAAAGCGGCATGCATACAGACTTTTTAACTGTCCATACTCATATATTTATAATATCCGCCTCATCCAATCCCACCCAATTTTAACCCCAATCAATCAATCAATCAATCAATCACACCTCCCATCCTTCCACCCAGTCCTCCACCTCTCCTCCCACTTCCTACAATCAAACTCCTTCTTCCCCAACTTACGATTAACTTCATTATGCGCCTCGCACATCCAGTTCCCAAACTCCGCCCTCGTTTTTAACCGGGGCTTATTCGCGCCACTGGGCTCGTTCATCCAGGTATGGAAATCTTCCGCACATACCCAACATGGGTATAGTTTTCCGAATAGCGTGAGGAAGCTGTGCATGTCATTTTGCTGCTGTGGGGTGGCGGTTTTTGGGTAGGTGGCTGTCATGCTGTGAAGGAGGGTCCAGGTGCTACGGCCTAGGGTTTCGACGTCGGGGGGACAGTCCGTGGGTAGGGCTATGGTGGAGGCTGCCGTTGTGGTTTGGTCTTGGGTGGTTGTCGTGGTGTTGGGGGTGTTGGGGTTGGAGGAAGAGGTGGCGGCGGATGATTGGGATTTTCCTTTCATGAGGGCGCGCCAGTCAGCGATGGAGACGCAGGTACGGCACCTGGAATTTTGTTAGTTTATTAGATTGACTAACCTTTTTTTAGAGCTGTTGTCAGGCGTATAAATGGTCGCATGTATGTGTAGAGTAGGCGGGATTCCGGGGTTGGGTAAGCCTCTTACTATGATGGGAAGCCCGGGCTACTTACGGCTTGCCGTCCTTATCTAGTATCATTCCTTTGGGCAGTTTCGCTTTCTCCTGGCCATCTTCTTGTTTGCTATCTGCCGTCACTGTGTGTTTTGTTTTTTTGGGGTGGTGTTTGCTCTCTTTTAGAGCTTCGATCTGCTCGGTCAATATCTCCGCCATGGAGAGATGTGGAATATTAAAAGTGACAGCAGACTTGGGAGGTGGTTAACGGATACGTTTAATACGTTGTCTGAAATGAGAAAATAGATTTGGCAATTCTTTATCGATGTAGGTTTAGTAATATCATTATCATATCCGGGTGAAGAAGAACGGAATATTTCTACTGCTATTTAAGACATCCTAATGTTCTCCGGCCATAAATAACTTGAGGAAATCCCGGGGATGGCTTGGCCGAAGCAAAACCCCACAATTAAACTCGGTTGCTCTTTGTTGCTAATAAACAAGTTACTTCTCAACATGCAGCAACTTCTATACACAGCGGCGGACAACAAAACTCTTCAGCGAAGGCGCCTTTTTCTTCCTCAAAAGATATGGCTTTATAAAAAGAAAATTCCGACCTGTGATAACTAAGAGTAAATACATCTCTCCACGCGTCGGTAATCGCCATCCTGACACGCTCTCGTCCCACCCTACTTTCTTCTTTTCCTGCTCGAATTGACCCCGCAAACTCGATTCGCATAACCCCTAATCATGGCCGATTCTGAGTCTGAATCCGAATCTCTATCCTCTACGGGGATACCTTCGGAAAATATTCTCGAAATGGGGCTGCGCGACACCGTCGCGGGCATATTCAAGAAGGGAAACATGGAGGATTTGACGGTGAAGCGTGTCCGCATCGCGGCTGAGAAAGCGCTGGATTTGGAGGAGGGCTTTTATAAGAATGATGCGGTTTGGAAGGCGAAGAGTGATTGGATCATTAAGCAGGAAGCGGTACGTAGTTGGCTGCTGCGACAATTTCATTCTTTATTGGTCCTTGCTTTGATACTCTATGAATATAAAATTCGTATTTCTATCAGTTCAATGCAGCATCTTTAATCTTTAAATATACTGACAAAAACGTGTGTAAAACTAAAGGAGAAACAAGAGGAACTGGCTGCTAGGAAAGAAGAGAAGAGGGAACAACCAGCATCTCCGGTGCCACCAAAACGAGTAGCTTCTCTGAAGAAACCCAGAGCATCCAAGCGTTCCGCGACGGGCGCCTCGCAACCATCGAGAAAGAGACGGCGAATTGTTACTCCATCGGAATCGGAAGAACTGTCATCCCCACCTAGTGAAGATAGCGAAGTGGAAGATGAAGATGAAGAAGCACCCAGATCACGAAAACAAGCCCCACTGGCAAAAGAGGCCTCAGGCCCAGAAAAACAGGCCCCCCAAACTGCACCACCAAAAAGAGACTCTTCGTCGGAACTTTCTGACGCACCAGACGAATCCAAGAAGTCCTCAGAACGAGAATTGTCGGAGGATGACACCTCCAGGAAGGAGCCTGACGACGCCAAACAAGACGCCTCCGAAAGCGAGCTGTCCGTACTCATCGACGACGAACCAGAACCCAAGACCAAACGGCGCAAGTCGTCAGAACCTTCGAAGGCGGGAAAATCCACCAAGCAGAAACCAAGCAGCAAATCCAAGAACAGCTCTAACGTCGATCCAGACCAGGAGGAAATCAAGAAGTTACAAGGCCAGCTCGCCAAGTGTGGGATTCGGAAGATGTGGTTTCGTGAATTGGCGCCGTACGATACGGCGAGAGCGAAGGTTAAGCATCTCCGTCAGATGCTGAAGGATGCCGGGATGGGAGGGCGGTTTTCGCTTGAGAAGGCAAAGGCGATCAGGGAGCAGAGGGAGTTGTTGGCTGATCTTGAGGTTGTACGTGAGGGTGCGAGGAGGTGGGGGACGAACATTTCTGATGAGGAAGCGGGTGAGGGGCGTCCGCGAAGACGGGTTGCGCGGGGATTTCAGGCTCTTAGCTTTCTTGGGGACGATGATGGTGAGGAGACAGATTGATGGGTGATAATCATTTTATCATTTGTCCCTTTTGGTTTTGGTGCGTAATGGGTTGACTGTTTTTTTTTCTCCTTTTCATTACGGATGGGAAATGATCCACGATATCCAGAGTTTCGTTCATGTTTGTAATGACGATGCTGTGTGGTGTATTGATTTTTCACATGTTGAATGTTGTATCATTATATCCTGAGGTTTGCCGGATAAAGAGGTCCCCTTAACCCTCTGCTATTCCATAGCATTAATTAATTTCTGGGATTTTCTGGAAATATTCCGTATTTACTCTGTCCTCATCTTGTTTTACTTCATTTGCACGGCTTTGCCCCCCCCCATGCGTTGGGCAACCAGACTGAAGACCGCGACCGAGGAGATGAAGAGGACCAGGTTGTAGAACTGTAGTTTGTTATACAAGTGAGGGGTCAGAAGGAACCTGAGTTTTATATATATATACGAATGTCTGATGTATAGAAGCAAGCATATCCACATACTGCGTTTCTGGAATACTCGTTTTCCTCAGCTTCTGTTCTGGATTCCACGAAGAGACGTCTAAGGTTGGGTAGATTGGCCTCATATTGGATGTGAGCAGGGTCTACAGAACATGTAGACAGGTGTCAGATTCAGCTTACCATCTTCAATCATTAAAAGCGAATAGAGTCGAGATATTTGGTGAAAGCCTTGTTAGCTCCAGTTGAGCTGTTCTGATCTGGGCATGAGAATGATGTCGTCTTCCTAAATAGTTATTTGTGTAAGTAGTTAACCAAGGTTGGTGGTTGAAGAAAGCACCCGCCAACACCAATAACAATCAACAACATCCGCTAGATACTGCACACAGCCAACCCTGACTCTGCTCCATTTAAATACTTATATCTGCTAACCTGCCAAGGGTGTCGTTAACATAGCCGTGCGTCTTTCTGCGTGTATCCAGACGCCAGCCCTTTAGTTTTACGGGGGCAACACGACCAATCAGCCACCACCCAAGAACTGTCTCTTCCCCGCTATCATCCCTTTCCTCCAGAGCTCACCCTACAGCCTTCAACCTTGCATTCCTGTACCAAGGGGCGACTTGGTCGCCGCTGAGCCCTGTCTGTGAAATGGCGGTCAATAGAATAAGAGGCGCCTTCACTGCGCCTAGGAAGGGAGAAACATTTGAGTTGAGATCTGGTCTTGTGTACGTTCGACCGACCATATATGAAAGTTGTTACCGAGATGAATGCTGATATTGCCTTCATAGATCTCAATATGCTTGGGAAAGGTATTTTACGTCTTGTACTCGAATGATGGGGTCTTATCAAATGATGCTCATACTACTGCAGGAAGGAATCCATACAAAAGACCATCATGGCCATGACCTTGGGCAAGGATGTGTCTGCCCTTTTCCCTGACGTGCTAAAAAACATTGCAACCTCTGATCTGGATCAGAAGAAACTTGTCTACCTTTATCTTATGTGAGTGCTGCCGGGTTTTTGGTCAACCTTCATCGTTGCTGTCATAGACAATGACGCCGCTGATTTGACAAATCTCCCTGTTTCAGGAATTATGCTAAATCACACCCCGATCTTTGCATCCTCGCCGTGAACACGTTCGTCCAAGACTCCGAAGACCCAAACCCTCTTATACGAGCGCTTGCGATACGCACAATGGGTTGTATTCGGGTGGATAAGATGGTCGACTACATGGAGGAGCCGCTGAGGAAAACACTACGCGACGAATCTCCCTACGTCCGTAAAACGGCTGCAATCTGCGTGGCTAAGCTATTCGACCTTAACCCGGCCCTCTGTTTAGAGAACGGCTTCTTAGAAAGTCTTCAAGAGATGATTGGAGATCCCAATCCCATGGTCGTGGCCAACTCCGTCACCGCCTTAGCAGAAATCAGCGACACGGCTCCCGAAACCAAAGCATTACAGATCACGCCAAATACGCTAAGAAAGATGCTTATGGCCTTGAATGAGTGCACGGAATGGGGCAGGGTCTCGGTGTTGAGCAGCCTGGCAGACTATAGGACGTCAGACGTGAAGGAGGCGGAAACTATTTGCGAACGGGTTGCGCCTCAGTTTCAACATATAAACGCCAGTGTAGTGCTTGCCGCTGTCAAGGTCGTATTTTTGCATATGAAGATCATTAATCCTGAAACCGCTCAGTCATACTTGAAGAAGATGGCTCCCCCTCTAGGTAAGCTCCAACAAAATGGCCAGGCTATGTTGGAAACAACCACTAAAGGAGTTTCCCACAATAGTGACTCTAGTCTCCTCCGCTCCTGAAGTTCAATACGTTGCTCTTCGAAATATCGACTTGCTCCTCCAGAGCAAACCAAACATCCTCGACAAGGAACTCCGGGTCTTCTTTTGCAAGTATAACGATCCACCTTATCTTAAATTTCAGAAACTAGACATTATGGTCCGGATCGCGAACGAGCGCAATGTAGATCAACTTCTTGCAGAATTGAAAGAATATGCCCTCGAGGTCGACATGGACTTTGTTCGACGTGCTGTCAGGGCCATTGGACAGACGGCTATCAAGATCGAAGCTGCTGCTGAGAAATGTGTTTCAACACTGCTTGACTTGATTAATACTAAAGTGAACTACGTCGTTCAGGAGGCCATTGTCGTTATCAAGGATATCTTCCGCAAATACCCTGGCTATGAGGGCATTATTCCTACTCTGTGTCAGTGTATCGACGAGCTTGACGAGCCTAATGCCAGAGGATCATTGATCTGGATTGTTGGAGAGTATGCTGAGAAAATTAGTAACGCTGGTGATATCCTTGCGGGCTTTGTTGATGGCTTTAATGAAGAGTTCACCCAAGTCTGTACTTCTCTTACTATTTATCTTTCACTCCTTGCATATCCAGCTAACTCTCTTGTTAGACACAACTGCAAATATTGACAGCTGTCGTTAAGCTATTCCTAAAACGACCGGATAAAGCTCAAGGCCTGGTGCAAAAGGTCCTTCAGGCTGCAACTGCTGAGAATGACAACCCAGATATTAGAGACCGGGCGTATGTGTATTGGCGACTGCTCTCGAATACGACGGACCCAAATGCTGCAAAGAATGTGGTTCTGTCAGAGAAACCTCCCATTGTTACCACTATCCAATCACTCTCTCCAGCCCTCCTCGACCAGCTTCTCACAGAACTATCGACACTCGCATCTGTCTATCACAAACCCCCAGAACAATTCGTAGGCGAAGGAAAATATGGCGCAGATGCCGTTCAAAAGGCAGCCATCGAGTACGTACCTCCTCTACTTAAACCAGTTATGTGTTTGCTTCTCGTATTTCATTTTACTGACGCTACACTCCAGAGAACAACTTCAAAACGCACGAGAAAACCCATTAGCGGCCGCTGCCGCTGCTGCTGCCGTATCCGGAACTGCGGCGCCAGCACAAATGCAAAGCAACCTGGAGAGTCTGCTGGATATTGACTTCGATGGAACGGCGCCTGCATCTGCCCAGAAGGAGCCGCCCAGCGGTATGTCTGGGCTCGAGGGGCTTGCTGGGACTCCCATCAGAGTCCATTCGCCCGCTTCTGGCGTAGGACCGCCGTCAAGCAACAACCTTGAGGATCTCATGGGGGTATTTGGAAGCGGGACGAATGCGGGCGCGGCGTTTGGCGGGGGTGCCGGTGCCGGGACGCAGAATGGCACAGGTAATAATGCAGATCTTTTGAATGGGTTTGCTGGGTTGGATCTTACTGGGTCTGCAAGCACACCTACCCCGACTGCGGCATCGGGGACCGGGACGGGGACTGCGACAACAACTAAGAGCAATCAAGATCTTTTGGATTTGTTTTAATGAATGGGATGGGATGGGAGTGGGAGTGGGAGTGGGGGGTTAGACATTATTTAACATACTTTTTTTGCTCTCTCTAGCTGTCCAAGTGTCGGAAGCATATTGTTGAGATAGACAGATGGATTATTTTACTTCATTCTTTATTTATGTGATATTGGGGCAGGTGATATGTTCTGGTATATACATATCTACTGACGAGATGGCATACCAGTTATAAGCTTAAAAACGGAGCATGTCCCAAAACACACACATACACTCACACACTCACACACTCACACACTCACACACTCACACACTCACACACATATATATATATATATAGAATAGTTATCTCTAAACACGGGAGCAAAATGTTAAATAGCCGTACCTAACACCATCGAATTTGGAATAAAAAGAGGTCGCTGTGCATTGTCCATTCCGTGGTTATTGATGCCAGGAGCGTTGAACCAAATCTGGTCTGTAATGTGTAGCTAATCTCCAACTAACTTACCCCACAATAGGCAACTCAACAACATCAAAATATCTTTATACTGAATATGTACCTGTGTTTATGTACTGCGCAACCAATCGACCACTACAGGTACATCTACAGCCCGCTCCCCTATTTTTCATCCTACCCACAAGATATCCCACTGAACCCTTTCTAATCCCCTATGTCTGCATCAGGGGGCTCATCCAAACACCCCTCCCACTCCCTTCCACCCTCCTCCCTCCCCCGCACCCCACCGATCCGATCCCAGTCCGAATCTCAATCTCACTCCCAGTCCCCCTCCTCTGCCTCCTCCTACATATCCTATCCGATTACTCATGTTGTTTCGGGAATTTATAGACGCCTAACAGAGCCCACCCCACCACGACCTGCCTCGAAAAAGCCTCCTCTGGACCCTATGAGTGTATCCGAAGTTTATAACCCCCCAATTCGCACGGCGTCCCCCTTCCAACCCCCTCCCTTAACCCCCTTAACACTCAAGGCCGCTGGAGGTGCCTCTCACATTCTCCTCGCACAGTCCTTAGCAGAGGAAATCCGGTTGCTGGTCCCTCCCCGCCTGCAGTTGCTGGACACTTGGCAGCTTGCCTATAGCCTGGATAGAGACGGGTCAAGTTTGGCAACTCTGTATGAGAAGTGTAAGGCATTTGCGAGCAGAAGTCAGAAAGCGGGCTATGTACTTGTTGTGAAGGATTCGTCGTCCGGGCCGGGGCTGGGTGGGAATGGTGGGAAAGGTACAAAGGGTGCAGGAGGCAGTAGAGCTTCAGCTGCTGGTGGCGGAGCTCTCTTTGGCGCTTATCTTACAGATCCCCCGCATCCTGCTTCACATTATTATGGGACAGGAGAATGTTTCCTTTGGCGGGCTAGTGTGTTGCCCTCTACTCCCATGATATACATGCGCACCACGGCTGCGACTACGACGACTAAAACGGACGACGGGAGGGGGAAGGGAAAAGATATTACTACCAGTGGAGTCCCGGAAAATATCGAACATTCATCGAATAGTGGGAATGTTGATTTGGACCTGGTGGGGTTACCCTTGCCCCCCAGCGCGGATACGACACAGTTACGGGGCAGGAGTACGACGTTAAGAGGTGAGAAGCGCAATGGTGAGAAACATACAATTCATGATTGTAGTGTCCTTTCCGGACGTCAAGAGGGCTTGTCACTCCATAACGATAGTCGTGACTCCACCAGTGCCAGTGCCAGTGCCAGTAAAAGAAGGGATGAGGATGGCAGTTGCAGCAGACACGGGGTGGACTTGCTCTCCCCAGCTCAGTTGCATAGTGCGTCTTTTGGTACAATTGGCAATGGTCATGCTGGAGCTGGTGGTCAACAATGTGCGCCGACTAACCTTTCAACAGGCAATAGCCGAAGCGGAAGCGGGGCCACGTCACCGGAGCGGATACGGTTCAAGGCGTTCCCATATAGCGGGGTCAATGATTATATGATGTTCTGTGAGACGGGGTTTTTGAGTGTTGGGGGCGGGTAAGTCTTATTTATCTCTTCGTTTCCCCCTCCTCTGCTTTCGTGGCTCCTATATGTCCACACTCCCCTTTGGAGAGAAAAAGGGGATGAAAAGGTAGATGCAATTGAGGCTTTGAAAGAGGAAATAGGTAACTGACTCTACCCTCTGTTCCTCTGATGTGCAATGTTTTAGAGATGGGCACTATGGGCTTTGGCTAGACGACTCGTTCGAGAAGGGCGTTAGCCACTCATGTCCGACATTTGGTAACGAGCCATTGAGCGACGAAGGGACGAAATTTGACGTCTTAGGCGTGGAGATATGGTATCTTGGGTCTTAAAGAGGGTGGGAAAATCAAGAAAAGTAGGAAATTTATTTAACATTCTTTTCCTTGTAGTTACTGAAAAGGAGTTTGCATTTTCCTGGTCATGAATCACCCACCTCGTCCATGAATTTTAAGTTGTGTGTATATAGGGACGTCATTGAGCTGGTTTGCTTATATTCCTTTCCATAATTATTGTAGTCAGTTTTAACAAATTCTGAGAAAAACGACTTAGCTTCTGATTATTATTATTATTATTAGTGTCTTAACCACTTTCATATGTATTCGAATTCCGGGGTAAACTAGTCTGGTTTTATCATAAAACTCAGGCCTCAGCAAGATAACATTCTGGTCAGCTAAAATGCTATAAAAACTAAAAACATGCCAGCCAACCCTCCTGAAGCAATATGCCGAACGAGCTCCTAAAGTTGAAAAAATAAGGCTGAAACTTTATTTCAAGAATGACGTCGTACAGAGACCTGCGCTTCAACACCATTTAAGCTCGCAGACCGTTTGATCCTAGCTTGCTGTGTTTGGGGGTTCAGAACTCGTTCTTCAACAATTTCACAGACTTTGGTCCAGTCCAGTCCCCATTTATCAAGCAGTTCCTCCATATACCCGTCAACATCTCCCGTAACATCAACCCCGGCTCCCTCGCCATCAGCTTGTTCATCGGAGTAGATCACAACTTCATAGAACGCTGCCAGATCACGAATGGTTTGAAGAGCCCGTTGTGTTTCAATCGGTTCTAGAAAAAATGATTAGAACTGAGATTGTCGATTGAGGATGTACTGTGTTAACATACTGTCTCCGGAGAAGGCAGATTCGAAAACTCCCTTCGCCCTCTGACCTAAATAAAAAAGTTCCTTCATGTGTTTTGGCATTTTCGGATGTGATTTCCACTCAAACTTACGGAGGCCTAGTGGCATCAACGTGCGCACTTGGACTTGGTTAATACGTTGGTGAATTCGACGCAGAACACGGTTGGCATTCATCGCTTTGGAATTTGCAAGCTCAGCTACCACATCTCGAAGATCTTGTTCAAGCCCGTCGAATCGCTTATCAGCTCTGTCGCACCAGTTGTCAATGTCGTCGCATCTATTCTCAACTCCAGTGAATTGAGCGTCAAACCCCATCGAACAGGGTATTCACTTCATCGAATCGGGCATCAACTTCCTGGAACAGGCCCTCAACATCATCATGCCGGCGATCTAGATCATTGAACCGGATATTAATATTGTTGAATTCCGTCTCAATTTCCCGAAAGTCGTTATCAAATTCCTCGAGTTGTCTACCAATTTCCCCCAACCTTCCGTCAATCGTCATCTCCGACTCCTGGGGACAGTCGTCCATATTCCCTGAAAGCCTCATCAACCGGGATCTGAGTTTTCTGTGCGGGCTGCGCCCTGGAAGTTCACTCACGCAAAGGATCTCCTATCTGTAGGTGAAGCAACTTTGGCACCTTCTTGTTGGACACTTAACTTGACCAATTGTTATACAAATCAACAATACAGAGCCAATAAGCAACCAGAAAGCCCCTGGTAAGAAAAGTACTCTCAGTTGTCTCGCGTTCGGAAGAGAAAGTAGATTTGAAACCTCGAATACTAGACCTGCAATGACGAACCTCTAGTCAACGTATTCCTTAGGATCACTAGCTGGAGGGAGGGGTGTAAGCAGTATCCCGTACTAGTTGCGTTATCACAGCGGCAGATCGGATCCTATGAGCGTTTGAGAAGGTTGATGCTGCCCTCAGGGTAAGATAATGGATGTAGTTGCGAAGTAACCACCTGCATAGTACCGTTGTGATGTGTTGTTGGTCTGCCCCTGTGATTTATTTGGTGATAACGGCTGCCCAGCCAACCTCGAAGCAATGTAATTGACAGCTTGGAGGAATAAGGAGCTGGTTAGGTAGCTAGTTAGTTCAAGTATAGAGAGTCCAGGAGTGGTTTGTAAGGTGTTATGTAGTTGTCGGACAGGTTTAACACGACAAGATGCATGTTTCAGTGCAACAGTGATTGGTGTGGTCGAGCATGTTCCAGATAAAGGAGATGATATATGTGGAATTCCCCTTAAAGCTCTCGCAGACACATCCGATACTTCTTCATAAACCAAAGGATGTCATTTCATTCATTGCTATCGGTAAGTTAGCTAACTGCGAGCTCTGCACAGAAACGCCATTCCGCACCACCACCGCGGCCTCATAAAATTCCGTTTCGAACATCGCCCAAAATGTAAAAGAAACTTGTTCATAAGAAAACCCGTCTCGGGGAGTTGATGGGTAATGAGAAGAAGCATGGAAGAGAGAAAAGCCCGACGCAGTGAAACAACAATGAGACATAAAAGGGATATATAAATCAAGAATAGGTTTAAGAGAGAAGAAAAAAGATGGAGGGGTGGTGAGGGGGGAGAAAGAAGAATAAAATCATATGTATTAATAGAAAGAAATGGGAGTGCAACGGACGGCGCAGTGGTATGCACCCTGGTGGTAAGGTCTGAAAACCCACAAGAAGAGGTGACGACATAGATTATTAAGTTAATATGGAGGAAATCCATGGAAATACAAATGTCATCAGGAAAATGGAGGATAAGGGAATAATTCAGTCATATGGAATTCAAGAAAGGTATAAAGGGAATTGTGGGAATAGCATCCGCCAGCAGAAATTATACCATAACGAGAAACAAAGACATGAAAGATTAGGGCTGAAAACCTGTGACCTTGTAAAGGGGGGCAAGAAACACAAAATTAGAAAGAAGAGGAGAAAGATAAATAGAGAACCGAGTTTTATCCCAACCTGTAACCCCACCTGGTTCAGTAAGGACTGTTCACAACCTCATTCCTCGAAAGACGCGCACTTCTTCTTCGACCAGCACTATACCGAACGGGTCCGGCAATACTCTCTCGCGTAGGCCGCTTAAACGACTGTTTCGCAACCATATTTACTTCATTCGGTAACGCGACAATAACATTCTTATCACTACCAAACTTGAAGTTATCCGCCTTTACCTCCTCCGCATATCTCTTGATCGTGTACGGATCTTTCCTGCCCTGAAGCACCTTCTTCATGTTCCACGTGACAATAAAAGGACCAGTAGCTGTTATAATTGACGTCTCTGACGAGTCAAGGCCGGTATTGAATCGAGCGGGTGTGAAAGAGAGAGGGGCCCCGGTCTCATGTTGGAACTGGGCGACGTGACTTGGTTGCAAACCCAGGCGGCGTGGCTGAGGCTTCGAGTCCTTCGCGAATGATCTCTCGAAACCAAGTTTGCCTTCATTTTTGCCTTCTTTTTGAAGAGCATCGATCAGGAGTAGGTACGTACGGCAGGTTGCTAAGACCCAGCGGCCATCTGCGGACACATCTAGACCAATAATTGCCTCTCCCAGAGCTGGGATATGTGTCTTCGCGTTGACACCAAGACGGTCAAACATGCGGATATCACCTTTGTTGGAAGCAACCGCAATATAACCCTTCTCTGTGGTTGCAGTGGAAGAAAAATCGTTCTTGCTGACGTATTGTTTGAGGTCTGATTCCACCAGTTTGTTCCCTGATAGACGGGGGTCGATACGATAGAGTGCGTTGCGGGAGATACCAAGGAACGGTTGGTTGGAGGTCATTTGGGAGAATTTCTGGAGAATATTTAGCAAAATATTAAAAGGAAGGTACAAAAGAAAATGAGGGGATCATACAGTTTCGGGAGCAAATGAAGTGACGGGTATATCATCGTGAATTTTCCACTCATCAACGACTCTTCCGTATTCCAGGTCCATTCGATAGAGGGAATTGGGATCCTGCTCATTCTGAAGAATCATATTTGCATCCTCAGCATGAAGCATGACTTTCTTAGGGCTGAAAAGCTTGCCATCCGGTGTTTCGACTTTCGAGATATTCGTGGAAAACTCAAGGTTATTGTTGGGCGTATGTTTGAAGACTCCAATCTTTGATCCTCGAACAACAAATGACCTATCGTGTTTGTAACCGACCGCGAGCTGGGAGTTGACGTTTCCGTCTTTATCTCGGGTTACAACATCATCATCTTCCTCATCTGTATCATATTGTTCGCTGCGCTGGCCTTCATCTTCCTCTTCTTCTTCAGCGACTTCCTCCTCCTCCTCCTCAGGTACATCTTCCATTGTGAGGTCGTTGAAAGCCTCAAGCACATATTCTCTATCGTTTTCTTTGGATTTCGCCCATTTCATTTCATTCAGTTGCTCCCATAATGCTTGCATTAGGCCTTCTTGGAATCTCTCCTCGACGGTCTGGTCCTTGAAGCGAAGCAGCCACGAATATGCGGAGCCATCTTCAGTATAATGATTGAAGATAAAGGATAGATATTCGAAGTTGAACACGGGGTTGATGTCCGCCACTACAGGTTGTCCTAACCAGTCTCTGTCCTTTCCACTTATCTGAAGCCAGTACTGCCATTCCCCAATCTCTGAGACTGTTGCAACAACAGACGGATCCTGTATAACGAATGTTCCACTGTTGAAATCAAAGAGATAGAGTTCGGCATTTTCCTTGGCTAGGATCTCAATTGCCTCAGGGTTCGCAGCGGAAGGCGGTGCTTGAGTGGTATCAGCTGGCTTTTCGTTTGGTACAGCTACTTCTCGCGCCATGGCTGTGGCAGATTCCTTCGCTGTCGGGGACCGCGTGAGATCAGGGCTAGCACTGGGGATTGGGCTTTCCTCCTCAAAGTAGAACTCCTGAAGATCTTTGACCTTAGCCTCCTGGGCGCTCTTCCGGTATTTTTGCTCGAACTGACACTCAGCGGCCGCGAGACAAAATCTATCGATTCTATCTGAGGTGATAGATGTGTCGCAAACGAACTCGTAGAGGTCTCCTTGGTCACCACTGAGATCGCGCCAGGCTAGAACTTTCTCACCACCATCTCGCACTTCGGATCTAAAACGGAGGATCTCGTCTAGTAGAAAAGCCTTCTCGTCTTTGTCCCCACTAAGTCCATCGATATTTTCTTCGTCCTCGTCTTCTGCGAGCTCCTCCTCTCCTTCTTCGTAGGCTCGCTGAATAACTAACTGATACTGGAATTCTTGCCCTGTGCGTCTAATGCTGGCGGCAGCGTCGCGAAATATGAGCTCTGAATAGCCCTTTGGCGACTGTGGCCGTACGATATATAACTGGCCTTGAGGTATCTCAATTATGGATTCCTTGGTCGTGTCGCCGAAGACAATTTTGCTCACTAAATATGGACGGCACACAAACGGTCAGTTATCAGTTAAAACTCACAATGGAATTCTGTAGCGAAACAGCCAGAGAACCCTTGGGACTTCTCAGTGGTTTGGAGGTTGGTCTGGTGGTGGGTTGCTATGGCGTTGAATGGTGGAGGGGTCAGTTAGGCGGTTACAAGCCATATACATACCATGGCGAAGCATGAACATCGTTGCTGAGTCCGAGTAGGACTAGTCGGGAAGTGAGTGTTTTTGAACAGGAAAGTAATACGATGAGAGATGTGGTCTCTGGACAGAACAACTCTCTCAAAACGAATGCGATGTGGGATATGGTGTGAGAGCAGGAGAAGCCGAGAGCGAAAAGTATCTTTTCTTTTCTTTTTTTTTTTCGATTTTGTTTAATATGACGCAAAACCACACAGCAAACAGGCTTTTAGTCGCCGTGGCAAAATGCACGGATGTGGCATTTAGCCAATCCCCGTGCAGATCCCCGCGAATACTATTTTCCGTGGCAAATTTATGTGTACCAGGAAAGCCGAGGTGCGTCTGCATTAGTTAGCTATTTACTATGCTACTCATTAGATCAAGACAGTATCAAATTGTTACTTGATTTTAAAAGTGAAGTATGTCTCTATACAACTTATATTGATACACAATTCTAACAAAATTTGCAATACTCTATATCATCTATAAAGTGTCTTTGAGCGTTTAGCTATCATGAAGAACCACCCTGAGCCTCTGCTTCTGAACCTGGACTATCCACATCTTCGACTTCACCAGCTCCGGCATCCTGGTTATCTTCCGGTCCACCATCCTCTCCTGCACCAGGTGCATCCTTCAAAACGGCCCCCTTTCTTTTCGGCAAAACCATACAAAACGCTTGGCCCCAGTCTCCCAGCTCCAGCCACTTAATCATAATTTCAACCACATGGTTCGTAGCCAACACATACCGGCTCTGCATCTGCATGTAATCGCCAATGGGGAGCTTGGCCGTCTTAATCCCCTTTTTCATCGCGCTCCTGTAGCATACCCCTTTATGCCGATTCTTATCTACCAGTCCGCCGATAATATAAGTGCTGTATGGCTTGAGCTCCGTCAGCGTATTGGGGCTGTCACTGCTTAGATATATGACCTCCCCTTCATCAGGATTGGCCCCAGCCTTGTCAGCAAACATCCCCATCAGCCTTCCTCCATTGTGCTGGCGCATTCGTTCCTTAGCTTGTCCAGCCGCAACCATGTAATCCTCCTGTAAAAAAGTAGCCCCCTTCCACCGCGTATAGTGCTTCATGAGCACGGTATCGAATCTCTCCTTCAACCGCTTATTGAAAGACGAAAAAGCCAGGTGGGCCCTGAACGGCGCCTTCGAATTATCAGAGTAAGATCGCGTTATCTGAGAACCCAATGAAACCAGCTCCTTCTCAACCATAAGATCGTCGAAGTCACAATCGACCACAAAAGTTATCGGGAGGAGGGTAGATCTCTGATGGGCCACTTTCTTCCGCTCTGTTCTGGAGATGAGCCTAATGATGTCGGAGTCACCTTCTTGTGACCCTTGGGCTTTCGCAGCTCTCTGGCGCTCCTTTTTTGCGTGTATCTTTTCCTTGCGCTTCTCCTTGCGCCATTCCTTTCCAGCCTCCCATATTTCTCGTTTCAGGAGTCTCTTTCGCTGGTTCTTTGACAGCGGTTGCCCATTTTCGTCAGTCTCGGGTATAGATGCGAGCGTAATAATGCGATTGGCATAATTCTCTGCGCTTCCTTTGCTTTCTGCCGTTATCCCGTTGGGGGTAGAAGCCGAATTCGGTGAAGAAATTGACTCTTCTGCTATGGGGATCGACGTATCATGCTCTGTCTTCTGTAGCTTTCTTGGGCGCTCGTTTTCTTCCTCCATCTTGAGTAAACTATTGGAATGAAATAGTAAATGGACTCCGTATTACTATCACAATATGCGCATATGATATATTTTCAATAAGCTACAATGGCCCCAAGATCTTTCAGGTCGAAGGTGTAAATCTGTGAAGATGTTTAAAATTCAAGGGAGGATTTCATCCAATCAACATCAGTATGCTCACGTGATATCAAACTGACCTTCCAAAACCAACATCATTTCTATCATGTTTTCGGCAATGGAATGATTACCAACTTCATAGTTCCCCGGAATCCATTTCCAAACTGTCAATTGAACCACCGCAACAATGCCTCAGGACATGCCCCCCGCTGGGGGCTATCAGCCTGTTCAGTATAAGGTACGGATGCCATCGAACGACATTCCCAATCCCGGTTTCGAATCACGAAGCCAACTCTCAACGAGCTATGAAACTAATGTCTCCTCTCCTCATTCAAAAACTCGCAGCGTAACCTTCCCGTCCGTGGCTTCCGGCCCGTCTACTATCTCGTCGGCGTGCACTTGATCATGGCATACGGCTTCTACAAGATGTTCATCGGCATCCGAGAGAAGAAGTAAGAACACCGTCTGGCTGCAAAACGAATACCAAACCTAGCGACCACCTTTTGACACGGATTAACCTATTTTTCAGTTCATTTTTTCATTCATTCATTCTTTCTTTCTTTCTCCCCATCCCTTTTCTGCGCAGCATGTAAGCTAACCGGGTTTCGTGTGTTATTTGAACCAGTGAGCTCGGCCGGGAGAAGATGTGGTCCCGCATCCATCTGATACCGCTCCTCCAGGCCGAGGAAGATCGTGATCAAGTCCGCAGACACCTTGCTGATAAGGCTAGGGAGAAGGAATTAATTGGATCTGAGACGAAGGTTTATAACTCGGACCGGTGAGTTTTCTTCTACTTTTCTTATCATCCGGATCCCGTTAAATGCTATCGATTGCCTTCCCGCTTGTAACAAATTGGATTTGCAAGCCTGTTTTGATTTGTCCTTGATGTAAGGTAACCAAGAGTGAATACTGATAACTACCCTGCCCCCCTTTTTTTTATTTTATTTTGCAATGGGCGGATTAATTTACAGATTCGTGAAACCGACATTCTGGTATACTCCTGCCCACGTTACGAAATAAGAGACCCTTCGGGAATTTGATGATATGAAAGGAGGTTGGGCCCGTCGATTACAGGTTACAATTTTGCATAGGGAGTTGTGGCTGTTTCATTTCGACTTTTTCCTTTGGTGGGTAGGGTCGACGTGGGAATGGATGGAAAAGTGGGGACAGATGATAAGCGTGGCTATGTCTGTAACAAGAGAAACGCGATTTGGATTGGGCATTTTAACACTTTTTGCCCCTCGCTGGGCTGTATATAAAACGAAAGAAGGGAGGTTAAAATTGCGTATTGTGAGAGTTGTCTCTGAGATGAGACAAGTGGGAAGCGAGTTTGTTGGGAGTTTTACTACGTTTTTAAGCACATATGTTTTTTATATCCAATAGAGTAGACATCGCAATATACTCGAGATGGTTCTTTATCCTCCACGCATTATCCAAGAGCCCTTTCCAAATAAAAATTTTGGAAAGACTATATCTTTCTCCGCTTTCCAGTTCGCACCGGAGATCAGTAACCCAAAAAACAAATCATTTAAAACAAGACAATGACGAAACTATGTTCCATTTCAAGTCAAAACAAAGAGAATAAACAATTCTAGCAGCTATCTATGTTTGTGTATATCTGAATATAACTGTGGAATCCGTGTACACCTGCATATGGATCTTGAAAGCGTGCCTAGAAATTGAAGAATCTAAGAAGAAGCAAACATAATGAAAAGAGGGAGTTCAATGGCCAGTCTAGTCTAGATAGACAAACAAGGTAAATAAATAACCCAATATATATCGAGAAAAGGCTGGAGCACGGCAATTGGACTTCAACACAGCAAAATGTAATATTAAAACAAGCGTTGAGATGGTGAGAGCAGGATGTGGAAGTAATCGGGCGGGCGAGCGAGCGGGCAGGCAGGCAGACAGGCAGGAATGTACAGTATAAACAAGAATGTATATATGCATGAAATATGTCTATATAGCGATGATATGTGTCGGTGAGATAAATTTGAGAAAGGCAGCACACTAGAGGATGAAAGGAAAGCTAAGGAGGCAAAACATATCAGAAGTATAATAAAAGCTCAAAATACAAAATTTTATCAGGAGATGATCGAGAAAAAGGGGCATGGAAAAGTCCATATGCCATGGGAGTGGAAAGAAAGAAAGGAAAGAAAGCTGTGCGATATGTATGGGATAGAAGGAGTAGATGAGAGAAATGGACACAATGAGAATGGTGGTGGTGAAAATGATGAAAACGGCTATATAGTAATTGGGAGGAGAGAAAGCAAGTATGAAGGGTGAGCAGAAGCCTTTCATGAGGAAATCTGAATAGCTTGCTTCCATGCAAAATGCAAGGTCACATTGTGACAGTTGAGAAAACGAAAGAAAAAGAAGACCCCTTATTGCATGCAATCTTTCATCCAAACTCGAATCAACCTCCATATACCTACACATCTACATCAATCAACCCTTCTCCAGCCATCTCCCCTCCCCCAAACGGGGGGCAAAAGGTCACCACTCTACAACTTCGCGTTCGCTAAATTCTTCTGCAACCTCCTCTCAACCGCCTCCAGATACACTCTCGTCGTCACCCACGCTGCCCGATCCTTCCTCCCACACGCTAATGCAAGGTCCTTAGTCATAATCCCCTCCTCATCCACAACATCAATGCACGCCTGCTCCAGCTGCTCAGCCCACACAACCACGTCCGGTGTGTTGTCCAGCTGCCCGCGGCGGACGAGGCCACGAGTCCAGGCGAAGATGGATGCGATGGGGTTGGTGGAGGTTTCGCGGCCCTTTTGATGCTCGCGGTAGTGGCGGGTAACGGTGCCGTGGGCGGCTTCGGATTCGAAGGCGGTGCCGTCGGGAGTTGTGAGAGTTGAGGTCATGAGGCCGAGGGAGCCAAAGCCTTGGGCTACGATGTCGGATTGGACGTCGCCGTCGTAGTCTGCAGGGGAGGGGGTGGGTTAGTTGAGTGGGTTGTAGGTGGGGTTGGGGTGATGGGATGGAAAGGGAGGAGGCACTCACTCTTCATGGCAATGATGAAGCCGCCTTCGCTCTTGATCATCTGCGCAACCATATCATCGATGAGTCTATGTTCGTACCAGATACCCTTGGCATCAAAGCTCTTCTTATAAGTAGATTCGTAGATAGACTGGAAAATATCCTTAAATCTCCCGTCGTATTTCTTGAGGATGGTATTCTTGGTGCTCATGTAGAGGGGCATTCCTTTTAAGATGGCCAGTTTGAAGCTGGCATGGGCAAAGCCGGAGATCGAGTCGTCGGTGTTGTATTGGCTCATGGCAACTCCGCCGCCTTCGAAGTCAAAGACCTTGATGCGCTCTGGCTGGCCACCCTTGGGTGTATAGACGAGCTCGAGAGTACCGGGACCTGGAATAACTGTATCTTTGGCACGGTATTGGTCGCCAAAGGCATGTCGACCGATGATAATGGGTTTTTTCCAGCCTGGTACCAGCCTGGGGACGCGGTTGATGACAATTGGTTCACGGAAGACGGTTCCACCTCTAAAAGACAAGGTATGAGCGTAATTGCCCCTGGAGATGCGTTATTTTTGATTTAAAAGAATGCAAGCTTACAGGATGTTTCTGATAGTCCCGTTGGGAGACAACCACACTAGACGAGTGACTTAGCCGACGTCGAAAGTAGGGGAAAAGGGAAATTAGCAAGTTTTCATGGAATGAATCAACCTACTCTGCTTGAGGTTGAATTCTTTAACTCTCTCCTCATCTGGAGTAATAGTAGCACATTTAACGCCTACCCCATACTTCTTGATCGCCTCTGCGGAATCAATCGTAACCTGATCATTGGTTTTATCACGGTACTCCAAGCCCTATTAATATTAAGCATTAGCTACCGCTCAGTATCCCGGTGTCACAAAAGACAATCCAGTGCAAAGCGATCCACATACCAAGTCATAGTATTTGAGATCGATATCAAGATATCTAAAACAAAATAAACACAGGGGCTAAGCTTTAGCATGCTAGACCAACCAATGACTGCAGTGCAGTTAAGAAAAAGAGAGGGGGAGCGGGCCGGGGGCAATCAAACTGACGGGTATATAAACTTTGATGTGATTTGTATGTTAGCACTGAAGCAGCCTGGGATGCTTCTGCGAGAAAGAGCAAAAGGCTTTCGGAACTCTGGGAACAGATCGGAGAAGACCAGATGCTTACTTTATCCTTGATGTCTTTCCAAATAATCCTTGTCATCTATGTTCAACAAATCAGGTCTCTCCGTCAGCATTCGCTAATGGACACTACCAGGAAGCAGTATAACAGCCCCCATATGCGGCAGGGCATATAATACACATAATAATACATATCTTCTCCTCTCGCCATGAAGCATGTTAAACAAGCAGTCGCAGCACCCAATAATATATGGAATGTCTCCACGAGTTCCTGTCCTGGAACTATGAGGAATAGACGCTGTGTGTTGTTCCTGCGTTGCACCCTCCGCGAGGGGACGGGAGAGAGGATGGATATGGACGCGTATGTATATGGATATACATATGTATCTGGAGGGGTAAGCGGACGAAACATACCTCATCACCATCCAATTCCACCACGGGGTTCTTCACCACAATCTTCCGCCGGGACGCAGCCATGTTGCGAGTTTGTGTGGTAGGAATTGATGCCCAGCGAGTTCTCTCAGGGGTATTTCGGACGGGGACAGAGGAGCTGTGGACGAGGAGGGCAGAAGGGCGCAAGGAGGAAGACGAGGAGGGGTAGGAAGAGGATGAGGAAGAATAAGAATATTTCTTAGAGAAAGCGGATAAAGACCGACCGACTGGGCGAGCACAAGGGGACGGGACAAGAGAGAGCAGCGAGAGTGAGTGTCGGGTATGAACGGATGTTAGCTGCACAGAAAGCATAGCTGAAGAGAGAGAGGGAGTCAAAGCGGTGTTTTTTAACGATCGACCTGCGCTTAATTCTATATATATTTTTTTTTTATTTAATTTAATTTTCCCCTGTTATGTCGTTCCTGGGTTTTTTTTTTTTTTCTTTTTTTCTTTTCTTTTTTTCTTTTCTTTTTTATCCTGCTGCAAGGATTTTTTATCTCTTTTTTTTTTTTTTTTTTTTTTGATCTTTTCCTTTTTTTTTTGCCTGAAATAATAATCGGGTGCTTCCTCGGTATGAAGTTCTCAGATTCCGGGAAGTGGAAACGCTTGGGTTGATTTACGGGTCGGGGTGGGAATCGATCGTTAGGTGTACCCACCAAGAGAGCACACCCACCGTTTGGTAGGAATGGAATGGGTGTCGGAAAGGTGAACACGAGTGAGAGAATGCGTAGTCAGGATAGAAGAAGCTGGCGGAGGAGGTTTGAACCGCAAAGCCACGAGGAGGGAAGAGGAGAGAAGAAAAGGAAAAGGAAATGAACAAGGCCCCAAGGCAAGGCAGAAGGCCGTCGTCGTTGCTCTGCTTCCCCCGGAATTAACCCGCTCGTCAGTGACAGAGGCCCAAACGATGGATACCCGGCAAAACTATCCCGATTCAGCCAAGCTCTTCCTGCTCTGCGGCCTAAAATCGGCGCTGTGATTGGCTGGCGCCGGGAAGGTTGGAAGGTCTTGGCTTCGGCAATATGCTTATATCAGCATGCACTAGTCCCTAACTGGTTAGTAGGTGACAAGGTAATGCCAAGCCCCCTTATCGGGACAAGCTGATGCAACCTTTTATGATGTAAACCCGCCGCTAGTCCCGTTGCGGCTTAAGGTCGTTGTTCCTGGGCGGGTTCCATTCCAACATCCCACCACCCAAGGGCCCCGGATGGATCAAAAAGCTGCAACCACTAATTACCAGCCAGGCCCTTTCAATATGCACTGGTTAATTATGGATTACTCTGCTAAGACGCTCTTCATGAACTGATACATACCCCATTCCCGGGATTGGTATGTTGCCCCCATGTGCGCAGTAATTATCAACGCTTTGTGTTGAGGTGGGTGGTGGTACACTGAGCGTGTGAGCAGTTTATTGCGATCTTTTTGCAAATTACGTCAAGTGCATTTCCGGCGCTTACCACGGTATCACTACTAGGTTACTGATCCCTCGCATTAAGAAGAGTAACACAAACAATAAGCAGTTTGGTAATAATAATCGATCCAAAAGGAAATCCAGCTGATAAATCCAACCAGAGCGAAACGAGAGATTTAACCTCCTCCTCCTCCTCCTCCCACCCACCCCGCGCCCCCTCAACCTCCTCCTTGGGAATGCCGAGATATCTCCCTCGGCCACCGACCGAACCCGCAAAGTATCCAGTGCAACAAGATGGAAAATATCAACGGGCAATAATACCACAACAATGTCGCGCCTCCACTCTTCCGCCTACACGGGTCCTTGTACCTACGTCAGTAGAGCTGCCAAACAGCATTCCAAGACTAATGATATTTTGCCGGAGTTAGGGCAATTTTCTTCCCTGTTGGTTAAGTTAACTAGCCCTTGAAAATTGTGGCTATTTCACAACCTATTTTAGCGCCCGATTTTCACCTCGTTATTGCTTTCCCACCCTCCCCATCTCTCTCGAGCTGTTCGGAAAGGAATCGATAAGCAACGGACAGCTGTGTTATTGTTCAAAGATGCATTTGCGCACTCTTTACATTTTCCGCTGTGAGATTGGAATTCCGCTTGCATTATGCTCCTATATTAATTCCGCCCCCTAGGTAGGTCTTGTGCTTGACCTTGATTGATTGCACCTTAAAACTTGAGAATCACACATAAGGCGCTATTACCCCCCTTCGTAGAGTTCTGTACAACAAATATAGTAATTTATCATTTCCTCAGAAATTTTGAACTATTTCTGAATTGCAGTTCCTTCCAGCTGTGGTGAGGGAACACTGAAAAAATTCATTAGGTAACCGGTTACACTTCTTGAATTCATTGAGATTTTCTAACTCCTCGGCGCTATTCTAACCGCATCTTGCGCATCAAAATATCTATCTATTATCTTCAACTTCCCAGTAATATTAAATCCATCTATGGGTAACTAACCATAGTGAAACGGTAATTACAAGAATTAACGCCTTTACCCCGCCGTCTGCAATCGCCGGAGAATGACTTGCTATAGTATGGTAGTATAATAGCATCACTCTCCTTCAAATATCAGTGATGATTATTCGTTTCTCTATATCCCTCTCCCGAGGCCCACGGCAAACAATGGCGGCATTGCTCATCGTTATGGCTGCCAGGAGATCATAAGCTTCTTAACCACACACCCCCCACCCCACTTCTTCTTCCATGGCTATTACTTGGAAAGAGCATTCTCCCTGAGAAATGGCATTATGGGATCTTAGATGTTCTTTTAACATTTCTAGCTTCTTCGAGAGTTGGGTTGGGTTGGGAGGGGTTTTAAATTTTCAAGAACCCCCAACGAGGGGAAAGGGTTGGGGATAACACTTTTGAGTTCCTTGAGGGGATGGGAGATTGACTGACTGATCCGACGAGTTCCACGCTTAGATGATGATGATGGTGGTGGTGGTGGTTGAGAGTGTGTTCTGAGTTTGCCAACAATCTCTCTGTGTGACAAGGTTGCCTTAATATGTGATCTATACGGAGCAGGATTTGGGAGGTGTTTTTTTTTTTTTTTTTTTTTTTTTTTTTTTCAAAAATCAACTGGAACCTGCTCCTTGGACGGACTTTGTATTTATATTAATTCTAGAATCGCATAACCGAATGTGATTTGAAATTGGCGAGAGGAAAGTTATAAATAAAATATAAAAAAGGGGGTGAGTCATTTCATCTTTTCTTTCATTTCTTTAGCTAGTAAGTATGTTATCTCTTGTTGTGTGTATAACTTGGTACACGCTCATCCTGTGAGGCTGGGATGTGCCAGACCCGGGAAATATAGGACGGGTGGCAATATGAGGGAATAAGATAGATATAAACTCGAGATGTTGAAAAAGAAGCCAGGAGGGAAATATTGAAACGGAGAAAGGTACAAAGTTTGAAAGGAAGGTCAACAGGCGCTAGCATCGGTTTTGGACGAAGAGAAGAATGGAAAGTATAAGGCTAAGAAGGAATAATAGTAGAAGAGAAAGAGAAACATAAAGAAAACAGAAGAAAAATGATACTTTAATCTCAATCATGAAGCTAGTGGATGAAGTATCCGTAGGAAATAATCATGTACGAAATCCTCAAAATTCAGCGAGTGCGGGGAATGTACAAGAAAATGCTAAACAGAATCGACAGACAGAATTATTCGTCTATCAGCATGTCTTGCCTTTATCTCTTAGTAGTGCTACGGCAAGATGGTTCCAGAACCTAGAAATCCACCTGGGATTGACCTGTTGAATGGAGGTGGTATATATATGAAGTTGATTGTTGAGAAGAATCCAAACATTTTGAGAGGAGGGAGGTTTCGTTGGTGAAGGAAAAGGGAGGAATGCTTAGAAAGTCTCTAGAAAAGGCCGTCGATTTTGCCTGTCTCAGCGTCTACATCGACATTCAGGTAACCTGGTGCGGTGGGCAGGCCGGGGATGGTTTGGATATCGGCGGCAAGGGCATATCTAGTAATCTCGTTAGCAGTGGTATCTTCCTTGGGAAATATGTTTATGGTGAGTATAGAAGACCAATACGTACAGATATCCTGCACCAACAGCCAATCTGACATCTCTAATGGGCACAGTGTATCCAGTGGGAGCACCTTTGAGATTCGGATCGTGACTGAGCGAATACTGCGTCTTCGCAATGCAAATGGGCAAGTTTCCGAATCCCTGTTTGGTATATGTATCGACCTTCTTCTGAGCCAGTTCGCTAAACTCCACCTTCTCCGCACCATACATGTCCTTCCCGATACGCTCGATGCGTTCCTGAACCGTACCTTCAAGATCATACAGGAGTTTGAAATCCTTGGGCTTCGAGCTGGCAATGATGACGCCCTTAGCTAGCTCGATGGCACCGGCACCACCTTCAGCCCAATGGTTGGCAGGGATGGCGTCCTCTGCGCCTGCAGCAATGGCCTCCTCGCGAATCACGGCGATTTCAGCGTCGGTGTCAGTCTCGAATTTGTTGATGGCGACTATTACGGGAATACCGTATTGTTTGGCATTTTGGATATGTTTCTTTAGGTTGACGCAACCCTTTCGTAGGAGCTCTGTATTTTCCGTCCTGTATTCTTCTGCCAATGGGGAGCCGGGGGCAATAGGGGGGCCCCCGCCATGAACTTTGATTGCGCGGACGGTGGCGACGATGACCACGGTGTCTGGGACAAGGCCTGATGAGCGGCACTTGATGTTGAAAAACCGCTCTCCGCCCATTGTAAAGTCGAAGCCAGCTTCGGTGACGACAAAACCGGTCTTCGCTTCATGGTCCTCGTCTGGCTCAGTTCCAGCAAGTTTCAAGGCAAGTTTATCGGCAATCACGGAGTTGGCACCAATGCTAATATTGGCGAAGGGACCGGCGTGGACAAAAACCGGTGTTCCCTCAAGACTTTGCATGAGATTTGGCTTGATGGCATCTTTCATCAGAGCTGTTAGGGCACCCCCGCAGCCAATGTCGTCGCAAGTCACGGGATCTCCTCTCTTGGATGTAGCAATCACCATCCTGCCCAGACGCTCGCGCATATCGGCAAGATCATTGCTGAGGGCTAGAATAGCCATACATTCACTTGCAACGGAAATATCAAAGCCAGTCTCTCTAGTGTGGCCTCTTTCGGTGGCGGCCTGGCCAATGGTGATCCCCCGCAGATGTCTATCGTTGACGTCCAGAACTCTTCGCCAGGTAATCGTTTCAGGATCAATGTCCAACCTCGCGAAGCGGTTGATTTCCTCCGGGGTGAGGTCGTCTGGGTTGGTCTTTGTAATTCCTAATTTCTTCAATCTTCTGAAAAATATAGGTTGGAACTCGCGTTTTCCATTCTTGGCTGGTACCAACCGTTTGTAAAGGGCGGCGTCACTCTGGGTGGATTCATGGAACATCCTTGTTTCAATAGCTGCAGCCAACAAATTGTTTGCGGCGGTAATGGCGTGAATATCACCAGTCAAATGAAGGTTGAATTCGTCCATGGGGATGACCTGACTGTAACCTCCTCCAGCTGCACCACCTTTAATACCGAAGGTAGGTCCTTGACTAGGTTGTCGAACGTTGGCAAAGGCTATTCTGTTAAGATGAGCGCCAAGCGCCTGGGTAAGACCCATGGTAGTCGTAGATTTTCCCTCCCCCAGAGGAGTTGGTGTTATTCCGCACACCAAGATATACCGTCCGTTACGACGGTGAGATAGACGGTCCAAAAGGTCAAGGGTGACCTTGGCCTTGGTATGCCCATATGGTTCTAATTCCTGAGGCGCAATGCCGATCTCAGCAGCGACAGTGGTGATGGGCTTAGGGCGTTGGGCCCGAGATATTGCGATATCTGAAGGAACTGGTGTTTGGAGTTTAAGAGGTAGGGGAGTGAGGTGTCTATCCTTTTGTTTCTCAAAGTAGCTTCTCGCGGAATTAACGACGTTCTGGAGAAGCATAGCTACGGTCATAGGGCCAACACCTCCGGGAACTGGAGTGATGTGTGATGCCACTTCAACGGCAGAAGAGTACTCAACATCACCAACTAACCGTTGGCCTGATTTCTTCGTTGGGTCATCAATATAGTTGGTGCCAACATCAATGACAACGACGCCAGGTTTAAGCCATGATCCCTTGACAAACTCAGGCTTTCCAATGGCAGCAACCAAAATATCTGCCTGCTTGATGATGTTTTCGAGATCCTTAGTTTTCGAATGGCAGACAGTGACCGTGGCATCTGCACTCTTCAGCAAATAGCTAACAGGACTGCCGACGATATCACTTCTACCCAATACCACGGCGTTCTTGCCAGCCAGCTCGATGCCAGAGACTTTCAGGAGCTCCATAACCCCCTTGGGAGTGCATGGAACAAAGAGAGGCTTGCCCCCTCTCTTGGCCAATTCTCCAATGTTGACAGCTCCGAATCCATCAACATCTTTCTCACCAGCAACTGCAGATGTAATGGTATGTTCAGAAAGGTGGCTTGGAAGCGGCAGTTGGACGAGGATGCCGTGGACGGAAGAATCGTTGTTCACAAGGGTGATCTCCTGAAGTAGTTCAAGCTCACTGATTTCTTCAGAAAACTTAGTGAGCTGGCATTGGATGTTTGCCTATTGTAATGAGGTCGTAAGGGCAGTCAATATCTATTCCAGTTAGTAGGAGAATGGGTGGGGAGGAGGGTCATACCTCTTGTGCAGCTTTCAGTTTCATCCGCACATATGTACCTATATTACGGTCAGTCTACATTCAAGGTTTAAACTAGGGCAAGACATGGTCTATTGTCGTACTGGAATCCGATCTGTCTCCAACTAAGTGTTAAAAGAAAATCCAATTAGCTTTAATTTCATTTAAACCTTGTGACGAGTACGCAGAGGATTTTATGCCATGAAAATTGATTAATACACACTTTGGAAAATTACCAAGCTGGGCTTGAATCTGGGATTTGTTTGTTGAGATTTTTGAATCTCAGCATTCAATCGCTCCCTGATATTTTTGGCAATCGCTGTGCCATCGATTTTGATAGCTGCCATATTAGAATTTGAAGATGAAAAGGAGCGTTTTCCCGCCCACAGTGATAGTGAATCGTTGGCGGGGTCGAGTTTGTGGACGTGAGCAGTCGCAAAATGAGGGACGGAGAGAAGACGAGATCTGATAGGAAATGAAGAGAAACGCCTTGCTGCCAGTCTAGTGCCGTGGTGGGCGTGAAACTGAGCGATGGGGTGGGGTCGAGAAAGTGAATTGGGCTGGTGGTGTCGATGGCGGGGAATCGGCGGGAAATGGAGTGGATGGGCTCGACACGCAAAACCTGTTGCAGCGGGCACCGGCATGGCCCTCGGTCTGGCCTGTGAGCTGCTTAGTGATATCCTATGATATCCTGCTTCTCGAGGCTGGGGCGGCTCCTACGCCAAACTTTTTGTTGGCGCCAGCAAGCTGAATTGCCTGACTAAATTGTGCGGGTGCCTAACCTGAAAGGCTCAAATATATGAGGAAAAAGACTTGACCTTGATCGACCAGTGAGAGATTTACAACGCTACAGTTTTAACGTCTTGGTCTCACTCTCATATCCAGATTGGTGACTTATATACGGAGTACTGAGCAGGTCAATTTTTAGTGCATATTCATCTCGCACTATAAAATATTATTTGAATTATCTCTAATTTGCACTCTCAATTTTTATTTTATATATTATTTTTTCTCTTTTGTTTATTTATTTTTTAATAAAAAAAATTTCCTACGATGTTTTCTCCAGGATCCCAAGAATCGATGACTAACATTCAAATTTCTGCAGTTGGATTGAGTTTAAATTTCTCTCGGCCTATTGTAGCCCCGGATCCCGATATTGCCTCGAAATACCCGCGTATGGTAACATAACTCTTGGCATCAAATCAGAGTGTGCGACGAAATTATATTTTGGTTGTAGATCAACGAGATACAGATGCATATACAAAGACACCATCTCCCCTCCAACTTCTGACACATCCACTCTGCAGCTATTAAGCTTGTCCGTTAAGCGTAGAAAGCGTCTACAGTATCTACTATATACTTTGCTACAGCTTGTTCTCCTGAATTTGCTACCGGACATCTGCTGCAGTCAATATGAGACCCATCTTACTCCAAGGCCATGTACGGCAAGCCCATTTAAATTCATTCCCTTCTCCGCAACCTAGCCCCATGTTTTGTTCCAATTTCTTTCCCGGCTAACGTGTGCGGAATTTGTAGGAACGGTCTATCAATCAAATAAAATTCAACCGTGATGGTGATCTTCTGTTCTCAGTGGCAAAGGACAAGACTCTTTGCGCTTGGTTCTCCGCCAATGGCGAAAGATTAGGCACATACCACGGACACCAGGGTGCCCTTTGGACTGTCGATGTCGCTCCAAATAGTGCTCTCGTTGCTACTGGTGCCGCAGACAACACCATCAGACTCTGGAATACGAAGACGGGCGAGTGTGTTAAGGTCTGGAACTTCCCTACAGCTGTCAAGCGGGTGGAGTTCAGCGTGGATGGCAAGCGGCTGCTGGGCGTGACCGAGAAGCGCATGGGATATCTGGCTACTATTGTGGTGTTCGATATACGGTATGGAGACAAAAATGGAAACAACTTGGATGACCAGCCTGATGAGCCTACACTGAAGATTACATGCGAAGAGAGCAAAGCAACGGTTGCTGGGTGGAGTTTCTTGTCGAAATATATCATTGCTGGACACGAGGATGGTAGTGTCAGCCAATATGACGCGAAGGTACGACTCACGATAGGATCTATGTGCACGTTTTGTTGGGCATGTGTTTCATTTTTCTATATTTACACTTTCATCGTAATCACAGACCGGAGAACAACTCGAAAACGTCCAAGCCCATGAATTCGACTACCAAATTAACGACATTCAATTTTCACCTGACAGAACATACTTCATCACTGCATCCAAAGACAAGAGTGCCAAGGTACGTCCCAGTTCCATTCCGTCTCAAAATTATAAAAGAAGACAAAGAAAATTTACCGAAACATACAACTAACATCAATACCCAGATAATCTCCGCCCGAAACCTCGCCATCCTCAAAACCTACGTAGCAGACACACCGCTCAACACCGCCGCCCTCACTGTAAAGAAAGAATTCGTAATTCTCGGCGGCGGCCAAGCAGCCATGGACGTCACCACGACTGATGCCCGCCAGGGTAAATTCGAAGCCCGCTTCTACCACAAGATCTTCGAGGACGAGATTGGCCGCGTCAAGGGCCACTTCGGTCCCCTCAACACAATCGCCGCGCATCCGTTGGGGACAGCCTATGCATCTGGTGGAGAGGACGGATACGTCCGTGTCCACCATTTCGATAAGCCGTATTTTGATTTCATGTATGAAGTTGAAAGGGAGCAGATGCGGAGATAAGAGTGTGTTCGGAAATGTTAACGAAGTAGGTGTTATGTAAAGGTTGTTTGAAGATTGGGTGATAACTACTTTTCCGTCCGCTTCTCTTTTGTTTGAGTCTCAAGCTCTAGTTTCTCTACCTTTATGCCATTCAATTTTAATGTTGTTCACAACGCTCTCATATGGATGTCTGTGATTTGTTGTTAACTTTTGCACTTAAAATGGATTTCCTAGCTTTTTTTCATTCTTTCTTGTTCTTTTCCTGCTTCTGCTGTTAAGGGTGGTCTGGAAAACTTCTTCTTATTCCTTGAAATGAAGAGAGAGCTTTTTACCATGGATGCATGTTAAGTGTTTGATGTTGAGATGGGGAAGAGCCATAGAATGTCAAGATCTCTGTCGTGAGTTTCTGCTGTTAAAAGCTTTGTTTCTTTCCTTTCAGTTATGTCTTTTTTTTCCTTCTTTTTCCTTTTTTCTTCTCTTTTTATTTTATTTTTATTTTATTTTTATTTTTATTTTATTTATTTTATTTATTTATTTATTTTTTTTTTTGAAAAAAAGAAATCCCAAAGGTCAGAATTGGTCAAGTCCTCCCTTCTACTTTAATGTTCATTTTTGAATGGGTAGAGGACATGTTTCTACGGAATCGGTTGATTCAACGACTTGACACCTCGATATCACCCCTTGATCTTATATGAAACAAAATCTAGGATTTAATGAAATTAAATGCTAGGCCTTCGAGATAGCAGCATGAAACAACAGCCTATGGACTGCATTATCCAGCTTTCAAAAATATGAGTTCCTTCATCACCTTCATGATTGTCTTGATTTCTTTGTCGTCAGAGTTTCTCACATGCCTCCTTGTTTCCTATTCCTGTGCTGTAAGCATTGTGGCCATTGCAGTGATTGCCAGCCAATTGCCCCTGACCGGTCGAGGTTAGAATGATATGAGCGGAAAAGATATAGGCTTTTGTAAACGCTGCACCCACCCACAACCAGACAAAACTAAGGCCCCTTTTTCAAAATAGTGCGAGAAGCATGTCTAGTCACCAAACATGGCATCAGATTCATATTTGCACCCTCTTAAGTGAGAGCAAGATGGTTGGCTTTTATTGTTGTGAAACACTGAAATCTGAATCCCTTGAAATAATGCCGAGATCAAGGACTCGTGGTAAAGATGTAACTCTGTGTTGCTCCAAGCCATTCCACAATGGCCTTTCATCCACTCATATATCGCCAGCTGTCAGATCAAGGAGCCTAAACACATATGTTGATACGATATCCTTTCCTCTTCCATTCTCCCCTCCTCTTCCATTATATCTTCCATGTATTTTCAAAGAAGCACACATCGATAACTAACTTATGCTTTTACATTCATCTTGGCACAAACGCACAGCAAGAACATGCTGTATAGCCCCTGAATTCGAAAAGGGGAGAATACCCCATGGTCTGATGCCTCCTTAGCAAACCTGTAATGATGGCGACTATTCCCCCCACAGAGAAACCACTTGGAGAGAATCTTTTTCGCTGTCCAGAACCCGTGACGTATGCTATTAAAACTCCCTCCTGGTTTTAATTGCGAAAGGCCGTCACAGTACTGGAGCCCATTCATCAATGCTCCACTGGAGTGGTTGTTTGAGATACGTTCAAACTAATTTGTTCTTCAATTTTGTTTTTCTTTTCAGTTATGTCTACTCTGAAAGTCATGTTCTCTCTCTTTTTGATACCTCTGTCTTAAGTCATCATATCATTCTTATATTATTTTCATATTTACTTCTCCTTACGGCTTCTTCCTGCAGGTGGGTTGCCTTTGTGTGCAGCGCCAAACCATGGACTTGCTCATGGAATCTCCACGACAACTAGCCGTGCAGTCAGCCTAATTTATGATAGCTGGCTGCATCCATGCGCTTGAGTTTTACCCCCTCTTCTTCCACTGCTTCTGCTTCTCTGTTCTTCTTTCCTCTTTTCCTATTCTCTCTTTATGTTATTTGCCTTCTACTGTCGTCTCAATTCATCGAAACTTTCCCCCCCATTTCCGGTGCACTTGCAACAACCAGCACCTGACAGCCTGGCTACATATCTAGGTACCTACCTAGATGCCAAGCAGCTGGCCAACTTTGCAGTTTACAATAAGCTTATACATTAAGGGCGCGGGCCCTACAGATGCGGAAGATTCCGTGAATCATTTAGCCCACTCCAGAGGCCCTATTTCCTATATCACCGTAATCCTTTTTTTTTCTTTCTCCATCCAATGACGACCAGAGACTTTGACGACGGTGACTTGTACATGCAATGGGGTCTGTCCATATCCTACTTCTCGGCATTTCTCCCCTGTCCGCACCGTCCTTGGGGAAATCCGCCACGCTGAATGGAACTTCGATATACTCATGCACCCCAAACACATAAGTCACCCGCACACAAAGTGACAGCGGAAAGCATCCCAGAGCCAAAAAGAATGATGTATATAACGAGACTGATTGGATGAATTTACCACTTTCAGCCCCAACTGGGTCTTCCCTTAACCCCACCTCTCTGGATGTTTCCCCGTTGATTCCCAATGCGCGATGCAAATTACGCGAAAATTAAGAAGTGATGCTAATCACCATATGGACAGCGCTGAGGCTCTTTGCTCTCTGCAATCATCCCTTTTTGATAGATTTACTGTCGCCACATTTTCTGCCTCATCTCTATTGGGATGCTACTGAATATACACTCTCATCGCGTGGTTGCGCAGCGTCGACTTGGTTCGATATAGTTACCTTAGGTTGAATTTTGCAAACAATGGAAAGTTCCAACCTCATACAGAGCCTAGGTCCCTCCTCTAGGGCTATAAATTTCTTCTGTTTTCTGTTTCTTTCTTCTTGCTCCATTATTTCTTCACATCACATCCAGTTCTATATGCCAAATCTACATCCAACCTTTAGAGCCTCGAACTACATCTCATTATATAATGATCCTAAAGGCATATACATATCGCCTTACCACCTTCGAATACGTGTGAGATAGCGACAAAATCTTTTGCATGTGGGTGTATGAGGAGAAACAAAATACACTCCATATGTGGGCAAAGGCCCAACTGTGTGGCAGAACCAGGGCCGGATGAGGTTGTGCCCAGGGTCTGTCCGCCATGTGCGGCTCACAGAGACAAGCACATTCTCATCATAGCTGCAGTGGTTGAACTGTCTCAACAGGAGGGTTCGTCGAAGAAATGGACAGTGGCTAGCTCTAGGGAGGAAGGCCACAAGTTTGAGAGCATGTCCCTCCCTTTTTTCTCCTTTGTCAGCGTCTTCGTTGATTCACAAGCTTACACCAGACCAGCATTCTACAAGTAGCGTCAGATTGCTCCAAGGATCGATCGAGCAAGAGGAATGCATAGTGAGCAGGGTCACATACCATGTGCTGTTTATTTTTCGCTATTATTTTCTTTTTCTTTTTCTTTTTATTTTTTATTTTTTGCAAGTATATATGTATTTACTAGAAAGATATGATTTCATATTGACATTAAATATTGAGATAATGTTATATTTATATCATTAATTTTAAATATTATGCTCATGTTTTTCTTAAATCTTCTTAATTTTATAATAATAAAAGTTGAAAATTGTTTTATAAGAAAGATTTAGTTCTTAATGTTTTTTAAAATTTAATCATTAAAGAATCAATTTATATATAATAAACTAGATATTAAAAATAGTTAATAACTAATATATTTAAACAAAAATTTATTAAAAGAAAATATAAAGAAAAGAAAATAAATACTATTCTGAGATAGAGTCTTGATAAAAAAAAAGTTAAATAAGAAGAATAGAAATTCAAATGAAAATAAAGAAGTTATATAAAAATAATAAAAATTTATATGAATAGAATATAATCTTTTCTAATATTTTTCTCTATTCATAGAAATATCAATATTCTCAATAATAGTAAAGAAAGCATTGAGAGTGATCAGTAGTTACAGATGATTTATATGTAGTGAGTATGATATTATTTTTTAATATAAATCTGGACTTTTAAATCAGCTAAGTATAATCAACTCATTTTACAAGTATTTTTTTAACAGCAGCGATTTACTTATTGTAAATTTTTTCTATTTTATATTCAAATTTATTATTCTCTATATAACTCTAATAAATATTAATTTCTTTAATTTTATCAGAAAAGTAAATCAGTAGCAACTCATTAAAGAAGATTCATATAAAATATATTATGAATATTGTATATAACGTTGTGACGGTTAGCCGGCGGCCGAAACTGGCGGTTCTCGCTGCCATTTTTCGACGCCTGCTAAGCGCCGACCCTGGATCATCACGTGAAGTAATCACCACGACAACGGCCCTTTTCTCCACGCACGCCCACGATATCCGTGGTTCCTGGCGCTGAATTTCGTGGCCCTCCTTCACCCTTGCTCACCCACTCGCTCACCCTGCGGAGGGGGGAGCCGTTTTTGACGCTTCACCATGCCAATTCCAGCTCCCCCTTCAACCATCATGTTCTCTCCGGTTCCAGGCTCTGTGGCCCTGGTCATGTCCTTTCGATTTCCCATTCTTCTTCCTAAGAGTCGCTCTTGTAGCTCTTCTGGGCATCTCTTGTGCATGAGAGCACGTACGTACTCAGTTTCTCATTCTGGCTCTCTCTGTGGCCGAATTTCCCTGGGTCTCGATCATGGCGCGTCATTCTCGCCCGGCTGGGCCTGACAATGAAGGGAGCAAAAGCCAGAGCAATGTTATCTCCGTCCTGGATGCCATAGCGGCCCTGGAGGTCAGCTATTCAGACAGCGGGTATGAAAGCAGCGCTGCCAGCGAGGATGAAGATGACGACGAGGGTCAACTTCCCGCCGAACACTATCTCGCCCTGGCTGAGAGTCTTGATATCACCCAGCTTCGACAGAAGCGGTACATCCCCAACACCTAAGAGAAGCTGGATGAGACCCGTGGTTACTGGGAGAGGTAGGCAATGGCTCCCTTGACCCTTGGACCATGTTTGAAGCTCACCAGGACCTCCGAGCAGGTATTGTCGGCACATCAAGGCTAACGCGGCGAAGAAATGGAGCGAGATCTCAGACTCAGACCAGACTGTTCGCTTCCTGTATTCATTCCTTAGTTGGCGATGCGATATCCGCCATGGCAAGGACAACCGTCACTGTCCGGGCATCAAACGCAAGAGCTCATTGGAGACATTTTGGAAGTGGTGGCACCTTGTCCTCAAACAGGAGACAGCGTCCGGACTCAGCAAAGATACGATTGTCAAGGTGGAAGATGTGAGGATCTACATTTCTCATTTCAGAGCACCCCACAAGAAGCATTGCTAATCTCTCTTGTAGGCACAGGTGGCCAAGGAGAAGGAGCTGGAGCTCGTGGGGCGGCCAAAGAAGAACATGTACATTGAAGATGTTGCTGAGTTCGCCCGTGTCGTCCTCACCACCACAGAGATGACATTTGTCTGTGGCTGGCAGCGCATTCAATTTCTGTTGTTCCTGCAGCTTGCAGCCATCATCGCCAGCCGTCCGTCGGCGCTCCTCCACCTTCGGTATCGAGACATCGTCCTAACCCTGATCCGAGACCCCGACGGTGGACGCCCCTGGCTGTTCATATACTTAAAGCCAGAATTTACAAAAAGATTCCTGGGAGATAAGGCGCCGTATGGGTTTCTAGTTGTCGCGGCGCCGCCTGGTTGACTGACAGAACTAATAGGAACGAGTTTAAAATTCCCGAGATCATCTTTGATCCAACTCTGGTTCTCAGTCCGCATGTCACCTTGCTGACTATGCTCTTTCATATCAAAGGCTTCAAGTCAATTTCGACCACTGGGCCGGTGTTGGATTCGGCAGAAAAACTCTACAGTGTCAACGTGCTGGAGGGAAAGGGAGAGCAGCGGCTACTACTACAGGATGAATTTCTGGATAAGTTTGTGTTTTGCCAGACAGAGCCAACGCCCACTGGATTTCAAATTTGCTTGGACTGGATGTTGACTGCAGCCGTGGTAAGATCCCGCATGCGTAGGGCTGGTGAGATCACAGGCTTTGAGGAGGTCGCCCACCCGCACAATCTCCGATATGCTGGAGCTAAGGCTTTTAACAACAGCGGTGAGTACCCTCCGGTCGCTTTGTGTTTCAGTTACGTCAAAGGGCTAACAGTGAGCAGAGGAAGTTTCGGAGGCTCTCCAGAACGTCATGCTCCAGCACGCGGATATCCGCACCTTTGTCAAACATTACCAGGTGGATGTCGACGTCGACGTCCAGGGCATCGTCCGGAAAACAGGCTCCCAAACAGCGTTGGTGCGATTTGCCTGCTCAATGAGTGCGTCAATCGACCCCAACCGGCCGTATAAGCTCTCTCCTGAAGAATCGCGATCCCTCAATAACCTCCCAATTGTCCTTGCCCGGCAGGATACGGTCAAGAAGCGCAAGCAGGAGTTGGAGGATCGCGAAGCTGAGCTGGAACGTGTCAACAAGGTGTGCAAGACTGCTTTTGGGCACCTTGACGACAAAGCGCTCGCCGAGTCCCACCCTGAGGTGCTGGAGAAACTGGAACTTTTCCGCGATCGGGCAGCAGAAGCGGGTCAGAGCACCGCCGGGCTGTGCGTGAGCTACGTAATGAGAAGCAACGGCAGCGGATCCGACGGATCCGTGAGAATCTTGAACGCTATAAGAACGAGCAGCCTGTGATTGACCTTGAACGACAACTGGCCGGGAAGCTGGTGGATACCAAAGTCATGGACACCTTTGGGCAGGGAGGCTTCATGCCTCCTGAGCACCTGGTGTTTGTGGACCGCGTGCTGGCCATGCCGGGCACCACCCTTGAAGCAGAATACCAGAGGCGAATCAACACAATCAACGCAGGGGTTGCATTCTGTGGTGTGGAAGAAGGACGACCGTCGCGCCGGTCCACCCAGTCCCACGGACGGCCGGTGCCTGATGATGATGATGATGATGACATCTCCCCTCCAACCAAGCGGCAGCGGCGCTTGACAGAGGACGATACCGAAACTGTTTTGCGCAAAGCAATGGACTCCGTGCGGATTGACCCACGAATGGACTCACAAAAAGAGCAGCGGCCTCGGGTCTGCTTTCTCTGCGTTGGGAATCCTAATTGCTCGCTCAAGGACCGGATCAAGGAATACGCAACGCCCGGATCACTCACGAGGCATTTCCTTCGAAGGCACGTGAACCCTCCATGGCCTGCTAACGGGATTGAGTGCAATGTTTGTGAGAGGGAGGTGCTCCCGGCCAAATCTTCTCTTTTGAACCACGCAGAGACTGCCCATGGAACTGTTGTGCGGGGCCGCATTCAGGAGACACTAGCATTTCAATAATCCGTCTAGCCTTTCTAGGCTTGTATCATAATAATAGATTCTAGATCAGGCAAATTTTAAGATTGAGTGTTTTCAGTCCCAGTTTATGAGTATTCTCCTTTTTGTAACTTAACATGATTAAAGAAGTGTGAGAACCACACATTATTATCATCCTTGAGGATGCAGGCTATCGGACACAACCTTGGTATCCAAGGTGAGAGCTGCTTGCCGAGACAAAGTATTTCCCATCTAGTAACTCTTGATATAACCGGTAATATCCTGATGACATGATCCACAGGTTGTTGTATCAGGAGAAAGGAGTCTGAGCAAAACCTATGTCCACATAGAAGGGTTTTCCACTCCAGTGGGATGATATAACATGTTGAACATTGACATTGATGCTCCAGCTCGCGGACTTTGGCCTCAAGCTTGCTTCTCTGCTCATTTTCCCTAATCATTTCCGCACGCAAGTATCGCACTTTTTCTTCCAGCTCTTTTATCCTTGCATGCTCGGCTTCGAAAACTCTGCGGATTCCCTGGTTTGCTATTTCCAATCTCAAATATCAGCATACAAACGGTCTTGTAAGAGAAGAGTTCTACCAAAACTGTGCCCAAGTTGGGCACTTTACATTTCTTCGGTGGCTGCGATGTTTCGGATACATCAGAGGGTGCTGAGCTGTCAAAGAGAGCCTCGTACATTGCATAGCTGTAGTCCGTACGGGATCTCTTTTTTCATAGCTTTCGCGGTGGGGACCAGGGTTCATCCACCTCTGCATCTGAACCATCGATGATGATGGCGTCGCGAAGCTGATTGCGGAGAAGGTCAGGTTCAGTCAAAGCCATGGTTGAAAGATTGGTGTGCCAGGTCGACTCAGAAAGGCTCGTACAGCAAGAAGGCAATTTCAGATCAGGAGAACCCCGGGAGTGGCACGTCTGCTCGGTCGCCTTGAACCACACAAGGACCCCTCAGCTGGTCTCAATCTTGCGGGGGTAGGATGGGAAGTGGAAAAGGAAGTGAAAGAAAGATGGATTCAGGGTGGGAGGGAGCCCATATATATACCCGGAGCGGGGAAAGCAGTCACGGGGCTTCACCTCAGGCTGTTCTAGCTCCTCTGCCTCCTTCCCCAGGGACTTGCCGTGGAAGATCTGCCTGAAGAGTATCAGAGCAAACAGTCTCAACCTCCCGGGATATGAAAGATTCAGCAGATTGCCAAGCAGAAGTTGAAGCAGGTGCAGATAGAGATTTTCGAAATGTCTGCCAGCAAGAGATCAAGTCCAGCTATGGAACGACTGTAGCCAGGTCACAAACCGGCCCCAAACCAGTGACCTGTTGGGGAAACAGCATTCATAGATGTTGTTCTGTATATTTGGTGTTCGTACGACAATAGCTGTGAAGACCCCAGACAAGAAAAAGATCTAGCCATCCTTCTGTTCGATAAGTTGGGAAGAGGCAGTTTTCCATATGTTCGGCGGTCGTACATGTACTTGTCAGCTATGAGGGCCTCGGTAATAGGCCCCAGCTGGGCTTCCTCGGATCCGCGTGGTAGGAGGGAGGAGGACACTGTTTTCCGTATGTTTGGCAGCTGTACATTGATAACCTTGAAGATCTCAAGGCAATAAGACCTGATTATCCCTTTGTTCAACTGCTTGTGGTCGGAGCTGTGGTGCGCTGCGGGTGGGCGAAAATTCTTCACCGTGGTGGTTGACCACAAAACTCAACCAAAACTGTGTCAAATTTCACCAGCTCTTTTGGACAGCTTCTCTAGCAGAATCTATTTCTGCATAGATACTAATCCCCAGCACCACGTAGAGGTGCCTGACCGCACTGGGGGCCTCGGTCGGTTATCATAGGCCAAAGCGAAGGTAAGACAAGAAGTCACCTCTTAATAGTCAAGGAGTTCAAGGTGCCCATTTGCCATTTCACGGAGGTACCACAAGCACTACTTCTAAATCCATGAATTAGCAATCAGAATGCAAAAGAAGTGATTCTTATGGATTTATCACCCATAAATCACTTATCTCGGAAACTGAGAAGATAACAATCTGAGTGATGGATATGTGTATGATTCCGAAATTCTGAGGAGAGAACTATGGATAGATTTATACCTACTGAGCTTGTCAAGGATTCCAAATCTATCTCTCAACAATTAGCATGCAACCACGTTCAAAAGGTAGCAGGGCGCACAAGAACACATCATCCAAACTTTGCCTTCTGACTTGAGAAGGATTCTCTCAGCTAGCACCGCTCTCTGCAGGCACCGCTCTTTGCATCTCACACCAGGATTCATACGGAGGAAAAAATTATCTTAACACAGTCAAGCCTTGCGTAACCTGTCAATTGTTTGCGGGAACAAAGAGCGGAACGGGATGCGGAGGGCGGTGCCTGCACAGAGAGTTGTCAGAGTAGATAGCAGTGCCGAGCGGAAGCAGCGCAGAGATGCGGAGTGCCGTCTTTCTTTCTTAACGCCTCACAGCTACTGTGGTAGGGTATTGTCAGTCAAAGAAGGGAGGTTATGTGAGAAGTAGGTAGCTCAACTCCGTCTTCGACTCTAGCACTTGATCAACTTTCGACGTTAAGCCATATCGATTTCAACGACGAGAGGCGGGAGAGCAATACACTAAGTGTCTTGGCAGGGAACATGGGTAGAGGTATCATGTGACTTGCATCATCCCTTTCTAATGGCTGGGGATAAATTGACCTCTACTTGTTGTAAGAATCTTCTCTTCTACCTACACAAGATTTTTCCGAATCCGAAGAGATGCGTCGTTTTCAGAGGATACATAATGTTGTTGAGCAGGTTGAGGAGTATCGTCATTGGGGTTATCATCCAGTGCACCTCGGAGATGTCTTCAATGAGAAGTACAAGGTTCTTGGAAAATTGGCGTTTGGTCAGTTTTCCACAGCATGGCTCGCAGTTGACCAGAGGTAAGCCATCTTGATGCACATTTCTTACTGTCATTAACACACTACCTAGGTTTCAGCAGCAGGTGGCTATGAAAGTGCTTAAAGCAAAAGCATCCCAGCAAAGCAAAGAGCTTGAAATCCTTCTTCACCTGTCCCGGCCAGAAGTTCAGCACGCTGGCAAGACGAATGTACTAGAACTGCTAGATTATTTCGAGCACCAAGGCCCTAATGGAACACACCTGTGCCTTGTATTTCCAGTGATGCTCTGTGATGGTGAAACACAGAGCCAGGACTCACACACCAGAAAAACTGGCTGAGAGCGGTTTCTTATCAGATTATCCTAGGGTTAGAGTATATACATGCTTCAGGCCTTATACACTGCGGTAAGTTTGCCTTTGTATTGACGTTAAACAATTACTTACCTTGCAAAAGATCTGCAGCCGGCAAATATCATGTTTACGAACCCGTACGCCAGGTTCTCTCTCTCAGAGCCAGAGTTCAGTCCAGTCGAATGGCTGGAGGGAGTAGCGGTTGATAACTCGGCCCCTCGATATCTGCTACCTTCGCAGAGGATTCATGCGACCCTTGACCAGATGGACGTCTCTGCTACTGAGGTTAAGATTGGCGATTTTGGTGGAGGTAATTTCATTTCCATATTCATTTTCGCTCATATGGAGCAGGAGGACATTATTGTTAACCATTAGCAGCAACATGGAGACACTCTTTTCATGGACAACAGCCTGTTACTCCTAGAGCAATGCGTGCACCAGAAGTCATTCGGCGAGAAAGTTGGGATACTGGCATTGATATATGGTGTTTGGGTTGCTTGGTAAGATGCCTCCCAATAGATCAAATTCGCAAAGCTCACCTAGGTGTAGATATTCCAGCTGGCCACAAATGAACCCCTTTTTCCGATTGGGGGTTTTGGAATGACCGCGGAGCAGTTTGATGAAAACCATAAGAATCTCATTACCGAGATCATTGGCAAAGACTTCACCAGTTTTATGGATTATTTAAGGCAGCGGCTGCCGCCGGAATCTCTACTGGAGGACATTCAGACGTTTGGATCATTCCTGTGCTGCATGCTTCAAAATTCTCCGCAGCAACGCCAATCTGCGACTCAGCTGCTGAGACATTCCTGGTTTCAGGAATATTCACATCGTGGCCACTGAGTTATGACTAACTCCTACATAGCATTCCGAGAATCTCTAACGATTCGGACGATAAAGGCTGCCGAGGACCCTATTATGAACTGATGCACCGAAGTTACGAACAGTTTTTGTGTGTTGGCTGGCTACCATACCTTAATGTCAGCTTACATGAAGGAAGGATTAGACAGAAGAGGGCGTCTATGGTATTGACTCTAAACCTTTATGGTGTGGAAAGCCTCTTTCTACGCAGAGAAGGACTATGAAATCTATGATTCCCAAAGCATGGAGTAGGAGAAAGGAACATGTTCAGGGTGAATCATTCTCCAGACTTTTTGCGCCGGTCAGTCATGTCGGCCACAGGTCGCAGTAATGCTTGCTTGAAGTTCCTTCTAGAGCTGAACACTTTGTTTGCAAGATTTTTATCAGTGAACAGGACTGTATAACTGTGGCTGGAGCCGCCGGCAACAGTGTATATGAGAAGGATATAGCTTAAAATTTAATCTCAGTAAATTCTCCCATACACGGTAGTGGGGCTCCGCTTAAGCTAGTTGGCATAACATGAAGGACTGCACGGCAACGTCTCCTTTTCTCGATTACATACAATACTTCCCATGTCGCGTAGAGGTATATTATATCACAGCTGCCGATACCGGCGTGATCGGAGTAGGTTCGGCCGAACGTACCCCCCGCCTATTTCTTCGAAGGGTCGACTGCCGCTGGCGCAGGGCCGATTCTGTCCTCTCCAGAAAACACCGCTCTATCTCCGGCCAGGGCCGACGGTCCTGCGTCATGCTCAGAAGGCGTGCATCGTCCTCGGGGGACCATCGCCACATCTTGTCTCCATGGGCCTTCCTCCTCTTACTGTGATCATGCCAAGTTTGCTCGATCTCCTTACGGGAATCTGAGATAGCTGGCCGCATGCTCTTATTGGAGTCAGGCGTGCAGCTCGCCAGGGCACCTTCAAACAGCCAAGAGAGAAACTGCAGACGCTCATCGAGTCGTAGAGATAGAAAGTGAGAACGAAGGGCGGTAAAGGAATCTTCCCCGGCAAGCGACGCTGAGGCAAGCCGAGGCCGCTTCATGGCCCGTTCCTCCAATTCCTGTGCCCCTCGCTTGAGGCTCTTGAACGGTTCGCCGCCGGAGTCTTCATCCACACCGCTGGAGCAAGGCACATCGGCCTCAGTTCTGTGTTGGGAGGGGTACAATTGTTGGTGATCCTGGATGTGAAGGCCGTCTTCCATCTGAGCATTACCATTCCAGCTGCTAAATCTCTCCTCGGAACCTTGGTGATAGTAGGGTGCATCACAGAACATAGACAGAGGAGGTTCAGGGTATGGACAGGTTGCCTTCGGTATCGCGAAGCTGTCGCCTCGCCGGACAGGTTGGTGTAGGTTGCTCGTCTCCCAAGGCCGAACGTCAGCAATGATTTCTGGGTCGATAGGAATGTTGCTCTGGAGAACTGGGAGCCTGAGGAATTCTTCTAAGCTGCCATCAGAGCTAGCCGTACTGGGCGATGATGGACCAGCCCCCAAAAGTCTCTCCCTCGAGGAGAGGCAGCTCAGTCGGGATATCAGTGATAGCCTGGGTGTCGCGCGCGGAAGTTTGAGGGGAATTTGATGTGTGATATGCCAGATCGTGCAGAGACAAAGCTCCATGCTTGGAGTTCTCCGAAGATGGCAGATCGGGTGGCGGTATTAATATTTCTCATGATTGAGCTTGGGCTGCCAATGGCGTACGTGACCAAGTGCTGGTGTCAAGAGAGACGCAAACTTCAGCCAGTGGTCTTTTAGGGAGATGATGTTTTGGAAGTGGCAGGGTGCGGCGGGGAGGATCATGACGGGGTTTAGGGGGAGGGGAACGCCTGGCAGCCGGGGAACGTGAATGGGGGTCTTTGTACGAGGGGAGTGGTTTAGGGTGAGGGGGGTCCCATAGCTTCAAGTCCGCATGAAATGTAGGGTTCATCTGGGCTGGATATACTATCTTTCACGTGTGTGAGAATTTTGGATCGGGAAACTGGAAGAAGAGCAGGGATTGAGATCAAAGAGAGACTGTGTGCGCGAGAAAATCAGGTCATGAGGTGCCCGCAATTCCAGATCGGTTGACCTCTTTATAGCTTCTTTCAGGGTATCGATGCCAGAGAAATGACGGTGAGATTTCCTCCGTTCCTTGAGCCTTGCTAGAGGAGGCTGACGTGGCTATCCCCGTCGGAAATGACTCCTGAAATGACGCCTAGGGATCAATGCCCAATGTCCTATGCCAATCATGATCAATTATCACAAGTTCCAAGGTTCACATGTCCTACTTGCACTCCCCGACACTACCCCCCTGGGCCTGGCTTGCAGACGCATACTGCGGCGAAAGGGATGCGGCAATTTTGGCATTGGTCGGGGAACAAAAGCAAGACCGTGGAAATCAGCCCCAGTGGGCCAGGGTGACACTGAACGGGAGATGTAGCCCGGCGATCCAGCCTGGCCGATACAGTGGTTTCATACAGGAAGAGGAAAATCCCCTTGGCTGAGGCTCGCGCTGCGAACGATGGACTGGCTCCAAGGAAGTGTAGGAAGTCTAGAAAGTCATAGGAAATTGAGGGAAATCAAGAGAGCAAAGGAGCCGTGAAAACACCAGAAGCAGAAAGAGAACATGCATCAGCTGCTCCAGAGTCACTGAATCGGACGACTTGACGAAAACCATCACGACATGGCTGCAGGAGGCCCCCAGCTGCCTCAATCACCCGAGCGAGCGAAGTAACACCGTGAGGGGCGGTGTGGATGGCTTAGAAACCAATGAAGCAACAGAACGGTCGTCTGGATCCGGCGGACGGGCGTTCGGTGACTCTGCGGGAGCAGGGAGAAAGGGGCAGAGGCCGGGTAACACAGCAACATCCCTGCAGGGGGAAGGGTGGGAAGGGGACAGTGCACCTGGGCGTGAGAGACAGGACGAGGGGGAAAGAGAACGAGAAAGTACGTCGTCGTTCGAGGGAGCAAGGCCGGGTTTTTATAGATCAAGTGACGGCGTTGGGGCGGCGTGAGATGGCGCAAAAGCGGCGAAACAGGCACCATCCCTGAAGCAGCAACGGCGATACCGCAACAGGCATGGCGCACAAGGCAGGCCAATGGACGGAAGGCTTGGCGGGCTAGGCGCCCCGCTAACCGACACAAAAGATACTAAGTAATATATTATAAGATAACACTGAGATTGAGAAGTCAACAGTGCTGTTGTGAGAATTGTTTCATGAGAAGTCAAATGAGTAAACTTAACTAGCTAAGAGAGCAGATGAGCTTATGTTTTAAGAATAAAAAAAATCTAAATGATCAAGAATACTTATGAATAGATGGAGAATTATATGCGCCTTCAATGAATCTGATATATTAAAAATGAATTATTACTAACTCTCTAAACAATAATGTAATTCCACACCGAGCGAGACACCCCAGCGAGTGAGAACACCATTTCAAAATATCATCTAATTTAACTTCTCTTTCACTTCAATGTACAATTATGCCATCAATTTGCAATAAAAATTCTTCAAATTCTATTGAGAGAGGGGAGGCTTGAACGTGCAATAAATCTATTCAAAATGATGAAAAACTCTCAATTTGTGAAGCTGCACATCTATTTGATGTTTTATCTTCTACTCTTGGTCATTGACTGAGTGGCAGACCTGCACAGGTGAATTTACACTCAAATTCACACAAATTAACTCAAACTGAAGAGGATAGGCTAGTTGAATGAGTGCTGAATCATGTTAAATGAGAATTTCCCCCCCAGCCAGCATTTGTTGAGGATATGACTAATTATCTTCTTATATTACAGAATTTCATCATCTTTACCATCTCTCCTCTCTAGGTCAGCAAGAACTGGATTTCAAGACTGATTAAATGCTGTACAAAGCTTCAAAGTTGCTATTTCAGATACTATAATCATGAGCAAGTCAAATGTGAAGATATCAGAGTTATACAGAATTGATTTAAAATCTTGAAGACTACAATTGCTGAGCATAAGATTCTATCAAAGAATATATACAACTTTGATGAAACTGGCTTTGCTATAAGGCTCTGTGCCACTACTAAGATCATCACTAGTGCTGAGTGCTATGATTGGGCAAAGCTCTTACAGTCTGAGAATCATGAATGAATGATTATGATTGAGGCAGTCAATATATTAGAATGAGTTTTATCCTCATACATCATTCTCAAAGAGCAGATTCTACAGAAAGACTGATTTAACAGACTTTCAGACAGCTGAAGACTTGATATTAGCTCTAATGATTGAACTATGAATGAGATAGAAGTCAAATGACTTACTATGCTGTTTATTTCTACTGCAAGTTCATGCAGAATTGACACTCATAGTCTTCTTATTCTGAACAGATATGGCAGTCATCTTATCTCAGAATTCAATCAAATCTACAAGAATAATGCTATTATATGTCTTTGTATGCTATTTCATTCATTATATCTCTTACAGTTACTAGATATGAGTGTTTTTACAGTCTTAAAGTGAGCATATGAGGGTCTAGTTCAACAGCAAATGCAGCTAGAATTTAATGCTATTCAGAAGACAGATTTCTTAGAGACTTATTCTACAGCATGTGCTGAAGTCTTCAAACTGCATACTATTCAAAATGACTTAAAAGCTACTGAAATAGTGCTCTTTCAATCTGACTACATTCTTCAGCAGCTGGATATTCAACTCTAGACTTCTATCCTCTTATGCAGCAGCTCTAGCAATTCAACCACATTATAAATACTCAAACACCTAGTAATCTCTAGCAATTACACCAGCAGACAAATAAGATCAAATATTTAGTGAAAGATCAGCCTCAAGACTTTGTGAAAGACTTTGATTAAATTATCAAAAATCAAATTATCAAAATCTGTAAACATGAAATGATCAGCACCACTATTCTAAAGAAGTAATATTAGAATATATTTAATATAAATAAGATAAAGAAGCAAAAATAGACTAGATCTAAATGTTAAATTCAATATACAAAGAGTCTCACTAGGCAGAAACTTCAGAATCTTATTATTTCATCTGCTGTATCTGTTGAACAGTCTGTCATTCAATCTTCTGAGCCTGTAGTCTCTTGAGTTTTAGATCATACTCAGAAGCATCACAGCAGTACAGCAACTACAATTTATCTGATCATAAGAGAATAAAATACTATTAATCTAGTGTAATTTAATTTAATTTAATTAGAGAGAGGTGAGTGTAAATATTTCAGATTAAAATCTAGTTAGTTGAAATATGATGATTTTAATATCTCACTCAATGAGATGTCTCACTCAGTGTGGAATTATATTTAAGTTAAATAGCTAGTTTTATGTTAGACTCAGCACTGAGGCTAGATTTATCTCCCTCACATAATCATACCTCATATGTAACTATTAGAGTCTAGACTTTCTATTATGAACTAGTCCATCATACAATAGTATATAGCATCTCTGAAATAGACTATCAATACAATCACTTCAAATGTTCAATAGATTATAACTTAAATAATTATTTTTTAAGAGTCTTCTGTATTACTTTCATACTGTATTTCTTCTTCTTTTTTAATCTAAGATATAAATCATTTTGCATAGACTGCATTACTAAATTTCAGTAAAAATCTAACAAAAAATGACTATTTTGAAAGTTTTAATTGTAGAAAATAAATTGAATCAAAAAGAGGTAAACAGATGTCTTCAAGAACTTGAGCTATAGAATCATTGAATATGTCTGCAAGCAACAACATGAATAGAGATGAACATGAATATAATACATCTATTTCTGAGTCTAAAGAAGAAACTGATTAAAAAATGAAATAAATATAAATAAAAACAATATAAATATAATGTAAATGATAATAAAATACATAAAAAGACAGAATAGACAGATAAAAAGACTTATACTAAAACTAGAGAAAAACTTAGATTTTTTATCAAATACTATTAAGAATTTTATCAAGAATAAAGTTGATGAATTTTGTAAAAATAAAAATATTAAATTGAAAGAAAAGCATATAGTTATTCTCACTAAAGTTAATTATTTAAAATGAAAAAGCCTTATTCTTGCAGATATTTATTTGATTCAGATAAAAAATATTCTCAACAAATAATAAACAGTATTTTATATTATAGTTTCTCTAAAAATTGAGCTTTAAAATAAGAAAAGTAAACTTCTTTACGTAAGAATTTTTCAATTTTTGAATGTAATTATATATGATTTTTTAGAATTACTGAATGAAGATTTCTATCTAGCACTAATTATATGAAAAAATCTTACTCAATGCTATACTATATCTTATGCAGAAGAATATCTTTAAATTATTAAAAAATTAAAAGATTTACAGCTCAAAAATAATAATTTTCATATCTATCTTGCAACTTTTTAAAATTTAAAAATAAAATTTATATCTCTAAGTAAAAATTGAGCTAAGAATATCTATTATAATTTATTTATACTAGAACTAAGAGACTGATAATAGAAATTTATTAAATTGAAGTTGAATGATTTCTATACCATCAAACAGAGCTCTATTCAAAATTTGAATCTTGATGAATTGATAAATTAGTTGATTACTCATGTCACTATTACTATAACTCATCTCAAGTTATTTGCTGTAAATGTCATTACTAAATAATTTGATGAATGTTAATATCACTACTGTGAGAATATAGAGTATATAATCAAATACTGCTGATTCAAAAACTCAAATTTTATAAGTACTGAATAATAAAAGTATAATAAGAAGTGTATTAAAATATTAAAAAATAGAGATAGAAATAAGACTAAGAATAGAGATAAGAGTAAAAATAGAAATATAGAGAATCTATTTATAAGTCAGTTAAGTCAAGCATTCTTTACAATAATTTCTTCAAATATTGAAAAAGTTTTGAAAAGTTAGTCAGATTATGAGTAAAATAAGAAAAAAATTTAATGAATATAGCAATTGAAAAATGAGATAGATTGACAAAGAAGATGAATATAATTAATTTAAGCAAAACAGTAGCTAGTTCAAGAGAAGATGTTAAAGTCTAGACTTTTTATTATGAACTAGTGTACTGTACAATAGTATATAGCATCTTTGAAATAGACTATTAATATAATCACTTCAAACATTCAACAGTAATCAGTGAATTAATATAATTCAATTATATGAATTTACTCATATGATTAGAATGAATTATGTTGAATGTCTAAAGTGATTGTATTAATAATTTATCTTAGAGATACTATATATTATTATGCAGTATACTAGTTCATAATAAAAAGTCTAAACTTCAATAAATTGTTTATATTCAATCACATGATCATGTGAATTAATTATAATCAAGACAGACTTTGATATCTCTTTTTTCTTATCAATTTTAGTATTTCATTATATAGCAGTTAGCAATACAGAGTGATTCTTTTTCATGCAGTTTGCATTCATTTTCTAATACTTTATAAAATTTAATTAGTCTTCTTTCTTTTATGAATATATTTAAATATCAATTTATCTGATTTAAGAAAAAATAATATTTTTTATAAAAATAATCATTTTATTATTTGTATAATAATCATCTTATCATTTTAAGATAATTATCTCATATAAAACTGCAGTAATTATTTTGTTATTAGAATAATAGTAACACTGTAAAAAGATAGTTTCTAAAATGTAAAAAATATCAATATCAAAAAAGTTATATATTTTATATAATAGATATCTAGTAAAATAAATAATCAATTTATTTAAATATTTTAAAAAATTTAATTAGATTTTATCTTCAACACTATACTATTAAATGAGTTATAAGTAGTAATTAATCTATCATTTTAACTTTTATTGAGTTATTAATTATAACTAGTTAATTACTATAAATAATTAAATTAGTTTGTATTAAGTTTTAAAAATTTTCAAAATAATACACCTATTTAAAAATATTAAAATTCTTTAAATTGTAATTATAAAAAAGAATAAATAAATTAATTAATTTTAATATAATAAATAAAATATTAATAATAAATTAATAACTAAATTATTTAAATAATAGAAAATTTATTAAAATAAAAAAAATTATATATTAAAATAAAGTCTTAATAATGAAGAAAATATTAATTAAAATAATAAAAACTTCAATAGAAATTAAAAAATTAGATATTAATAATAATAAAAATTTATAACTAATTATAAAATTAAAGTCTAAATAATAAAAAAAATATAATATATTTTTTATATTATATATAAAGTTTAAAAGTTTAAAATATTTAATATATATTATAATAATAATAATAATATTTTCAATATATTACTTTAATAAGAAAAATAAATAATTATATATTTAATATTAATATAAATATATTTCAAATTAATATATTTTTATATAAAAATTTTATTATTAAAAATATTAAATTAATTAAATAGACTATATAATTTATTAATTATTATTATTATTAATTATATTAAATATAAAATTATTACTAACTTTTTAATTTTTATTTAATAATTTTTTAATAAAAACTTTGAAATATATATATATAAATTATAATACAAAGTGATATTATTATAAATTTATAATTAAAACGAAATAAATAAATAATATT
>NW_011371361.1:2320775-2324592 GCF_000150735.1 Paracoccidioides brasiliensis
AAATTATATAATTTAATTATAAAAATTATATTATTTAAATATTAATTTATTCTAAATTATAATATATTTTTTATTTCTCTTAAATATTAATATAGTAAATTAATAAATTTAATATATTAATTTTAATATTATCTTTTTATTTTATTATTTTTTATTTATTGTCATCTATAAATTATTATTAATATTTAATATTATTTTATTTTTAACTAATTCTTTTTAATATTTAGTTATTTAAAATATAAAATATTTAAAGTTATTTTTAAATATTATACTTTATTTTAAATTTTATACTTTATAAATATATTAAATTAAAATTATTATTATCTATAATTATATTAATTTACACAATATTTATATACTTAAACTCTTTTATTTTATTTATATAATTATTTATTTATTTTATAAATATATTTATACTAATATTTACTATTAAATTGCAATATTTAATTGTATAAAATTTTTATATAAATATTTTAATATTCTTTCTTTATTATATTAATATATTTTAAAGTTATTATATTTATATTTTATATAATATTAATATTTTTAAAGAATTTTATATCTATTAAAATTTTATATATTTATATTTTATAATTAATTTTATCAAACATCATCACTGTCTCTATATTTATTGAGATTTGTATTTTTTTATTATAATATTTACATATTCTTACATTATGATATATGTAGAAATATTACCATTGACTTGAGTGTTCTCTGATGTAGTCATCATTTGCTGATAAAATGCAAGTATATCAGCTACAATCATGATAATCATTTCATTGCCATTATGAGTAAACATAGAAGATAATATAAGAGTTGAAATTATCTTCATCTAATTCATCATGTATAGTCTGTTTACTCACGTGCGGTGGGGTGGCTGCCCGGGCAACATGTACCTAACAGAGAATTTAGTTATGAGGACGCGTCTGTATTTGATCTTGATACCTAAGTTGTCGGTGTTTAGGATTTCATTTTGAAATAGGAACCGGCTTCCTTGGTCAGGAATGTATAAGCAATAAATAGTTTCTACTGTGTAGGTTAAAAAATGCTATTTAGTGCATTATATTCTGTATCAATTCATATATACATACCAGCTGTTAGGCAGGGACTGTGTCATCGCAATAGGTATGACTGACACCTTGGGAAACTAGAAGCTACAAGACTTCTTCATGAAGGCAACTCACTTGAATCGAAATCGCAGTGGTAGATGAAAGTGGGAAAGCGAGAAAGGAAATCGTCGACGGGGCAATTAGAGTAACAGTTTTAAATTGCTTCAATGAGAATGGAGGCTGAAATTTTGAGACAGCAGGGCATATCGCTCATACAAATATTATCAGAACTTAAAATCACCTGCTGACAATAACTAATGCTTAATCTTTAACGTTGTTTTGAGCCGGGACACTCAGAGCAGGACAACTCATTCTGTAATTGATGAACCGTCTATCTAGTTAATCTTCGTGGATGATATCTAGACCAAAGAACATCACGAATTCATATTGACTTTCCAGCACCTTATCAACAATATATTTGACAGAGTCTAGACTACCTGATCTACGGAAAGTTACGGTTGAACTGCATGTCGTGTTCTGCCAGACAGAGATCCCTATCAACAGCTCACTATAGAAAGAACTGTATGGGCTAGCACATACCTATCAAAATCGAATCCTCAAACGTCCTTGGCGATGTGTCAGTACGTACGTCATGTGTGTTTAACCGGAGAGATGGAACACATGGATGCAACAATCCCCGCCTTCCCTGGATCCCCGCGGCGGCTCCGCTGACAGACATGTCATGCGGCAAAAGGTGACCGTGAGGAAAAGAGGGGTTGAGTCAAGGGTAATATTGATATAAATATATGTGGGATGGATGAATGAGGGGTGGTGCACGAGGGTGAGGTTTTATAAGTTATTGTAGTGCGGTAAGATATAACAATAAGGATAATACATAGGAGGTGAGAAAAGAGCACGTTTCATAGAAGGCTGATAAAAGTACGGAAGCGAGAGAAAAAGAAACTAAAATAATTGATGGGTAAATTTGGAGGCTGAAATATGTCTCGGATTCACTTTGCATATCTATGTGTGCTGAAGCTCTGGTATCTGGCTGAGGGATCCATACCAGGAGTGAGATGCTTGGATCCGAGGCTGGGCTTGCTCTATCAACAAATTGCAGGTAGCGAAGTTATAAGGATTTGTTTACTGGGCCCAACGTGTGCAGGTACTGTACGTTCACACATACATTACGTATCCATACATGAATCGCATCCCGTGTCTCCAATCACGTATGCATGGCCCGTATTGCCGCATGTCTTTGTGGACTTTGCAAAAGCGTGCGTGTGGCTGTGATCCCTTTTGTTTTTTCGCTTAAACCAAAAAGAAATTCTTGCCACCTCGACAAAAAATGCCTGCTGTGGGGTCAGTCGGCATCTGTCTTTGGATCGGTTGGCTAAGGCTGATTTCGATCCATGCATAAAAAAGAAGACAACATTAGGCGCTGAGCAATTGAGGGGCGGGTCTGGCAATCCGGTGTCACTGTCGTGGGTGTTTAGCCCGATCCATCTCAGTGGCTTGTTCACTTCTCCTGTAAGAATGATAGGCTGTCCCTCACCCGATTTGGCGGTGCTTCTCAGCCGTGATGTTTTTGACAAGGGAGCGATAGTAGTTACCCAGCCCCTCAGAAAACCCTGAAGATAAATTAATATTAATTTTTTTTTTTTTTTTTTGGTATTAGTAACATCCGAGACATCTCTGACAGGCGAATGTCATTGAAGCCAAACCGTTTTTGACTAACGCTAATTGATGGGTGCTTTGCTGTCACCATCCATGGATAGATACTCCACAGTTACTTGTGCTGTGAGTCCCACAAAAATATCGGGTTGCAACGACAACATTATAGTGAGGTAATGTGATGTTGGCTATTTTGTTGCTTGTTTCAGCGCTTTTGACCTTGACATTGGTAAATGTATGTTGGAGAAAGGCGGGGTCTGAAACAATATACGGCAAAGCCAGAGGTCCCAGGGTTTGCTTCGTCGCGTTTGACCGGGGGGAGAATTTATGGTGGCGAATGCTGTTATGCTGATTTCTGGATCTATTGACTTCTAAAGCCTCACTGTTACCAAAACCGCCTTTGCATACATACACAACTCAGTTATTACTGATGAAACTTGTAAGCTGCTGCAAGTCGATGATGATTTGAGATCGCGTTCTGCAGGACCTGAGGTCGTTGCCGACAAATGCGCGATTCGCTCACTAAGCTCTTCCACCGCGCCTTATTAATTATCTCAGCTCAAATCATTCAAATCCGCAATAAAAATTAGCTACAACAATCAGATACTGATTTCCAGAATAGGGAAGATGTCTGTACAAAACGTACCTGTAAAATTCAAAGCAAGTACATAAATGTTTAATTAAAATTACATTTATAAATTTCAATCTTTATAACAAAATCAATAAATGCAAGTAAGCTTCACTAAAGACTTTATGTATTTATTTATTTTATTTAAATATATATATAGTAGCTTTATCTTACTCTTCTCAACTAGATCATAAAGAATACAATAATATATTTTATTATAATAAGAGTTTTTATTGATAAATTTATTTTTATAAAATTAATAATATTTTTATTATTTATCTGCAGTTATATATATATTTTATCTTTCTTTCTTAGTAGATTTTATATTATATAGTATATTTTCTAATTATGTTAATTTGTATATAACTTTATTAACAGTGATAACTCAACCATTATAATTGATTTAATAGTTTTTAATCCTATAAATATTATAAAATAAAAAATCAATTAGATATTATAATAT
>NW_011371361.1:2324745-2507219 GCF_000150735.1 Paracoccidioides brasiliensis
ATAAAAACTTTAACTAGTTATAGTTATATTGATAATACTTTATAATAAAAAAAATTATATTATAAAATAATATGAATAAGTAATTAATTAATTCTAAAACTATAATATTATATAATTTATAGTTATTAACTATCTAATATAATCAATCATCTAGTGAGACAGATCATCTACTGAGACAGATCTTCATTACAAGATGCATTTAACTACTTAATTGATCAAAATGTCAGCAATCAAAGATGATAATTTTTATACAAGAAAGGAAGACTTACTCTAGCTATTGAAGCAGTTACAAAAGATCAAATTTCTAGTTCTAGAGCTGCTGTCAGATTGTACAACATCTTTTATTTCACTTTTTGTCATCAACTTCACAGTTATACAATGCAAGAAAACTCTCAGTTAAGAAATTGAAAATTGATTTCTATTGAGAAATTATTTTTTGTTCAGTAAATAATTTTTATAAATGAATATAATCAGCTTCTCTGAGTGAGCATTATATGAGAAATAGTCAATTTTCTTCTTGTCAATTGAGATAACTCTTTTAATTCAAAAACTGTTAATGAAAGCTGAGTTAAACAATTCATTGACTGTCATTCTGAGATAAAAACTCAGTTCTTCTAATTATATAATCATTGATAAGCTCTATATGAAGATTCTAAAATTATTTAAAAATGATTCAAGCTTGTACAGAACACTATTCAGAAATATGACATTGTACAGAAAAATATATATAACTTTAATGAGATTGAGTTTCAGATGAGAATTATTGAAACAGTCAAGATAATTACTAAGTCAGAGAAGACTCTTCATCTAAAGCTTATATAGTCTGAAAATACAGAATAAGTCATCATTATTGAGAAAGTTAATTTAACAGACTGATCATTATCTTTAATGATCATTCTCAAAGAGAAGTTATATTAGACTTCTTGATTTGAGAATGAGCTACTATACAACTACAGAATTGAAATCAGTGAAAATGAATGAACAACTGATAAGCTGGGTTTGATCTGACTTAAAGAGATATTCAATAAATATACTCAAGTCTGTATGATTGATTCATATTGACTCTTAATTCTTGATGAATGTGACAATCATAATAGTTCTGAGTTTGATTAATTTTACACTCAGAACTTAATTATTTTTTTTTATATATCAGTTTATTTCTCTTACCTCTTACAGTCTTTAAATGTTGTTTGTTTTTCCTTATTGAAGTAAGCATACAGAAAAGAGGTTGAAAAGAGAATAAGACTTGACATCAATCATATTGATAAGAATGAGTTTTTAACTATTTATTCTTCAGTTCATATGATAGCTCTGAGTGAAAAGAATATTTAGAGTGGATTTATAGCTACAGAACTAGCTTCATATAATTCTGAGCAGGTTTTTTCCCAGCTCAATACTCAGATACATATATCAACTTTCTCAGAAATTTCATATAGCTCTTAGACCTTCTGAGTCACTGTCACATCTCATAATATATGACAACTGAAGCTTTAGAGTGAGGAGATTAAGAAATATCTCAAGCACTGTATACAGAGTCTACTCAGTCTAATTAATCAAGCTCTAGAAAAGCTAGTCAAGGAAAGTCAGATGACTATGCATAATGCTGTTATTTTAATAAGAGAAAACAAAGAGCTAAAGACTATAAATGCAAAGCAAAAGAGAAAATGAGAAAGATATCATATATATATAAGTCAGAGAGAAGGCTTGACTGTTCAAGAAGAGGTGAATCATGTACAAAGAGACATTGCAGAGAAAAGAGAGGTAATAGAGTACTTTGATAAATAATCATAAAAATGAGCAGCATCACAGTACAGTGAATATGATATTATATAATATACTATTCATACATGCTCTTAGCATACAGAGAATAATTTATAATATAATTAACTGATTTTACCATTTAGTTGTGATGAGATTCAATTAAAAAGATATTGAATGATGGAGATCTGTCTCAGTATATGATCTGTCTCACTAGATGATTGATTACATTAATTAGTTAGTTATTAGTTAACTAATTAACTAACTAACTAGTTAATTATTTAAATAATCAAATAATTAAATTTATAATTTTTTAATCTTTTTATATAATTATTTTAACTTATAATTACATTATTATATTTTTAATAAAATTATAAAAAATTCTATAAAAATAGAAAAAAATCTTAAGTTAGAAATAAATAAATACTTATATATAATATATTTAATATTATAAATTACTTTTATATATTAATTAAGTGACTGATTTATATATAAATTTTATATATAAATTTATATAAATTAATTAATTTAAAAGAGAAATAATTTATTGAATAAAATTTTAATTTAATTATTTTTTTATTATAAAATTTTATACACTTTTTATAATTAAAAAACTAAATATCAAATTTAATACTTTTATATTAATTATATTTATAATAAGAATGAGAATAATTTATTTTATATATTAATATATTTAATATATTTACTACAGTTATTATATATAAAATATTTTTATAATTTTAATATATATATATATATATAAATATAGTTAAAAAATAAATATAGTTTAAATTCAATATTATTATAAAGTTTAACTTTTAAATATTATATATTTTATAATATATATAAAGATAACTAAATCTTATAATAATTAAAGTAACTCTATAACTACTAATTAAATTATATTAAATTCAGATTGAGTTAATTAATAATGAAATATTTTATTTCAATATTATATTCTTAAATAATAAATTTAACTACTTTATATTATTTTAAGTTTTATAAATACTAAATAATTTTATCAAATATATGAAAGATAAATCAAATTAAAATTTTATAGAATAGAGATTTAAAAATTTATTTTATAAATTAATGAAAATTTTTAATTAGAATTTATAAGTAAAAAAAGTAGTATTTTTATTTTAAAAAGTAATATCAGAATATCTTTATTATAAATAAGAAAAAAAGTAAAAATATAAAAAATTTAACTAAAGAAAAAGTTTAAAATTTTATTCTTCTATCTGCTGAACAGTCTGTTATTTAATCTCTCAAGTCTTCATATTCTTAGATTATACATACTTATAAGCTCTACACTCATACAGTAATTGCAATATATTTACATCAAAGAGCTTCTCTATTTTAATTCTTAGTATATTTAATTTAATTTAATTAGACATTGTTAAAGATAAATGATTTAAGTTAAACTTAGTTACAATAATTTGAAATTTATGACTGTGTACTTGCGGATTACATTATACGATTTCCGGCTTAGGAATGGTGGCAATTTGTATGTGGGGTAAACTTACAGCTAGTTTAACTGATGTGGGTCAGATAATGCGCCTTATAGTATTTCATTGAATTTTAGATTCCTTCTGTGGGATTTGAACTCATGGCTCTTGATTTTCCACGTCATATATCATTCAACAAATACCTGAACCATTTAATCAATAGGGGTATATTTGTATTGATGATTTCATCAGAGAACTTTTGCTTTTTATCTACTATATCATTAGTTTCAAATTACTTTGCTATAAATACTTTTTTTAAATTCAATAAATTAAGAGTTAGTTAGTACATTAAAAATTTTGATAAAATATATTTTATCTTTAAACTTATAGATAATCTTTATGATAATTGATATTTATTCAAATAAAATAAATTTATTAGATTCATATTGATTTTTTTCAATAAAAAATTTATATTTTTACTAACTCTTATCTATTCAACTTTATATTAATGATAACTATATGATCTTTTATTAGTTTTTCATTGTTATTATAATTATTCTTATCATTTCACATGTCATTTTTAACTAAGTAATCTTAAAGTTTGTCATTAATTCATTTTCTTTATAAATTATATAAGCATTGATAAGAATTCTCTATTTTATTATCTAACTTTCAGATATATGCTGAGGTTTTTTTTTTTTTTCTTTTTTTAAATAATATAGATTTCTTTGATAGATTAAACATTCTACTTAATCCAAAATTAATTATTTCAAAGTATCATAAGAATATTCAGGCATGTGTAAACAATACATAGAGACATATCATCATTCTCAGCGTTTCTAAGGGCTTCATTAACTAGTTAACTAACTCTTGGAGGTTGTATTGAACTAGCTAGCTGAAATCTCAGCTAAGTTTATGGGGGGACACGTGATTAGGGCCCGGGCCTTTAGCAGTTTGTTATCCACTAACGCCCCGCTGAGCTAATCACAGAGCAATCAGCCTGCCAAGAAAGCCAAGCCCCTAGAGTGCGCATCGCCTTCCGCCGGTACCAGATTACCGGCCACGCCCCCCGCAGAGGCGTCGATACACGTCCAGATCTGGCGTATTGCTCGTACCGTACCAGCCTAACCAGCGCCCATCAGTGCTTTCCTCTTCCCGAAATGCGCCTCAATAATCCATGGGCTCGTCGTCAACGGCTGACCAGTAATAGTCAGTAATCGCTTCCACCACCGCCAACTCTGGTTTGCCAACTTCTCATCATCATTATTATCCTCCCAACAAACCGTCCACGACAGCGCTGTCGTCCTCTCTCTCCAACCTCCAGCACTCTGCTCAGCTTGGACGTGGAATGGGTAACTAGCCCCCTCGTCACTTTGCTTCCGTCTCTTGCGTCCGTGTATGTATGTTTTATCACGACCACCAACAGCATGACTTTGGTGCCTCAACATTTTTTTTTTTTTTTTTTTTGCTCTTGTGAACTTTGAGCCTTTATACGACCGCGTTTGTTGAAAGTCTACCGGTCAACAACAACCCAAATAACATATAGTTAAAAGCCCGTGATTCCTTTGCTATCCGGAACGTCCCTCAACGATTTTGCAGACGGCCTCTTTGGAAATTTTGGATAAAGTTGCTCATAGTCTCCACGCGGACCACAACGGCACGGGAAGTCTCATCACTGACAATAACCCTAAAAGCAACGTACTTCCTAAAACGCCTGTCCGGGTATATGCTGCATCTTGAGTTCGATGCATCTTTGACGGCCATCTCTAAAGCATATATAGGAAGGGTAACCTTTCTTCAATCTATTCTTTAAGAAATTTTTTTAGCATCCGCAAAAATGTCTTCTTCTGGGCTAAAAAAGGCCTCTGTGAGCCATCATCACCACCAGCAGCATTTTGGATACCACGAAGATACTCGAGCTGCAGTGAGGGCCACGCGTTTTGTAAGTACACGGCGACCTAACCGCTCCTCTCCCCACTCAGCAAGTTCCCCCTCTCGTCTCGACGGTTTGGAAGACCCACAACCCGTCTCCGCTGCGAACGACAGACGCTCAGCCTTTGTAACCAACGATGCCATTTTGGTTTTGCAACCAGCACCGAAACCAGCTTGGATGCACGTCTCTCCAAACATAATACAACGTGGGCCGCGAAACGATCGATTTATCCCTGCGTACACGCCCAAGGTTAACAAAGTAAAATCGACAAAACACAAGGGCAACATCAGATCGCATCTCAAACGATCGATGCAGAATGACTCGACCTCCATTGATCTAGATCGATCCGCCCTTGAAAACGAAGGATTGGGAATATATACAAATCTCGAACGGGATCGGCGATATAGTGACACTGCCACTTCCCGTCGAACTGGGCCCGCCTCCCACCATAGATCTACAAGTGGAACATCTCAATTTTCGGCCACAACTGGGTCATCTCTGCATAAACCTGGCTCCCAATATGTCCACCCAATGCGCCAGACCCCTCGACCTCATACTCCACCTATTTGTCATTCTTATCAAAATTCTGTTATTGAAAGCGACCACGACCACTCAGCAGAGGCCAGCAGGTTCGGTACTGATTTTGATAACGGGATACCTGTCGCCCGAGAGGTCTTTGCTCCGGTTTTATCTGGCCTAAATGTCGAATCTCAACCGTATCTAGCCCCGGGGAGCTCATTGACAAACATCGTTTCTCCAACTCCGCCAAGTCATACTTTTGATAGCTATGAAACCGTGTCACCGCTTTCCAGAAGCTCCCTTGATTTTGCATTTCGTTCAAGAACCCGCACGAACACGGATCCATCCGCTAGAGCTGCTGCAGTCCAGGCTGCCCGACAAGCATTTGAAGATAAAGAGGCTGCCAAACTGCGCAAGTTAGAGAAGCAAAATATGAAAGCCCAGGATCGTGAACTACGCCGGCAGGAGAAGAGAGAACATCACTTTCAGCCACCATTCACCACCTCTTCTACGGGTACATGGTTTAATGAGAATCGAAAATCGTCGGAAGCCAATGGTTCTGGTCGTAGGTCTATGAATGAGAAGACCGAGAAACCTGGCACCGGCTTTCCGCAGGCCAATATCAGTCATAGATTCGAGAGCCCAAAAAGCACATGGGTTTTATTCGTTACTTGGCTGAGGACAAAACTATTCAAAATGAGCAGAAAATTTAGCAGGAAGAAGACTTGATAGAATTGATTTTTTGTCTCCTATACGGATTGTTAAGCGTCACGCATTCATTTTTGGCATCAGGAGCGGGTGGAGTTTTGTCTATTTATATTTTATCTTTTTTCCTCCGCTCCTATATTGCAAATTTCGGCGGGAACAGTGACAAGTGCAACGGCTGCTATATACACACATCTATATTGCCTCCTTTCCCCCACAGAACGGGCCAAGGTTAAGTGTGTGCAGCTATATATGGATATTGGAATGGCGTTATTTATTTAGGTGTTTGAGATATTTTCCTCGTGCCTGCAAGGACAGGCTCGTCTTTCTTTTCTATTGGGGTTATCTTTTTCTCTTGGGACTTTGTTACGGATACCATGGGCTTTTCTTTTCTTTTAGGCTACGTCATGGTTTCTCCTATCGTTACATCATCATCATCATCATTACTTTTGGCGTTCATTCGATCATGGAATACAGAGTAGCAACATCATGGTCGTTGCTTTCTCTCTCCCTTTTCCATGACGTCCCTGACATCAGACCAGCAAATTTGCACGGGCCCTGTTGGAAGGCTCTTCAGTATGTTGGCGGGCAACAAACTTTCCTTCGTTCATGTACCTAGCTGATCAAAACATCTTGGATTTCTGAAAGCGGAATGTTAGGTCTCATTTAAAACCAAACTCGTCGATAAAGTAATTTGACCTTGTAAATAAACCCTGCATCGATCTACCAACCTCCCTTGGATGGCACTGCCAAGAGCGTCAAGCCTCGGCAATTCCAAAATCGAGATAGCCCAAATTCCTCAGAAACGAATCTTGGCATATCTTGGCATATATCATTCTTACGTAATCGAGATGATTCCCACAACGTGATTCCCTCGCGCTACGGTAGATCGCAACCACCGAAACCTACACATTGCCCCCGATCCTACGGAAGACCGCAACGACAAGATCATCGCGCTCTAGGACCGTTTAACCTAACCATCCCCGGAGCTATAACTAATCAAGGTAAAGGGAAGTAATTCCTACGTCTGCAGCGAACAACTCGCCCGCACGCGGGGAGTGAAGCGGCGAAAATCCCGACAGTCGTCCCCTTAGAAATTAAACAAGGAATCCGGAGACAGGGGCAAACAAGGAGAAAAAGAAGATGGTTTATGATTGGGATGGCAAACGCGACATCTGCTACAAGATGTATATTGAGGATAAGAAAGCTCTTGAGGAGATTATGGAGTATATGAAGGTGTGTTATCAGTTTGCCCCAAGGTGAGTGCATCTACGTGAGAATTTCTTAATAACTGTATGTTGATTTACAACATCTTGCTCTACTTTGTCTCTTTAATTTGTGTCGTCATTGCTATATATAATTAGATGTTTATTAAATCAATTTTCCATTTTCCTTTCAATTACTGGGTACTAATACGGTCTTTAATATGGAAATTTTGGCTGCTTGTTAGCAAACGCGCCTTTCAAACCCAATTCAAACGATGGGGGTTCCCATCGAAGCAAAACCCGGCACACAAGAATGAAGGCCTCGTGGCGCGCATAAAGGAACTCTGGGAACGGAATACTAGCCAGCGCGACATGCTCCGGATACTCAACGAGGAAGGATATGAAATTAAAGAACGTGAGCTTATGCGGGTGCGCGCCAAGAATCGATGGCTTCTGCGCGTCCCTAATGGGATGAGGGCGAAGCCGAAAGTGACCACAGCAATTACCTCTGCGGCGGGGCCCACAACAGCAGCGATGCCAGGTCAATTGGGTAGTGATGAGAGTCTCCTGGCACTCCAGCAAGAGGCATATAAGCAGGATGGAAGTTTAGATTCTTCAGAGCAACAATTCGCTGCGGATCTGCAGGCAGCGACCCAACAGCGTCCTCCATCACCTGCGTTATCTCCGGAGATACTGGCGAAGCGGAAAGAGAGAATGGAGCGGCTGCAGGCGGAAAGTGAGGAGAGATGGGCCGCACGGAAACGACGGCGAAGGACAAGAGGGTGGGGTGGCCTGCCTGCAGATCCTCCAGGCCCACCTCGGTTTCCTTCAGAGACAACTCTTGATGAGAGCAAGCAGTATCTGAGCTTGGATAATGACATGTATCGAGAGTTGCGGGATCATTTCCAGCATATCTGTGAAGAGGCGGGGTTTATTAAGAAGACCGTTGCGGGGCCGGAGAAGTGGCAGGCGGCCAAGGATCGATTAATTCACGAGTCTTCGCATCTTCAGATGGTGTTCTGGTCGAATTCTGGTCAGATGGAGGCGAAGGCGTTGGCGTTAGATGTGGTGTGTACGGATGTCACAAAGCGGATGCGGACGTTACAGCGGAGAATGACAATTGCAGACGCTAAAAATGCGTTGGGGATCAATCCAGAGGAGAGCAGACAGATACGTGATGCGTTTTATCAGACTCTAAAAGTGGATCATTTTACGAGCAAGCTAGAGGCTGGTGATGAACATTGGAGCGAGCTTAAGGAGAAATGGATACAGGGCTCAGAGTTGCTCCAGAAGATCCTGGGTCCCGGTGAAATGGATCCCAACCACTCCGTGAAGGTTAAGGCTCTTGAGATTCTCTGCAGGGACGTGAACAAGAGACTTAGAGATGAGATGTCGAAGCGAGATCCCTTCCGTAAACGATCTTCTACATCTAACAACGCCAACGATAATAACCCCTCAGGACGCGCTCAGAGCAGCGGTACCTCGAGCTACACTCGACCTTCTGCGAATTCTCCTGCCATCCCCAACGGCATCAGCACCCTCGCTTCTCAGGCCCTCGCCAGCACCCGCATGATGTCCGGCGACATTTCAGACTTACAAATAGATCCCTCCCTCCTCCAAGCCGCCAACAACACCTCCTTCGCTCTCGATCCAACCAATCACCACCGCCATGACCATGACCACAATCACCAGCACAACCCTCACAACCCTGACCATCACCACCAAAGCCCCACAGGCGAACATCCATTCGGATACGTTGACCCAATGCTCGACACAGCCCTCATGCCCATTCCAGTCTACCTACGCATCCATCCACAGTCACAGGTTTACCATAATGCGAAGACGTGGCTGGATAAGTTGACGACTAGGACATTGGCGGAGTTGCAAAGCATGGTGACGAGTCGGTTTAAGGATGTGAACATTGTAAGGATTGAGGGGACGGAGAAAGAGGTTGGGAATGGGAATCAAAACGGGAACGGAAACAGCGCGGGGAGGGAGTCTGTATATGTTATTGATGAGGATCATGAGCTGGATGCATATTTGACGCATGTTCAGGGGCGGAAGGCAACATTTGTGTTCTTGTTGGAGAGGGGTTGATTTGATGGGTATGTATTATTTTTAATTTTAATTTTTAATTTTCATTTATTTATATATTTATTTATTTTGGATGGTTTTTGGAGTTGGGTGAACTTATGCTTTGAGGGCATGAAAGCTTTTGCAGGATTGTCATTGATATGGTGCTATGGTTGTTTTGCTAAACTTGGTGTTTTTATACGCTGGAGTGTTGGGATGGGAAATTGGCGTTCCGGTTTGGGTTGGTTGGTTTGCAGTTTCATTGGCAGATGTTTATCCATGTCATTCAACTCATGTCCCTATTGTTTATCCCTTCTGCCTCCATGATAATATCCCAATTTACAAAGGCAGTTTATTTTCATTTGTATTCACCGTGACAATTTATGAAATTCTGCTACCCCCAAAGCTCGACCACAGTCAGTGGACTCAAAAGGGGGGTTACGTGTCTTGCTACTCGGGCGTCGAATTACTGATGCATTGTTAAACAAGATGCATGCAAATTGATACGATAATACGTATATCAAAGCTTATGCTATAAGTTTCTAGTATAAGCCAACACAGTGACCAAGAAGTGAGAGCATAAGCGCCATGTCAGGAATACCTTCGAGAAAGAGCGGGATTGATGGAGTTACTAATGTGGCTATGGGATCATGCAAATAGAGGCAGCAATTGGACTTTTTAGCTGCTTTCTAAACAAGGTCAGTCAATTAATCAAGAGATCCTAGATGCTTCCATCAAATTGTACCAGAAAATCCGGGAGCTAAGGATGGTTTTCAATATCCAGACAATGGACTCAGCAAAAAGGGAATTGCAGGCGTCCGTCATGGCTTGGAAGGATTCCATTTCGTCATAGGCAGGGTTTCGCCATAAGATGAACAGAGAATGTTCTGTTCATGGACTACAGGACTTGGGCTTTCGGTTGAGATCCTCTCGGAGGGGTTCTGGTGCTAAAAGCAAGGATAGGTTCCCTGAGTGTCCAAATGCGTTGTTCATGGGAGCTTCACTGTGGGATTTATAGAACTAATGTTCAAGCAAACCTCGAATCAACATTGATGTCCAACTTGCTCCAGTTTGGATGATACATATCCCCTTAGCGATCTATAATTGGTCCGTGTGCGATTTCTTGTTTTCCGGCCAAAACTCGCAGCGGTTCGGATAGTTGTTAGTAGGGTTGGCTGGCTGATATTTAGTTATACTCGGGTGAGACGTTGCCCCACCTTCAACTTCGCCCGACGTCCCTTACACTCCCACCTCAGAGACTGACATCAAAACAGGGGTTTTTCCCGACTTTTCTTCACTTTTTCATCTTTCCCTCTGTCTCTCGACTACACTCGCCCATTCTCTCTTTTATTCACTGTCATATTCTAACTCCCATTGACTAGGGGCCTCTTTCATTGTCGAGTGTCTTGACCTTTATGCGATAGCGGGGCTGTTTTTCCATCGACTTCTGGTGTAGCAAAAACTGCGCCATCAACAGAACAAACCATCACATTGTCAAATTTCTTAACGAAACTTACACATTCTGCGTGAGAAACGTTGAAACTAACTGGCCATTGTCAACTCAGCAGCAACCATGGCTTGGTCAACCACCACCACTGTAGCCGCTACCTGTCTGCTTTTTCTCTTGTTGGCCCGCCCATCTCACGCTTTCGGAGCCGGCAACATCGCCTCTATGTCCAAAATCGAGGGCCAGAATTGGCGCCATGGTGACATCGAAGATGTGATCTTAACTCTGATGATGGCCCGTTCAGCTGGCGGAAAGAAATTCTCCAAATTAGATGTCCAACGTATATATTTTGGGAATTGGCTCCGGGTATATATTTTATTTTGTTTACATTTAACTTTCAACTGTGTTTGGGAAACGAAAGTTAATTCCCCAGAAGGACTACAGCCAGGCTATCGATATTGGTACGGTGAAATACGTCTCTGCTGAAGCAATTAGGATTCTGCTTTTAGTTTTGGGATTTATGACGTTTGGGTATGTTGGATCCTAGCTACCTGTTGACGTTATTGTCCTTCCGGATCTTCAACATTTTGTCTTTCCTATTGTTGAATGGACTGGCGAGATGCACATTTCTGGTTTATACTAAACAATGTTCTTCAGGTATGGCACTGGCGAGTTTGAAGTAACCACTGAGCGCATTGGATGCTACCAGCCTACCGAGCACATCGATAATCCATTGGGATATGGCGAGGGCGAGGACCCACGCCGATATCATAGACGACTTAGAGGCCCTATCGACGAACAGAGGGAGCTCGGCATCGATCCTCGTACTGGTAAGAAATGGTCCGTGAACTATCCTTGAAGCTCTAGCACCTGATAGTGACGTATGTCAACAGGCTTGAAGAACTACATCGCGTCTGAGGATCTAGGTATCGACAATTCTGCACAACTTTTGAGAAGGTTATTTGGTAGATGCATTGAACTTGGTCGCAAATATTCTCGCTCGCGTAACGAGAGCGACTTGCATGAAGCCCTGAGGCTCATGGGAACTGGTCTGTAAGTTTGATCCTATTCCGTCGTAGAAGTTGGATCTTGAATACTGTATTGCAACTGCAGCCGTCAACATTCCTTTATTTGTGCCTCCTGTAAAACAATGTATATCTCTAATCGATGGTTTGTAATGTAATTAGGCACACCCTCGAAGACTATATGGCCCATAGCAACTATACAGAGCTCAGTCTGATCGAACTTGGCGAGACCGATATTTTCCCTCATGTTGGCAGAAACACCAAGGTTCAACTTCAAGGGGCAAGAGACAAAGTCTATCCCATCGTGACGGGCACATTCGGTGGCGGTGAGTAAACAGATTTCAAGCTTTCGTGGAGTTGTAAAATTGCATCCCTGACAAGAGCTCAATGTTGTAGTGGACTTCCTCCATAGTGTTATGGGAGAAATTTCTGATAAGGCGACTCAATCCGAAATACAAAGCTTGGAGGGTTTGATCGCAGATTCTGAAAAGGAACAACTGCAGGAAGGGTTTCTCCAGAACCTTCTCGATAAGGTCCCTAACGGCCTCTTCGGAGGAGATGACAGTGGCACAAAAATGAACGAATTCAAGTCCAATGCACAGTCTAATAAGAAAAGAACCGAGAACATTTCTCCTCGCGAACCAGAGGAATGGGTCAATTACCTTAATGACGTTCACCAACAGGTCTACCCACTCTTGGAATGGCACGACAATTTGATGAAGTCCATCAACAAAGCGATTGAGGCGATTCCGGGACTCTCTGATATAGTTGAGCAAGTTCAGGAGCAACTCAATGTCTTCGTCTTTTCCGTCCTGGCTCCCTACGTTCTCCCGATTATCAAGCAGGTCAAATTTGAACTTCAGACTGGTTCATCAGAGGTCATTCAGAGCAGCAAAGCCCAACAGTATAACACTTTCAATGATGACTACTGTACTGATCCAACTCACTCCATGCTATCTAAGGACCACTTCAGCAACCTGCTAAATGAGCCAGCTGGAAGTCAGTGACTTTCTCTTTTGCTGTAGCCAATAATCCCCACTCCCACCCTCGTTTCAGTTGTCGTTGGCAAAAGCTGCCCTGTTCCCGCCATTACTATTGGAGAGCACATGCTAACGAGTTTGTAACTTTTAGAGGCTGCTGCGGAAATTGTGAGATGGGTGGTTCCGCAGATCATGGAGTGCTGGGATGACGAAAGCATTGATGTTGACCGTACAATGAATAGGATTATCAGCGGCGTCCTTCATCACCCAGCTCTACGTGATTACGGGGAAGATGGTGCGAAGGACATGCGTCTAACTATGTTTGGCATTGTGGAGAGCTGGTGGAACGAACAAGGAGGTCGTGGCCAGGATTCGCTTCGACGACAGCTCAGCCGAGAAGGTGTCCGGAATGGCGATAACCATAAGCCTGGAGTCCACGACTCTGGGCATGGTTGCGGCAAACCTATGACTCTCCCGACCCGGAGTCACTTCGTCCCGGGTGGTGCTCAGGATTTGTTTGGCCTCGGAGGCTTTTCGGGGAAATCTTCAAAACAATCGATGCCATCGGAAATTGAGAAAATGGCTTTTGAGGCTGTTGGAGGAGGTTTAATTGGCAGTTTAGTCGGGGGAATAGTTGGTGGAGCTACAACTGGCACGTTAGATCAACGGGACGATGGTAAGCGCCGAAAGGAGAGGAGAGACTATCACTCCCCTCAGTACCCACAGCAACATGATTATTCCCAGGGCAAGGATAACAAAAAGGATGAAGATGAGAAAGAGAAAAAGAAGCACAAGGAGGAGAAGGGAGAGAAAGATGACAAGAAAGATAGGAAAGATAAAAAGGACAATGATGACAAAAGAGAGAAAAAGCACAAGGAAGAAAAGGAAGGAAAAAAGTACAGAGAAAAGGAGGAGAAGAAATATAAAGAATATAAGGAAGAAAAGAAAGAGAAGAAAGCTGACAAGGACAAAAAACATAAAGAAGATAAATACAAATCGAAGAGCTATGACGACGACGGCCGCGAAGCGTATCAGAGTAGTGGATATCGCGAGGCCCAATACGGTGAAACATCTAGCTACGGTCGTGGTGAAGAAAGGTTTGTTGGGACACCCCCTTTACCTGTTCTCTGATTATTTGTGCATCCTCACCAGCTAACTTGAGCTTTCCTGCTTTTTAAAGTTACGGTACGGGCCGTTCCGGTGGTTACGGTGAGCGTTCTGGTGGTGGTGGTGAGAGTCGCGGCTACTATGGCGAAAACAAACCTCGGACCTATGGAGATGGGAATGGAGGCTATAGCGAACCTGAGCCCCGCGACTACGGAGGGTTTTCCGGCGGTGAGAGCGGTGGGTATGGCGGTGGAGAATCCCGCACTTACGGTCATCGACAGGAATACGAAACCTTGACTTCTCAGCCGCATGGCCGACGTGAGCACTCTGGCTCACGCGAAAGGGAACTACGCCGCTATGGAAGTGGGCACTATGGCAGTGATGAGCGCCGTCGTGGTAGCCGTGAACGGGATCATGGTCACAGGGGAGACAACGATGACGATGAAGATAAATATCGTCGCAAGTATAAGAATAGGAGTGGAGATGATGATGATAATGGGAGTGATGATGGTCATAAAAAAAGGCACAGGCAGAAGCAGCAACACCACAGACGTGATTCTTAGATCTACGGTTTAGGAACTGAGCTTGGACAGTTACGATACTTTGCTGAGTGTAGCTATGTGGTTGAGCAGAATACGAGGGACCTTTATTCAACTGGTAGTTTATGCTGATGTGTTGTTAGTTGATTTAGGTGGCCATATTAATTATTTTTGATTTGAATGATGCTGCCGTTTACATGAGCTGTTTGTTTACCAACTATACTTCTAAATGAGATTGTGTAGTCCTATCTCTTCAACACAATAAGGTTCATCTTAACAGTTGGAAATTAGTAGTGAGACGGAAAAGGGCAGTGGGAAAAGAAAGACCATTTAATTATAATTGAATACCGATATTCATCCCAAGATAAATTCAATCTTCAAGGACTGAACTGGCTGAGGGATTAGGCTTCACTGGTAGTTCTTGCATGGATATGGACAGGCAGTAATACTATCATATTCATGAAATCATCATGGGGCGGAGAGGGATTCAACTCAGTCCACAACTCTCAACATATCAAAACCCGCATGCCCAACAGCTTTCCGAACAATCTTTAGCGGGTCAAATCTAGTCTTTTTCTTCTGGTTTTCTCCCAACGAATCATCCCCCTGGCCGTCCCCTTCCATCGCCTCAATCTCTTCTTCCTCAAACACCCCGCAATCCAAGAACGCCTTCATCAATGCCTGACTCTGACCACTCACTAGTGCCGTCCCCTTCATGTCATGAGTAACAGGGACCGCCCCAGCCCTCCCCGCGAGATTCCAATACACTAACTCGGGCACCTCATACCCATGCTTTTGAAACTCCATCTCCACAAACTGGTGATGTGTCTGCCACCTATTAACCTCAGGGCCTGACCCCGGCACCCCAAAAACAGGTGTCATAAAGCCATGCATCCCATCTCCCTGTGCCTGATCAAACTGCATATCGCTAAACACAAAGACCCTTTTCACCATATCTTCTGGTGGGACCTTATTCTCCACCGCCAACGGCAAAATTACCTGTCGGAACACCTCGATAAAGTCCGTATTCCAACCCCAATTAGCGCGCTGCACATATTGCACTTTATCTTTCAAGGACCTTCCATCTGCTTCCCCGCCCACAACCTGTATCTGTGGATTCTGCGAGAAAGTAATAATCCGCCCTCCAAATGGCGGCTTCGTCACCTCAGCTATAAGAAGACTGAGACCGATAGCATGATCGAGTGGACAGATCCCCAGACGATCAGCCGGACCATTCATAGAGCCACTAACATCACACACTGCCATGGAGTTACTAAGCGTCCCAGAGTCCTTTATGCGCTGCACCATTGTTTTCCACTGCAGATCTAAAACGGTGGCATATGTAACCGCGTCCTGACCAGTGTGATTCACAAGGCCCAAGACTTGTTTTATTAGCGAACCAGGGGTTAGTATGGCTCCAGAAATGGTGACTTTGCCCAGTGCCACATCTTGTAGGTAGGCATGGAAACGGTCGGAATCTTTGGTGGAGAAGAGCTCTCTATATTTATTCATAGCTATAGAGGGGACATGGGAATATTGGATGTTTGAGAAGGTTTGAGCAGAGATGTCCCGCTCGACAATAGAGAGGGCTTTGCGGAGAGGCGACAAAATTTTTGCACGGTAGTGTTCGCGAGCGTATTTGAGATAGGTATCTCGAGAACGTGGATCGGTAAGTTGGGAGTAGTCTTCCAAGGCAGACGAGGGGAAGAGGAGCTCTGCGATAGTAGTGGCGATAAGGGTGTGCTTGTCGTGAAAATGCTCGAGGGAAGGAGCCCATTTTGCGCATAAAGAGAGTCCGCGGAGTGATTCTTTGTTATCCTTGTTTCCGGATTCAAGCAGCAGCTTGTCCTTGCGCAGCTGATCAGCGAAGAGACGGGCGACGGTTAGGTGGAGAGCGCGGTGGAAAGGGTCTCTTGCCAAACGATTAAGGATATGTGCATGACGCCGTGCCTTTTCCTCCTTGGATGCTGCTTTCTGTTGCTTCACGAGCTCCACAGCGCACTTCTTTCGTTCCTGTCGTTGCGCCGGAGTAGGTTGTTCCCTAGCCAATCGATTTCGACCCCTCGCCCCGCCCCTCATTTTGCCCCTCACTGCGCCCCGTAGATGCGTCCTGGACCTATTTCGCCTCTGCCTCATGCCATCATGTTGTTCCTTGCGAACACGACAATCCCTCAACAGAACCTCGTCAGGATCACTCATGTCCAGCCTTTCCTGTGATGATAGAACAAGTATATTTAGTAAATCCTTCCAATAGCCGTGCGACACACCATGTAGAACATCGAAATCATCGACTTCCACCTGCGTCCTTTCTCCCTCCACTCCCCCCATGTTAACTTTATCAAAAATAACATGGTCATCTCCCTCTCTCCTTTTTGCATCTTTTTTGATAACAGCCCTATGAAGCCACTTTAAATTCATTAAAAGCGTTCGTGGATGCTTCTCCTTCAACCAACCCAGCTGCCTGTAAAACATCCCCTTGTCCCCTTTCCCCAAATGAATGCTGCGCACCATCCAAATAACCTTCAACGTCATCAATGGGTCAGCTTTCCACGCTTCCTCGAGCGTTTCAGCCAGTGGCTGCTGATTATTTACATAATAATTGCCCTTATGATCAACCTTATTGAACAGTTCAAGTATAGGTGACTGCGTCGATGCATACGCCATCCCCATATTTTCCGTCAACATACGATTCCTCCTCGCCATCTCAGTAGCATCGGCTTGTTCACCAGTGGGGTTCGCAGCTGCGCGATTGAGGACGTCAACGAAGGTGTTACCCGTTGTTGAGGGCTGTGTCATTTGGATCGTTTTGGGATCTGCACCGGTTTTATCGTGGGAAAACATGGGAAATGAACTATCGTCGTCCAAGATATCCAGAACACCCATTTCACTTTCGATGCCTATGAAATTAGGAAGAGTCTTGAGGATAGCTGCCTCGAATTCTTCCTGGGACATACGCAAGCACGGATCTTCGGGGAGGAGGACTGGGAAACTCGAGTCCACGGAGGTGGTTCTCACCTTTTTGCCCAAAGCAGGGGCTGTCATGTCGGCCTTGGATAGCTCTTCTCTGGGAAGGGAAAGATCGTTGTCATCCATTGTCAATACCAATGCTGATGCTGATGCTGATCCGTTGTCCGAGTTTTAGTTAATCAACCAGATTTGACGAGCTCCGTAATTAGATATATAGTCATAAACAGACAGGATACGCAGCTGTTGGAGGGATGTATCAAGAAAGCTGTATATCTGTCCGCAGTGCACAATGGGTGGTTGAAAGTGGTCAACCTGCTGAACCCCAGAAGGTTCCGACAGGACAACTGATGAGACGACAGCTATTAGCTAGTTCGAGTTCTAATATATATCACATAAAAGCAAAGAGGGGGAGAGGTGGTGGGGGAGGGAGGGAGAATGGTCTTACCATCCCCTGTTAACTGCTAGCTGAAAAATCAGGTAATTAACGTCTGGATTGCAGCACGGCTTCCCCACGCCTCCGGGTTAATTCCTTGGTGTCCATTGACGTGTTGTGAGTCACGAGTCGAAAGCCCAATTAAATATCTTGGCTAATTAAAATGAATCCTAGGCTGACAGATTTTCTTCCTTACACCTGTAAAGGCGGAAGTTTGTTCATGTCGGGTTGCCTGTTTGGGCTGCGCGCTACTGCACCTGGAGAATTGCCCCGCCATAAGATCATAGCACCCTGATGGGCTGGAGGAAATTGGAAAAATTAAATGCACGAATAACACAGGAAGACAAAACAAAAGGGTGACACAGCGAAAGATTGATTTTTTCTCAAACCCAATAACAATAATCGAGTGTGTGGTTGGATGATTCACGCCAAGTGGAGAGATACAGTAATTAATTAAGTGGACTTCATTCCACCCTCTGCAGATTCAAGTCCCATCTCCGAATATCCTAAATGCTGAATGCATTAATCCATTCATCACTTTGACAGCCCTTGCATCCACACAATCAGGTTGGCAAGTAAAGATCTACTTACCCCAGTTCCATAGAACAATCACTCCTCATCGGCGTGGAAGTTGGTGTCGCCAGGATCGCCGTGCGCATGATATACCGAATGAGGGACACGATATCAGACGCTCTTCCCCAGCTCCAGTCAAGCGCAGGACCGATTCTAGACAACTGTTTTTGTTCGTTCCATGGCCATACCATTAGACCAGGAAAAGACATTCTGAAAGGAATAATAAAAATGTATAATCTTCACTCACTTTGGAGTCACTATCCAACCTGAGAAAGTTGAACTCAACGCCATCACTGCATAACCCATACACGGTGAAAATTTTCTTCCCATACTCTTTTCTCTTCTGATGAATAAGACCTGACCGAACAGAGAATTATATTAACAAAACACGGACCTGGATTGCACTTATACTCTCCGTCACAGAATTAGATAACATACTCATAATTGCCAAACACTTCCCCTCTCCCTGAGTCGCTGTACGCTCCCCACCGACAGCCACAACGACTAGATTAGTCGCCATCTCTGCGACAGGTCCATACCACAACGCAAAATCCGCTGAACCATAGAGATACCGCCCGCCCATATTGTAATACACTTCTTCCATAAAGCGTATCTCCATGCTCAAGCGCACCGTTTCAGGTCTGTTCGAGACCCACACTGGCGGGTCAACCTGATGAGATTTCAATGACGGTATCGCAAACGATTCAGGTGGTGATTGTTGGGAAGGTGGTTCGTGGTGACAACCAGTAAGAGCTGGATCCGGTGGCAGACCATTGAAATGTCGCTCCTCCGCTGCGAGACAGGTCATGAGGATGAGGTTTAGGCGGCATCGGATAAGTCCATCGCTTTTACGCCCCGAAGAGACGTAGTTGAGTTCAGAAAGAAGAGAGCCTGTTCTTCGTTAGAAAGGATGCGTGCTTAGGTGTTTTGGATTGCCATCGTGTATGCCTATATCAGAAGATGCACTGTTGAGTGTATATCTAAGGGGGCCAACTACTCTCAGTCTGGTAGCTAAAATAGCATAATCTATCTACGCAATATATTTAAGGAACGGGGAGCCTCACCCAGGCACAGTGGCATATCCCACATATCCTCTGGCTCCAAATCCCAAACATTCAAATCCGAATCGTAATCCAGCTGAAATATTTCAACGACTTCTTCCACTGTTAAGTTTTCCGCTGGTAGCTAGATGGAAATACAAATTGTAAGTCTAAGAATGAGTGCTGGATTTTAACGAAGTTTCAAATTCGAATACTGGCCCTATCCCATATCAAAGATAACATTCATCCCTGTACCGAGAAACGAACAAAGGGAGGTATTGGATGGAGAAGGGGAGTTTAAACATACCAGATCCTGCATCACCTGGTCAACTAATTCGATCCGCTCAAGGAGCAACTTGCGAATGTCTTTGGGCAGCACCGGGGCAAATCTATCTCTTAGCCAGCCCATGAAGCTCACGCAGTGGGTTGCTATCAAGGGGTGCATCTTCGGCCCCTTTAGGCGGTTTTGTGAGAAGAAGTGTTTTATATCAGATGCAATGAAAAATATATAAATCAAGAAAACGAAGGAAAAGACGTTGAAAGCATGCGAAAATTGAAGCCACTGAAATTGCGTTCGTGATATAGGCGATAAATAAGGGAGTCGCAGATGGCCCGAGGACATGTTGCGCCTTCCTTGTCATTTCCTGTGGACAAGCCCAGAAGAAACGGAAGGTCCAACGCTGCCGCTGCAGTAAGTATTCTGGAAGGTGTATTTGTCAGTAATCTGTAATGGAATGGGGATGTCAGCTGCAGGCTGGATAAGGAGGAAGAAATACTTGGTGAGAAAAGCTCCGTGATTTGGAATCTGAACAAAAGAATACACAAGAAGCGAGTAGATCCACCAACAATATACATGGTTTGCTTTCCATTTGCTGTCGAGATCGGACTTGCAGCTTTCTTTCATCGGAAATGTAACAGATGTTCAAAGAGTGAAGACGAATATATCGGTTGATATTTCGTATGTTTCAGTGGATTTAAGCAACCTGCACGTCGACTAGGGGTAGACATGTGGAGGAAGGTTACATGGAAATGATTTAAATATGTTATATGGTATTTGACATACAGAACCTTATCAAAATAATATTCGCATCAATCAAGTGACGGTAGATTACCACTTCTTAACGTCTTCCACCCCTGGTGGTTCTATCCGGACAACTTTGTCGGCATTGAGTAGTGATAGGGGATCGAAAGCCTGTTTCAGCTGATGGGGTTGAATTGATAAGTGTTAGCAACGTTGTTAATTGAGCATATACTTGGCTGTTTACACATGCCATTGAAATAAGGCAAGAAGACAAGAAAAAAATAGCAAGCAGGAATGGAACTCACCCTTCGCATAGCATCCACTGTCGTTTCACCAAGCTCATGAGGAAGGTAATCACGTTTGATGAGGCCCACACCATGTTCACCAGTTACAGTTCCCTCCATCTCCACGGCCCTCTTAACCATCCGATGGACGACTCCTTCAACGGTTTCCCGCTCCGCATCGTTAAATAGGATGATTGCTATGAAAGTAGATTTTTAGCAATTTCTTTTCTTTTCTTTTTTTTTTTTTAAAAAAAAAGGAAATATGTTTCATGGCGTAAATGGAGGATCAATAGAGGTGTATAGAGAAAAAAAAAACTTACCATGGAAATTTCCATCCCCAACATGACCGCAGATGCCCGCAAGCAAACCGTGCTTGACAATATCCTTCTTGGTCTGCTCGATGATATCTGGCAGCCGGCTGATGGGGACAGCGACATCTGTTGTCCACACGCGATCAGTGGGGTTCCTCTTCATGGCCATGACGCTCCACAGAGCCTCCTTTCTTGCACTCCAAAGCTCCTCTTTTTCCAGTTGATTTCGAGCAAATTCAAATGATTTGCTTTTAGTTGACGCAGCAAGTTGCTTCACAAGTGCAATCTGCTCTTTGACGCCCAGTGGAGTACCAGTGAACTTGAGGAATAATGTGGGAGCTTCCGCCCACGTTCGGCTTGTAGTTTTGCTCGCATTGATACACTTCATCTGGACATCGTCTAAGATTTCAAGACCCGCAACAGGAATGCCCTCTGCCACAATCTTCGCCACGCACTCAGCAGCATTATGAATTGTGGGGAATGCAGCAACTGCTACGCTCTCGTTCTTGGGTTTGACTGTTAGTTTCAAGGTTGCCTCTGTAATCAGTCCAAGTGTGCCTTCGCTGCCAATAAAAAGCCTCGTAAGGTCGTATCCCGCACTTGATTTGCGGGGGCGCTGTCGGGTCTTAATCACTGTACCATCAGCAAGAACGACTGTCAGTGAGATAACCCATTCCCTCATAGTTCCGTAACGGTATGCATTTGTCCCCGAACAACCGGTCCCTATCATCCCACCAATTTGTGCCCTAGGGCCGGGATCAGGAGGGAAGAAAAGGCTGTCCTTGGCCAATTCCTCGTTCAAGTCCTCCCAACCTACAGCTGGCTGCACCACCACATCCAAATCGTCCTTGTGCAAAGCCAGTATCTTGGCCATGCGCTGGAAATCCACGCAGACACCGCCTCGCGTAGGTGTAAAATGACCTTCCAAGCTTGTTCCACCAGAATAAGGAGTAACCGGAATTAATCGTTCGTGACATACTTTCATGATCCGGGACACCTCTTCGGTTGTTGAGGGATACACAATCAAGAAGGGCTTCTCGTTTTCCTTCCGAGCGTAGGAAGACCATTCTGATCCTGCATGAGCGACCACATCATCTTTCGCAGTAGATACGTTTTCTTTCCCGACAATCTCGACAAAATCTGCCCAGGCCGCCTGGAGATTCGAGGGGGAGATATTGTAGCAGGGAGTATGGGTGTTACTTAGGGGATTCGTCGAGTTAGAAGGGGCTTGTGCGGGATTTAAAGATCCGAGATAGTAGCACCCCAGAGACGCGGAAACAAGCACTATCAAGCTGTCAATTGGCCAAAAACTGTCAAAACTAATATAATGATCATCTCTACACACCAACTGTCATCGCAACAGTACGAACGGCCGGAGTCTCGTGCTGGGCCTTGGCATATCGAGCTTGCTCCGCCCGTTCTCTGATTAACCGCTGCTGCGTGCTCTCATATAGCTGGGTCTTGAAAGAGAGGTTTTCTTCCATACACCGCGAAGCAGCTCCAAACCGTCTTAATTGCTGTCTAAGGCATTGTGGGAAGGTCATATGTGCAGTAGAGATGGTGGTTTGTTGCGCATGCCCAACAGCCCGCAGAGCTTTGGACGGCACAGAACGTGTGCGAAACATGACGTTGCAGCAAAAAGACAGAAATATTAAAGAGGATCAGTATGCGATTTGGGAATTACTTAGTTTTGTAATGTTTCTGGAGAAATCCAGCTCAATTCTGCGCCGTAAAATGGCTAGATGCCCCAACAACGAGATGTGCAAGAGATCGTGGGAGAGCTCTGGTTTAGTTCTAGTAGGTAACTATAGTTAACTATTAGTTAATCAAAGAAACTAGTGAGTCTCCAAAATCCTTAGTTAAGTATAGTTGCTCACCATTAATCGTTCCAACAACCACCAACGCATACAGTAAAGCCTTTTTATGACGAACCTCCATGTAATGAACAAAAATTCGTTAAACCTCTATACCGCGAAATTTCGTTAACTATTCATTAGATATTCTATATAATTCGTTATATACCGAGTCAAAATACCATGCAGAACCGTGATTTCGGTCAACCAAAAGATAGCTCTACGCACTCATTAATTGCAAAATCCAAGCCTCCGCAACAAGGCCTTACGACATTGGTTTGAGACGCTATATAATCAAAAGATCACCCTATCCTCCGTCTCCGAGATTCTTTCTTCATGTTATGATCATCTTGATCACATATACACTTAAAATAACAAGATTTCCGCTGAGATTGTCTCGTCGGGTTAACCACTAATCGTGCCGCTGCGCAACCCACACCTCATGTGGGTGCACCACACCAAAATGATGAAAACACCAAAATGATAAAAATCTTGAATCACATCCTCATTATTGCACTCTATATCAACAACCAATAGCTAATCTATAATAAAAAGATTATCTACATCATTCTCAGTATGTGTGCCATCTCTAAATTGATTTAATTCCTCTTTTGTCAGTGGTGTGAGTATAAGGGGTTAACCCCTAGATTCGCTCTGGCTGGCTGACTCAGCCTAGCCATCGTTTGCACGTGCGCACGTGATCATGCTACGCGAGCTTGCTTAAGCTCGAGTTCTCGTCTCATTCTTTTCTTCCCTTTCTCAAGCAATTCGTCCTTGTTATATAGGAGGACTAGCCTCTAGTTCTTAGAGCTTAACCCTTTACAGTGAGTGAGTTATTGCCAATTTTCATAGAATCAACTCCAAGCCTTTATCACTTCTTATTCTGCTCTTTTTCAGCTTTATTATCCTTACACCACTTGATTTTTCTATTGGCATCTTTAATAGTGAAGACCTCTTCTACTTGAATCTGATGACAGATTGTTTTAGCTCTGTAGCATTTACTGATATTGAGAAAGTTCTTTAATTCAGTGATCTGTTGCTCATTAAGTTCCACATGAATTAGACTTACTTTGAATATCTTGTTCAAACAACATGTCAAGATGAGTGATTTCAAATCAAGAGTATCTCTAATACTTTGTATGGTATTTTCTACAATATTAATATAATGTTTCAGCTTTTGAATTGTCTTTGATGAGAATAGCTGAGAAGAAGAAATAAATATATGATCTGAATCATTCTCATTTTTATAAATCTGCAGTGAAGGAGGTGATGAGATTCACTACTTAAGAGTGTCAAGAACTCAGTCAGAATTACATAGATATATGTTATATTGAGCTCATTCTGCAGCTATTGTATCAGATTTAAAGATCTATTTTCATATAGCTGAGAGGTCTTGTAGAAATTGCTGTTTTTCATACTTAACAAGACCATGATATGCAGCATAGTTGACTGCTTTTGAATAATAATACTTATATTGCTGAAATGATAGACTATTCAAAGATTGTAGCAAATGAGTAGCATGTAATGAAAATTTATACAGAATTATCTTATGAAGATTTATGTATTATATGAACTTAAATAGAATTCAGAGACATTCAAATTATGTATTAATATATTTAATATCTTCAACTGCCACTCTCTTTGAATTCATTGACTTCTGTTTCACCCTCTTATACTCAGATAGATGTTCAATGAATCTATAAGTTCACATCTTGCTGACTTTTGAAGAAGAGGTAGTAGAATCTATGTACTGATATTTGAGTATTGAATATATGAAATCTTCAATATATTTGACTGTGAAAAAATAATTCTTTTCATTAAGCAGCTTGACTCATTGTTTAATCACATTCTTCTGACTCTCATTTAATCTCTTGTTAACTGAAATCTTTGCAGTATTTAGAGATCTTCCATTGATACATACTTAGAGATATTAATAAGAAACCTCAAATTCTTATGACAAAGACAGTATTTTGAAATTTGAGTTTTTTCAATAATAAGTGACAGCTTTTTGAATACAGTCTTCAATATTTTTATTCTTATTTGACAATGTGGTGAGTTATTAATTGATGATGATGATGAAGATGATGAAATTGCAAGATTTTTATCATTTTGGTGTTTTTATTGTTTTGGTGTGGCGCACCCAACATGAGGTGTGGGTTGCGCAGCGGCACGATTAAGCCGTACGAGAGAGGGCTGCCTTAGTCGTTCCACCTTGGCGAACATAGGTCCGCTTCCGGAAAAATACGCAGCCCGTGTCATGTGAGTTGATGTTTACTCCCTTACAATCATTCTCCCCACAAAATATGTGTGCTCTACAGAGCAACTATCCCGTTCTTTAAGCGCTTCCAGCAATTATCATAGGACTTAAATTTTCGCTAGCTCAAGCAGATCCTTAGTTAAGCTGTGGCTGGATTCTTGTTGAATTGGTCACAGCACTGTGAGCTGGCAGGAACTGCACCTCCAGCTATCAGAGCTGAGCACAAGAGCTAGGCTGAACTTAGAAGAGAGAGAACATTGCGAGGAATTGCCGAAGCGCAGGCGGAAAAAGAAAGACACAATTTTCTCCAGGTGGAGCAGCAACGACACGAAGAAGCGGAGGCAAGCTTGATAGCGCTGGTGGAAATTGAGAGTCAACTTCACCAGGAGGAGCTGTGACGTCGCGAAGAAGCGGAAGCAAATTCGGAGCCTACAATGTTGCCACACTTCCTCCACGCCTGTCACGAGCTTTCGCTCTTAATCTGCATCGTGACAGATGGTACAAGAACAACCCAGAGGTGCCGTAACAAAGCCAGCTAACAAGACGGTTTCTTCGCACATCACATTATGGGACATGCTCATTGATGAGCTTGAGGTGTGCTGTGGAAATAAGGTGTAATATTTGTGCTGCACAAAACCGCATCACTTGAATATAAAAACAGTTGTCCTGTGCGGCTGCTGGTGTTAATTAAGACAACGGACGAAGAGGCGTTGCACTTACTTGAGCTAACATACCCTCTAGTCCTAAGGTGGGCTTCAGGAATATCAAGAGACAAGCCTCAGAGTCAAATGAGATTCCCGCAACTGACTCTCCGCAATTGCATTGATCACATGAAGGGCTGAAGATGGGAGGAATCACTGAAACTGACGCCTCTTGAAATAATATGCTGTCTTCTACTTTTCGCAAAATAAGCATGAAAATATAATCCAGAGATACAACTTTAGACATGCACGCATGTTCAGAAGTCAAGCTGTCCTGGTATCCTGGCGCTGTGACAGGCAGGATACTTTTTTGGTCACATACCTCTGTGGAGGAGAGTGAGGCTACAGAAAGTTACTCTCTTTCATGTTGACAGAAATAGAGTCTTGACCAGTCTTCGGTAAGATGAACTTCCAGTGAAATAATCGCGTGCTGATAATTCTGCTTAGGAAGTTTCATTCCAACACATTCTGTTGTCTGAAGTGTTTGACATATCACTTCAAGTAGCCATATAGGATTTCTCAATGCCATGACAATATCATCGCTGAAGATATTGTATATAGCCTTCAAATCAGCTGCTCAGGAGGGACCAACAATTGTTAGTCTCTGCACTGATGATTGACTTCTGCCTCAGCAGTAGTTACACCAAATGCTTCCTTCACTCAGCAGATGCATGTATTGAAGCGGCCAAGAAGGTAGAAATAGTGCAAAATACCAACACAACCCTTACAGGAATTAATTATTATCATTTGGATTATTCTCTATGTGGTATGCCGACTTCATTATTTTTGAAGCAACCAGCAAGTGGGCCTTGTCTTTAAAGGGATTAGCACATCACATGATCCATCTAACGTCGAGAATGGGTTAAACAGCCCGTCTGCAAGTTTACTCCTTGTTGGACGTCTATACCGGACAAAAGGACGAGTACAATCCTATAGGGGTCATCTGATCCCTAACAGCTCCCACCTAGCCCTGACTGATCGGTCAGGTGGATCAGGGTGCGGCTGGGGTTCAGTCAATAGGAAGAACTTCCTCTAAACTCCCTTTCTCGCGTAAAGGGCTGCGTGAATGCTTGGGCTGATGATTCTGGTTATCTACATCTGCAGCCAGGGACAGAAGCGATCTCAGGTTGGATGGGGTTGGGAGCAGGGAGGGGCATTCTTTCAGAGTCATTAGAAGTCGTAATGAGTTCGACCTTGCTTTCTGGTGCCATTTCCGGAGTCCCATTCGTTTGGACTGGAATGTTTGCTACAATGCAACGTTGACGCAAAAATCGTTTCCCAAGCTGACCATTCCATTTGTGGTTGTTGGGTATTAAATACTGTTGATAAAGTGCGAAGATGCTAATAATTACACTTACTATCAACTATATTAATAGTAATTTATAAATGTACAAGTAGCTTTACAAGAGATGTAAGCAAATTTTATCAGGCATCTGATCTGCATGAGACTTTACTGATCTCAGAAGCACTGAACATGATTGATGGTAATAGTTGTGACATCAGCATAGTTCTTGCCTATGACCTGGAATTGAGCCAATCTGATGGTATCTTGCATGATATTCATCTGGGGTGAGCTCCTTACCTATGTTCTTCGGGTCATGTCAACTCTCCTTGGAGCGTCTGTGCAGGTCTTCCAGTGGCAAGTCCATCAGGAAAACATGTTGTCTGTATAGCAGGAGGAAGCAGAGACTATAGAGGTATGGAATGACTAATACAGAGAGATTGAAATGAAGCTGTGCAAGCAAGATGAGCGGAAAGAGTGGAGACAGTGTCACTCTCCTCAAGTGAAGCCCAGAGAAGAGAAACACTCCAAGAAATTCGTGGGACATGGCGACGTTCACAGCGGGCGAGATATGCGCGAGATATGCGTGAGATATGTGCGACATATGCGTGAGGAAGGCAGGGTTGTTCTATTATGAGGTAAAAGAAGCATATCTTTGGCGTCACGTGTCGGGGAACGGGGCTTAAAACGACTTTGCTTGAACCAGAAAAAGTTCCTTGTTCAATCCAACCACAAAACAACTTCGGGATCGGCAGAATGCCAATTCGCAGTATCAACAGGTACAAACATTACTCCTGTTGCAACGCCAGGTAGTTATTATATACAGTGACCAGACAGGGAGTTCGCAGCAAATAAGTCCTGTTTGTACTTTCACTCGCTTACCCCCTAAAGCATCAATGCGGTTTGCTCTTCGTAGGCGAGCAGTCGGCTCCCCTCGATCACTGGTAGGCATTCATGACTTTCTTCACACATGAGCACATGCACATATCCTACAATAGTACCCTTCCCCGTTCTCATTTTTTGTCTAAATAGTCACACATCTGAGTCCCCCAGCTACAAGGTTCTCATAATATCCCATTCTCAATAACTGTAGGTCGAAATCATCGAACGGAGCGTTATTCCCCTCGACCAGGGCTGGGTCTTTAAGCAAGCGGATGATCAAGAGGCTCAGTTCCTATCCGTCTCCCAATTTCCCACAAACGTCCATCTGGATCTGATGCACCATGGTCTCATCCCCGATCCCTTCATTGGCAAGAACGAGCTCCATGTGCAGTGGGTTGGAGAAAAGTCCTGGATATACAAGACTTCCTTTGATACCCCCACGATTGGTGATGGCCAAAAAGCAGTACTGGCCTTCGACGGTCTCGATACGTATGCCACAGTACTTCTGAATGATACGAAAATCCTAGAAACGGAAAACATGTTTGTTCCTGAGCGCGTTGATGTCACTGAACTGCTGCGCAAATCAACTGGTCCAAATGTGTTGCATATCACATTCTCCAGCACATTTTTGATCGGAAAGAAAATCCAGGAGCAGTATCCGAAACATTTCTGGGGCAGTTGGAATGGAGACCCCAGTCGCCTTGCCGTGCGGAAGGCACAGTATCACTATGTAGGCTTCCAATATCTTTTCCAATTCCAGCTCACTGAGCCTCCTAGTTGACGAGATATCTATCTCTTTTCCCTTTGTAAATACAGAGCTGGGACTGGGGTCCAACTCTAATGACCTGTGGACCATGGCGGCCTATAAATCTCGAAATCTACAATGCTCGAATATCGGATCTCCATGTAAGGCAGAATGTCGAAAAATCTCTGAAACATGCCATATTGGCTGCAACAGCTGAGGTAGAAGGTGATGCGGAGAAGGTGATTTTTAAGTTCCTTCTGGACGGCAAAGAGATTTGTTCAGAAACGACTGAGGTGGAATATGGCGTCGCAACTGCAACCTTAAACGTCCACAATCCCCAGCTTTGGTATCCATCTCGTTATGGGAAACAGCCGCTGTATACACTCTCCGCGAGCTTGTTGTCGTCCAATGGCGTGGAGGTGGATTCTGCCAGCCAGCGTTTTGGCCTGAGGAGAGCTGAGCTGGTTCAGAGGAAGCTAGATGATGCCGAAGGGACGTCCTTTTTCTTTGAGATTAACAATATTCCAGTTTTCTGTGGAGGGAGCAATTGGATCCCTGCAGATAATTTTATCCCTCGGATCTCACCTCAGAAATATCGAGACTGGGTGAAGCTGATGGTTAATGGCAATCAAGTGATGGCCAGAGTCTGGGGAGGTGGTATATTTGAAGAACAAGTGTTTTACGATGCTTGTGATGAGCTGGGTCTGTTGGTTTGGCAGGACTTCCTTTTCAGCTGTGGGAACTATCCAGCATTCCCAAGCTTCCTCGAAAACGTGAAGCGAGAGGCCGTTGCAAATGTCAAGATTCTCAGACACCACCCTTCCATTGTTATATGGGCTGGGAATAATGAAGACTATCAGTATGCGGAGAGTGAGAATCTGGAATACGACCCGAAGGACATCAATCCAAACAACTGGCTGAAATCCTCCTTCCCAGCGCGATATATTTACGAAAAGATTCTAGTGGACGTGACCAAGGAGTTGATACCAGATACGTATTATCATTTCGGCTCTCCTTGGGGCGGAAATACCACCAAAGATCCTACAATAGGAGATATCCACCAGTGGAATGGTAAGTGTACCTATTTATTACTTACCTCGCAGTCTTTCCGGATGCTAATCTTATCGAATCATATTATGAAGTATGGCACGGCACCCAGGAGAAATATCAAAACTTCGACAAACTCTCCGGCCGCTTCGTGTCCGAATTTGGCATGCAAGCTTTTCCTGCAATGGAAACGATTGATGGCTACTTATTGGAAGGGATAGACAATCCCGACCGATACCCCCAATCGTCCACCGTTGAGTTCCACAACAAAGCTGCAGGCCACGAAAGGCGCATGGCACTCTACCTAGCTGAGAATGTAAAATACACAACGGATCCTTTTGAGCGCTACGTGTACTGCACACAGCTCATGCAAGCAGAATGCCTCGCCAGCGCATTCAGGCTTTGGAAACGGCAATGGAAGGGCCCTGGCCGCGAATACTGCGCTGGCGCCTTGCTCTGGCAAATCAACGACTGCTGGCCTGGGACTTCTTGGTCGATTGTGGACTATCACCTGCGGCCTAAACTCGCCTACTATGCCGTGAAGCGAGAAATGAATCCTATCACCATCGGACTAAAGCGGACAACCCACACAGAATACGTGGACAAATATACGCACGCTTATTACAAGACAACGCACAAGATAGAGATGTGGGCAACTAATTTTACACTGGAGACGAAAAATGTAAGCGTTCTGATTAAGGGGTGGGACGTCGTCACTGCCCAACGGACTTATTTTCAGGAACTTCCGGATTGCGTTGTCCTGGAGCAGAACAGGAGCACTGAGATTATCGAGTTTGAGTTGCCCGTCGAGAGTAGCGGCGAAGGTAGTGAAGGTTGGAAAGATAAAGCACCGCGCACTGTTGTTGCGGCATACCTTTTCGATGATGGCAAGCAGATTGCGCGCTATGTTAATTGGCCCGAGCCGTTGAAATATGTTCCCTTACAACACAGGGACCTCAAGCTTATTCAGTCAGCTGAGCCTAATCTGCTGGAGTTGTCCGCGGAGGTGCCCATTAAGGGCGTTGTGTTGTATGCGGATGATGATCGGAAGGTGTTTGACGACAATTTTATGGATTTGGTTCCTGAGGAGACAGTGTATATTCATACTAAGGGCCCTGGTAAGATTTGCTCTGTGAGGCACTTGGGGAAGGATTAGTAGCGTTTAAGATGACAACGAGATGGGTGCGTTGCGGATGGTGCAGAGGAATCCGGCTTGATCCGTCATTGATATCTTACAATATGTAGGGATTATGAAACTGTCTGCAGAGCATGAGGGTTTGGGAAGTCTTTATTCTTTTCCTCGTTCATTCATTCCCAAGTAACAAGAAATGATGCATGGTATTCTACATATTTTCCCAACCTGCCTAAGCAATTCTCAAAGCCCGGATACTTTCTTTGTTTGTCTTGTATCTTCCTCCAAAATAACTCTCAAATTCCGCTGGAGCACAAGCCCTCACTCCTCCCTGGATGCTTTGGATGATGTCAACCTGTAATTCACAGGAACGAAGTCTTTCATTGGCCAATCACCGGCTGTGCAGTAACGTAACCACCTTACAAAGCTCACGGAGTTCTTATTCGCGTATTCCTCTGCATTCGGTTTATGTCAAGCTCATAACGACATTTGGGATATGGTTGGAAAGTCTCGATGATATCACCAGCATAAGATAGAATATACTTGGGTACGGTTAGCTATTTGCCTTACGGCCCATGAGGAGAGAGTCCAATAAAGAGCAAAATATAAATGGGATGGTTCCATGGATAACAAACCTCTGAACTGTTAACCAACCTTGTGTCCGCTAACTTCCCCAATCCTTCCCGTCTTCCCCACCCAGACCAGGATTCCGACAGATACAACACCCCATATAGGATTAACAAACACTTCTGCTCATCGCCTCTAATATATTAAATATTATGTGCACAGTAGGCCCCATATCTTGCGCATCTAGCTTTTAATTGTCTTTCCCCGGGACTGCTGACGTTGAAGACAAAGAAGCTGTTAATAGCAGTAGATAAAATAAGCCTGAAGAAAGGCCCAACTTATCTTACGTCATGGCTACGGAAGGGCCAAAGGTGCGTTGCATATCAAGATTTCAATGCAGCTCCATTGAACCTTTTCTCTTTTCTCTTCTTCTTCTTTTCTTTTCTTTTTATCTTCAAAAATCCAATTAATTCTCTTTCCACTATCAAAGGTTCATACTAATTGATAGTACGTTCAGAACCTCTCCTTCATTCTCGAAGGAGTGAAGAAAGTCTCCTACGAAGACAGACCCATCCCAACAATTACAGATCCCCACTACGTCCGAATCAACGTTAAATTTACTGGTATCTGTGGCAGCGATGTACGTACTAATGTCTTACACCAAAGGCCCAAAAAGGTTTCCTTCCAAAACACAGAAATAAAAAGCACTAACTCCAGACAGGTGCACTATTGGGAACATGGCTCCATTGGTCCATACAAAGTCACCTCCCCCATGGTCCTGGGCCATGAATCAAGCGGCATCGTCACCTCCGTTGGTTCCGCCGTCACCACCTTAAAACCCGGAGACCGCGTGGCTCTCGAACCGGGAATCCCCTGCCGCCACTGCGAACCCTGCCTCAGCGGTAAGTACAATTTATGCATACACATGGCCTTCGCCGCCACGCCGCCCATTGACGGTACGCTGGCCAAGTACTACGTCCTACCAGAAGACTTCTGCTATGAGTTGCCAGAGAATGTCGGATTGGATGAGGGCGCGCTGATGGAGCCACTTGGTGTTGCTGTGCATATTACGAAGCAGGGGCGTGTGAAACCTGGTGATTCTGTAGTTGTTTTCGGGGTGGGACCTGTGGGGTTGCTGTGCTGTGCTGTTTCCAGAGCGTTTGGTGCCTCGAAGATCATCGCTGTTGATATCCAGCCGGCACGGTTGGAGTTTGCCGCAAAATATGCGGCTACAGGTACCTATACGCCTGCGAAGGATGCGAGTGCGGAGCAAAATGCGGAGGAGTTGCTGGAACAGCATGGACTAGGACGTGGGGCGGATGTAGTCATTGATGCGTCAGGTGCGGAGGCATCAGTGAATACTGGTATCCACGTTCTAAGAGCGGGTGGAACGTATGTGCAAGGTGGTATGGGGAAGGATGTTATTTCGTTCCCGATTATGGCGGCTTGCACGAAAGAACTGGATGTTCGGGGCAGTTTTCGGTACGGCAGTGGGGATTACAAGTTGGCGCTGACGCTTGTGGCGGAGGGGAAAGTGGACGTTAAGTCATTGGTGACGGAGACGGTGGCATTTGAGGACGCAGAGAGGGCCCTTGTGGATGTTAAGGGGGGAAAGGGGATTAAAACGCTTATTCGGGGGGTGGAGGGATGAACATATTTTCTAGCGGGGCTATTGAATCGCGGTTCGGTTCTGTTTTGTTTAATACCCCTATGTCCACTATTTCCAAAAGTTCTCTTGTCTGCTTCTGTAGTGTTTATTTATTCATTGGATTTGATGGGTAAATGATGCATATGTTCTGGTCATTTGCAATTCGGTCTATTTGCTCGTCACATGTGTAGGAGATGAGATATTGAAACTAGTAACTGTAAAAAAAGAACTACACATTATCTTCTCACCCAAACCCTAGCAGGAAATAATTGATTAAATAGATGTTGCTCATGTACACGTACGGGATCTCATGAGACGTGATTATTGGGCTGGAAAAAAAATGAAAAGAAAATGAAAAAAAAAAGAAAAAAAGAAAAGAAAAGACAGGCAGGGTATGGGAGAAATGGGAAATGCAGGAGATGCAGTTCAATGAATTTATGGAAGAGAATGGACTGAATACTACCCCCCAGATCCACAGAATAGATAATGGCAACAAGCATTGCATCACAATTATGGTGGCAATGCAAAAACAGTTTCGATGATGAAACTAGCTGGAAAAGAGATGAGCATAGGTAAATCCCTGGACCAGGGCGGATGCTAAGTCATGAATTGGATGGAACGAACGGCCGTTGCAAATATCCAATATTCAAGGGTCTGGGGATATCGTGCGGTATGGAAAGGTGGAATGCACTATGTACAGCGATGTAAAAGTAGAGGGATCTGAGAAATACTTTGTGGATCCACTGGGGAGATCGGAGGCAAGATATCCGGATCCATGTCGGACAGCGAAGCTTGGCTTGGAGGTGGAACGTAAAACCGGTATAAAGGAGGGAGGGGAGTTGGAGGAGGAAATGCAGAGAGACGCGGCGCGAGCATCAACCATCTAGCTGTGCCCTTCATCATCTGATATTTGGATGGACAATGTCCGTCCTCCAGCATGGGAATTGGACCAGAAAGGGGTAGGATGTTAGCAGCACCTACCCCTTTGCGTATTCGAACCTCCCAGCCTAAATACATCTTCCCACTCCCTCATACCCGAAGCCCATCCACTTCCCGGTCCTCGACCACGAGGCTTCCTCCTCCGCATTTGCGCCATAGAGTCATCGATCGTGATCCCGCTACGCACGCTGCCCCCATCACTCGCTCCAGTACCATACATGCCCCCATCCCCATATTGAATACCACTCTGAGGATCATCCGGGTCTATCTCGCCCAGCTCGATTTTCGTCAGGATAATACGTGCCAGCCGGTTAAAAAGTTCGTCCACGTTTTCTCCAGAAAATGCGGACACCTCAACTGCAACTGGTATATTGGATTTCGCTGCCCATCGTGACGCTTCTTCTAGCGTCACCCCGCACCCATCCGAGGATACCGTTGCAGTCATCCTGGTGCCTACCGGCGGGCCGTTTATTGATCGTATCGATCCGCCACCTGAATCAAAAGCGAAGGTAGTCTGTTTGCTCGATGTGCTTGATGGTGTTGGGGGAAATCGGTGGAAGTCATCGCTGTAGTCTATGTTTTGGGACAAGTTGTCATACGACAATAGATCACTTTTGTTGCCGGCTAGGAGGACTGTTAAATTTGGGGACGCAAGAGCTCTAGCGTCCATGAGGAATGTGGGGAGTGCGGTAAAGGAAGCATATGACCCAACGTCGTATATCAGGATTGCGCCGGCAGCGCCACGGTAGTAGGAGCGTGAAACGGAGCGGAACCGCTCAGTGCCTGCTGTGTCCCATAGTTGGAGTTTTATCCGTTTCCACCGTGAACCTGTGCCTATCTTTACGATTTTGGAGGAAAATTCAACTCCGATTGTTTGCGAGGAAAGGACACGCCCTGTAAATTGGTGTTACTATTGCTAGTATGTAGGCATATAAAAGTGAAAGGTGTTTAAAAGAGTTGCACGGGGAAGGGGACTCATACATTCGTTTTTCACAAAGCGATGGAGTAGACAGGATCTGATATATGAATGCGATACGTCAGCAACTCTGCTGTCGGTTGGTCGAAATATGGGGATGTATAGATATCGTGATTTGGTGGTGGATCTCTCCAGATATATTGCATGTCCAGCGAGATATGATCAAACGGGGGTACAAACTTTCCGGCACCACTTGGTCCAAGCAGAATGACCTTTGCTAAATAATCGTACATGCTATCAAGCTCCTGGAATGGTTCCAGCGCATGATTAGCATCTGTTGCGGGTTATGATAGGTCGGGATCTCCGAGGTTCCGCGGGAGAGTCTCTACTTACCTGGTTTCGCTCTGGGAGAGAAGAAGAAGACGAGGCATTAGACAGCCGTCTGTGACGCGCCATGGCGTCCCTGTCTGTAAGAAAAAGACAACAGTATGGCTGGAGGAGGGAATGGCTATAAAGGGAATGGGGTGTTGAGTATGTCTGGTTGTAAGAAGCTTGTTGGGAGTCTTGGAGTTGGAGATTGGGCTCGCTGACATCGTTGTGGCTGGTGGGGATGATCTGCGACGGTGAGGCGCAGCTCCCGGCTAGCCTCACAGGGTCATACTCAGGCTTTTTTTATGCCAGGAACCGTTAAGAACAAAATTTTCAGTACTTTTCTTTAAATATTAACAAGTTTGCGTATTGAACTTGGAATTTGGATTCCCAAACAATCCTCTAAGGGATACATACGATCACTATCGTTCATCCGGTCTGCGCCTCGAAACCTTGATCTATTGGACAAATATCATCTCGAAATAGCTACCTTGGCACATCATCCCAGACACACGATCATTTATGCGCGAAAGTGACCGGGCATGCATGATCAATGATATCTGTCTAGATGGATGCAAGTTTTCGTACAGAATTCGTCGTCTGTGCTCTCTAGTGGGCCCTGTAGAGGGGGAAAATAATCAGATTCCAACTACAATACCACAAGAGATTCATGTATAGAATCCAGATAGAAGCTGTAATTTCTCATAGATACATGCTTCTTCATACGTGCAACGCTCTATTTTACGAAGCCCTACTTCATGTCGCATAATGGCCCTCTCGCTGCTTCGGATTCCGTCATTCCCGCCTTACACAGGGCCACATAATGTTGGTACTTCCGAGATTGAGATCCCCGTGTCAGCTCTTGAATCACCGGCCCCTACCCCGGAATCAGATATTCCTCTTTCTACAATTCTATTCCGGGTATTCTACCCTGCGGACCATGTAGGACAGTCATCGAAACCCGTTTACTGGATCCCAGAGCCGCAGAGCGTCTTTACTAGAGCATTGGGGGAGTTCGTAGGCTTTCCAAAGCGGCTCTCATCAATTTTAGCGTATGCTGAGACAATCCGGCCCCTGTCATATTCTGTTCACATTCTCCAACTTTTGTATCACTTGCAGAGCCCTGTTTGGCGGTATTTACTAACTTTTCAAATATATAAGGCTTCTTCCAAATACGATTAGATGGACGAAGATACCAGCCCATCAAAATGCACCCCTGAAACCATCAACACTCCAGTCAAAGCGTTGGCCCGTAATGGTTTTCTCCCACGGGCTGGGGGGCTCCAGAAATACATACAGCTATCTTTTGGGGTGTTTGTCTAGCTACGGAATGGTCGTCATTGCTCCAGAACACCGGGACGGAAGCAGCCACATCTCCTTTATTAGAGATTCCAGCGGACAGAATACTGAAAGAGTCCCATTCCAACAGATGAAACATATTTTCGATGAAGATATCCTCCGGAGACGACATGACCAGCTGAGGATCCGGCTGTGGGAATTCGGCCTTGTGCACGATGCGCTTCTGAAGCTAGATGCTGGAGCAAAGATTGGAAACCTGATCGACGATGACAGTACCAATGGTCCAGTATTCACTTCCAGCCTGGATGTCCGTTCTCCAAGCAGCATTACATGGGGCGGTCACTCATTTGGGGCAGCCAGTGTTGTCCAATTTGTCAAGTCCATATATTGGGGCCGTGTCAGTAAAATCGACCCAGTATCGAGCGCAGCAGAACCATATTTCTCACAGTATCGACCCTTATACGAACCGCAATCAGACAGCAAGATCGTTTCACAAATTACACCAACCTCACCTCTTGTTCTGCTTGATCTCTGGAACCTTCCGCTGCTGGGGGATGATGTGAAATGGCTTTGGGAGAAGCCGCTGCCCTGCTACACTGCCGACTCTACCAAGGGCCAGCACCAGGCTGCAAACGTTCTGGCTATCATGAGTGACGAGTTCTTCAAATGGGCAGCTGGCCTCAAGGCAACTCGATTCACATTATCGAATCGCCCGGTTCCTGGATCTCCTGAACCTGATCCTGTCGTCAGCAGCAGACGACAACCCAGAGTCTTTTATGCCGCCAAGTCAGCCCATATGAGTCAATCAGATGCTGGTGTCCTATTCCCCTGGGCAATGAAGCGATGGGTCAATGCTGAGGAACCGGAGCGAACGATGCAACTGAATGTAACTGCAATTATTCAAATGCTGAGAGAATGCGCTGTCCCGTTTGACCTGGATGAGGCTGTTATACATGCTTTGGAAAATGTAGCGGAAGTCACTGTTGACAACAATAATGGCAATAATACCGGGAACCAGAATGTGGCTAACGGGAAAGAAAATAATTTCAGTCCGGGTATTTTTGCAACAGATGGATCGATTCGCGGCTGGCTGCCTGTTCCTTTGACTGATGATAGCCAACCTGTTCAGGAATTTGAGGTGCGGACACCGCCCAAGCTTTGAATAGATTAAGAGTTGTTTGGAGTGATATTTTTCTCTTTGTTGAAAAGAATTCTTACCTGGAATGCATGACTCCTTAATTTTTGACTTGAGTTTGGAGTCGGCCTGTCAAGATCTGGGTATGCTATAATTAGAGAGCAAATAAATTGAGTCTAACAGTCAATTCCAGAGATTACCATCCAGTAGTCGCTTGCGATTCGAGGTATACGGGGTGCATATCGTTCGTATGGGGAGGTGCGTGACTTTGTTAGAGTTGACGACGCAGAAGTAGGCTTGGAGAATCAAAAATACCACCAACTATCAATATGGCACTGGTGGCTCTGGGTATACTTCTCTTGGTGTAATGTCATGGGTAGGAAGTCATTTGTGATCTTGAGCAACGTTTGACGTGTATCTCGACCAATACATTAGGATCAGCCCAATAATTGGAGAGGAACTCGGAGTCCCAATTGATTCTTGGCCGTACCCTAGGAGTGCAGAAGTGCGATGTGGATGCTTCACTTGCTGCGTCATTTATGGTGATCTTCTTTTCATTCACTTTTTGTTATTGCTCAAGGTGCACTTTGTTGCTCCTTGATTCCGTACAGTTTATTCAAATACATATAAAATAGTTGACCGCAGACCAAGATTGATAGAGCAAAGTTGTTTTTTATAGCTTGAGATATAAAACAGAACCGTGGCGACTATTATCTTGCAATATTTCCTTAATGCTCACTCGCTAACTTGAACCTCGTATTTCCAAGTATGCACAAAGGTCTTTCACCGCGCATTAACATTATATCTCATATTAATTAGTAATTATTGATACAGACTCGAGGGTGTGCTCCATGTCCCATTGGCCTTGTACTGCTGCACAACCTTGGGTCAGCTAATGCGATTTTGCAGAGAAATAGACAAGTCCGATGATCCGGGGGTTCACGTTAAAATTGATTGCTTGAAGAGAGTTGATGGGCACTTTCTAGACGATATCTGATTTTCGGATATTTGGCCGTGAAGGAGCATATTGAAACTCAGTGCAATAATAATCATGAGCATTCGAGAACTTCCAGACGAATGTTTGTCAATCTAAACTGACTAACTAAGCTCCCACAGAGTTATTTTAACATATAGTTATCTCCTGTAACTACGACTGAAACTAACAGACCTGCTGGTGCCGCATATATGAACAACGGATAAGAGAACGGACCTGAGGAAGTTGAGAGAGGATAATACATCCAGACATAAAATTGGTACAGTAATGACGAATATATTTGCGTAGTTAAATCATCAACCAACTATCAAATCTACTATTAAAGCGAAGTTGGACCCGAAATTCCAAGCATTTGATAACTAACTAGTTAACTACGTACATTAACTAGTTATTCCATCCACAAAATTGGCCCGAATACCCCCGGTTACCAAATTATGCCAGATATAACACTGGATTACTTGGAGTAACTACTGTGAAAACGGGTGTAAACTAATATCCACGGATTACGACGTTACAGAGTACTCTGTACCTCCAACTTGAATGAATTCGAGTGCGCCCGGTTCCACACATTAGCTGATATGGGCATCTTCGGTAACTAACCAACTTGTTACCTGAGCTACGTTATCGGTTGGATTCGTCTCGTGTTTACCGAGTGCCTTGGGAATCAAAGGTTCTGGTACTCCAGTCACGAGCTTCGATCTATTGCGCGAACCAGACTCAGTTAAGCTTCAGGATTTTTGTTTAGCGCATTACTCCGCCAAGGGTTTTCAGCAGGTTTATTTGTATTCCCTGAGGTTACAGCCGGAGTTGGATGTTATAACTACCTTGGGGGAAGGCTACAGAGTACAATTCCATGAATTGATTTTTCAATTTTCAAAAGACTGTGTCAGCATGAGAAAGAAACGGCTACAAAGACTGCCCACTTGATTGATGATATTTGCTGGCAGTATTCCTCTTCCCTGTTGTTCATAGTTTACATATAAACCTCAGCATCATTAAAATCAGCAACTCCTCCGAGATTTGCTTAAGCGCCTGTATCCGACGCACTGTTAATAACAGTTAAGGGCAATACTTCCGTTGCAGGAAAAGACAATTTCAAATCAAAAAGCTTTGCGTGTGCGTCGACAACGAAGGGGAAACAAACTCAAGGGCCAAGTGAACGAAATAATTGATGTCAGCAAAGTCTCCCCTTCAAATTATCCCACTAAACCCGGCCCCGTAACCCCCTCCACCCCCATTAACAAATAGCTCGTAAATAATTCCCATGTTGAGCCCCCAAGTGACTGAAGACCAAAGACCAAAAGAAATGAAATGGGGAGAAACTTCATAATCTTCAATGGAAGGCTTGTTGGTGCTCCGAAATCACATGTGCTTTCGCTGAGATTCACCACAATTAGGAGATTTGTTATGATCAATGTAGAACTTCTGCTTCAAAACGCCACGCCCTAAGAGCCCGAGTTGCTCAATTCCAAAAAAAAAAAGGATACAAAATACAAAATTTGAAAAATGTAACGAAGGTGAAGAGAAATTAGGGAGGAAAGTATCACGTAACGGTTAGCTAGAGAACCTCCGCAGTCCTAGAACTAGAATATAATCCACGTAAACATCGATGAAATATTTCCCAGATATACCAGATGTGCCAGGCCTGCTTCTAGACCACTCCCAAATGGGCGTATCCTACCACCGAACATTTCCCAAATGCTCAAGATTATCAACATAAAAAGTTCTTCAACCCTCATTGTCCATTCAGTGGTGCCGCTCATGGAGATAGACAATAGTAGTCCAACCCGCACAACAAATCTTAACCATCCGATGTGCACACCAACAGCACGTCACCGTGAAATTATTGGAAGAGGAAGAGCTGGAAGATGACGGCCGAGAGCCACGTAGCGATTTATTATCCATCGCAATATTGTTATTGGAAGCTCCTGAGCTCGTTTCGGTAATGGTGCTGCTACTGCCACCACCTTGAGCAGATAATGCACCGCTTGCCATAGGAACCTGCTGCTGGTAACGGGAGCTGTATTGATCATCGCCAAAAAGGGGATCGGTGGCGGGTACGCCGTGGGGGAAAGCAAGTTTGGCATATACGTCCGAAGGCATGTCGTGCCAATATTTGCACTGGCAGCAGATCACGAACATTTTTGCGACGGGTGTTCCCTTCCGCGCGGGGCGTTGAGCTGCAGCTCGACTGCCCCCAACACTGCTGGCAAGGCTTTGTCGACTGGATGAACCCAGGCGGGCGTCATATATTGGTCCCGTTGTCGTTTGTGTTTGGTTTTCGAGGGCTGTGAAGGAAGGGAAATCACTGGGTGCCATTGGGTTTATTTTCGGGTGCTTTGAGGTGTGGAGTTGGGAGATTGTCGGTGTAGATTTTCTGCTTGACAGTGCAGGGGAGGGTTGGCTGGAGGAGGTCCTACTGCTATTGTATCTCACTGTACGTGAATCAAGAGGCAGTTGGCTTTTGGGTATTTCTATGGAAATGGAGTGCTTCTTTTGGGGCCGGGTTTCGATTCCATCACTGGTAGTACTAGGGAGTTCTACGGAACTAGTGAATTTTCGTTGAGAACTGGTAGGGAATCTTTCATTATTGCGCTTAGAGGATTTTGGTGGAATTTGGAAATAATTATTCGTGGGGTTTTCCAACAGGGAGACAGATTTGTTATGGCAGATGTCTGCATTTGCGGGTGGCATATCATCCACGGAGTTTGGAGACTTGGCAGCAGCCTTGACATCCTCGTCTTTCGGTTTTGGCGACTCTGTTGATGCAGTCGTTGGCGCCGACTTTTCTTTCCCTTTATCAGAAGTTACCGCCTTTCCTGGCTTCTTTGTGCTATGAGAGTCAAAGACACCTGGGGTTTTATCCTTTTTGCTGGTATGTCCTAACAGCCTTGTGAAAAAAAGAAGAGATTTACCGTTTGAAATCTCTAACTGCTGAGGAGCAGCAACAGGTGATATAACAGATGGAAAACTTTCGCACTTAGGTAATTGTCCTGATTGAGCAGATACCTCATCTTCCCGGGTATTGAGAGGCGGAGAAGCTAGCGGGGATGACTTGAATAGGGAATCACAATTTAGTGGTTTGGATACCAATCGTATAGTATTCTCAGGTCGTCTGATATTTGGAGGGTTGACCGACGGCTCCAGAGACGGGCTGTTGGTGACTGTTGTTGTCTCCTGGATTAGAGTATGCTCGGGAGAAAGTTTCGCTTGTGTAATATCTTGGTTGGAGTCAGTTTGCGGCTGCGGCTGCGGCTGCGGCTGCGGCTGCGGCTGCACCTGCGCCAAATCATTAACAACATTTTTAGTTTCGGTGGTGACATGACCATTCTCCTGTTTGATCGGATTGGTTAGCTTGAAAATAGGGCTTGCGAAAATATCGTCAATGGAATAGGTAGATTCATATGGTCCACTAGTTTTAAATTCGGATACTTCTGCGTTCGGCATTTTCTGGGATGGCTCCAAAGATTGAACACGACATTTGAGAGTGACACTAGAACCACGATTAGAACTTTTAAATATTTCACTCCATGATGACATTCGTCCGTGTCCAAGGTGATTCCCAGCGCTGTTTTTTATAGCCTTTTGAGGTCTTGAAGGGGGTTTTGAAGTGGGTTTTTTGACCGCATCTTTTGGGGCGTTCTTTGTTAAACTTGCTTCACTGTTCTGTTGGTTGGTAATATCTTTCAATGTATTAATGCTCTCAGCAGACTTAAGAACGGTACTTTGTGAAGCATTTTGCAAACTTGGAGATAGGCATTCCAACGCAGTCAGAGATGGATCACCTTCAGTTGTGGAAGGTGTGCTATTCTCAGGTTGTCCGGATGATTTCGTGTCGTTCCCGTTCGTATCAGAAGGACCTCGACGCAAAGAATACATGTGTGGTTCGTGTTCTGCTTTGAGAGATTTGCGTCGAAGCTTCTTTCCGCCCCCAGCTGACAGTTGACGATTAACTCCCTTACTCCAAGATGTCTTAGTAGGCGCTGATTCGATTGGTGGGGAGCCAGGACCATTGAGTCGAAAGAAGTTTGCAGCAGCGCGTAAATCCGCATGCTTTTTGGTTGCGTGGAGTTGACGGCCTGGAATATCTGACGGATTCGAAGGCGTGGATTGTGGAGGGACAGAATTTAAGTCACCGGAGGGATCATTATTATTTGCTACAACCTGGGTCGTCTTCACTCCAAAACGATATGGCCAGTGACCTGTAAATATGGGCTTCATGGTTTCCAATGAAGTACGCACTGGCTCGGCACCTGTCGGTGGAGGTGCTGAATGGCCATTGTCAGGTTCGTTTATGGAATTAGCTTTTGATGCGCTATTGGACCAAAATCCCAAAACTGACGGAGCCGTAGAGGAGCGTGGAAGATAGCTCCTTATGCTCGAGGATCGACTGGGCGTATTGGATGGTGGCTTCTTTGTTAAACGTCGAGGCTCTCTGACCGAGCCTTGATCAGTATTCCTTGATTCAAGTTTCAAAAACCGTTCCAACTCTTTCTTTTCCCTGGCCAGTCTTTTTAACTCCCTCTTCTTTTCTCTTCTCTCCTTGTCTGTTGCCCATGACGGCGAAACGCAGATTTCAGACCTTCCGTCTAATTGGGAGAGTTTAGTGGCTGCCTTGGCAGGGTGTGTTGACTCCTGTGGAGATTTGCTCGCTTCAGCAGTGTTAGCCTCGGGGGCTTCAAGGTGTATGTCCTAATTTTGGTGGTCAGCATCCATTTTTGAGCCTGCTAGCCCTCCCAGTAGATAGTTGAAGATTATACTTCAAAACAGGATTGCAATTTCAAGATTCTGTTCTTCTTTTGAGGTTTTTTCTGGAATACAAATGCTTGAAGCCTGTGCAGCTTGTCACGCTGCAAGAAGCCTATTTCGACTCACCTTATAATCTGTGACTGCTGATGGTGGCTCGACCATATGGAGGTACTCCAAGGGCTCCGTATGGTCTTGCTCGCATACCAAACCAGGCATGGTTCCGACTTCATAAGATTCACAGTCACGTATTGCACTCCTTGAAATGCAAATGTTATCAAGATCGGCGGCCCAGTGGTGAGTTCTGATGGACGTGGCAGAGTGACTTTCTCACCCTCAATCCTCAATCCACTACAATAGAACGCAGAGATCACCCCAAGCTGTACATATGCGAGTGACTGGGAAGCTGTCAAGGGTTCTCAGGGGGAGAATGGATTCGAGGTCTTGAACCTGCGCACTACCAACTGGTTTGGGTTGGGTAGGGTCGCGTGACGCACGGTTGCTTGAGGACAAACCAGAATGACTTAAGATACAAATGAAAACAATGAGATAAACAAAGTGAGAAAATTCAAAACAAACTGCTTACAAAGTAATAGATCAGTGAATAGTTAAAGATGATGGTTATGACATAAGAAGAAAACAATCATAAAAGATGAGAATTGAAATCACTGACAAAATTGATTAATGACTCTCTTTCATAGTCACTTTCTCTGTCAGAAGAAACAAAACAAATCAAACAATATGAATAAAAAAGAAGAAGTGAAGAATAGAATATCATGAAATACAGCTTCCGTCTACCCAAATCAAAGATGATGATCTGAAAAGCTCTGAAGTTCTGATCAAAACTAAACAATAACAAGAATGATGATATATGCCATGCATGCAGTGATCAACACAGAAATTCTGGGGAGGTTGGTATGCGTGCTGAAGAAGCCAGGATACCAGAAGAGAAAGAAGAAGAAAAATAAGAAGAAAAAGGATCCACACTACGATCTCAAAACGTGCGAAGGAGCGAACATATAGCCCCGCAGAAGGGCCTCGTTCAACTTCTGGCGGGTGCGGCAGATATGGGATATCTGGGCTGGTGGAGAACTGGAAGAATCGATGAGTTGGAAAAACCGGCGAAGCGAGAGACAATAGCGATTAAAAAATGTGTTTGAAGCTCAGCGTGGAATACATAACCCTTGTTTTTTATTTTTTATTTTTATTTTTTAATACGTCTCAGCTGGAGGATCATTTTCAATCAGCGAGAATTAAGACGTCACGATTTCAGTGGCGTCAGATCGGGTTTTCTCCTAGTTCCGCGCTGGAGATTTCTCTCCCCTCGGGTTCCCAAATTACTTGCATACGCACCGCTAAACTAATAACTAGCCTCTTATAGTTAACCACCCCGTACTTCGGAACTGTAGAACAGCTGAAGGACCCATGAAAGAACAACCAGAGAAGTCACATGCTGGGGCGCAAATATGTCTCAGTGTTTAGACGGCCTAGAAGGCTTGACAAGCAAAGCGAATAGAAACGCGCAGCGCAGAAGAGATGTTCAGTCAAACCCGGGTATCCTGGAAGGTGAAATCCATGAATCCACGAGATGCGCTTTTATGGGACGCGGCAATGGATAGCTGAGTTGAGGCCAACCTGTGGGTGGACAGGGTCGCCCCGCGACAGGTTACAAAAGATCGATATCCGGTCCACGGATACTATGTATCACCCTTATCCGCACCATCGTAGCACTCGGATAATTTATGTACAAGCACGGCGCACAGAGTCGTCTATCTCATGTGCTGGGTAAAATGGGGGATGTGGAAACAGGACTAATCAACGCAAGTCTCCGCTGAAAATGGGCAAAATGTAGATTATGTTATGATACCAGTCATTTAGGAGTCCTGGATTATAGTTAACTGTACTCAATTTCCGCAGATTTGGAGGGTGAAGAATGGAAGGAAGCCTTTGCCGAAAGCATGATGAAACATGAAACGGAATGAGAATGAAAACTTTGTTTTTTTTTAAACTTGCCTGAAACACACATAGTAGAAAGCGACCATCGAGATACAGGATTCCTAGAGTGGTACGGAAAAGTTGCATGTTTGATATAGGGAATTCAAGGATTGTGCATGTTTGTATACTGTTGGAAATGTTCTCCACCTGGGTAGTATTACATACCTTGGATATTTATCTGAGAATGCCGTTTCTCGAATCCCGCCGTTCCGCTTTCGTGCGTTAACTGCGTAACTCGCCCACCTGAGCTTTGCCGGTCCTCAGTCAATGCCAACCACTCAAGGGCTCAACGCCCCAAGAGTCCCTTAACGCCCCTAAACGCCCGCCCGTGCAAGCTCTATGTTTACAAGTAACTAGTTACTGTTATGGGGCTGTCTAGCCCAAAGTTACTCAGCTTCGTGAGAAAATGTCAGATTTCTATAGATTCTCCAGTTCTTTTCCTGTAGAGAGTTCTCTCCGAACAGCTACACAAGAATGCCCTCTGTTTGCACATGTCATCCAATCAGTGATCACCGTCTTGCTGGCATATGTGTGCATAAAGAGAAATATAGGAGTTAATCCACATTTAACTAGAATTTTAACCTTATTCCAGTTGAATTCCCAGGTATTTAGGTATCACAGCCTAAGATTCAGAATCCACCTACTTCATATTTGTGACAGCCTTCACCCCCAAGGGAAAAGGGAAAAATGGGACTGGGAGATGGTGTTCAGCACTCCCGCTGCCTTGTCCCACAATAATGGGCCCCAAAATCATTGCCACGGAGTAACAAGGGGAGGAGAAACGCTGTGGAGTAGTTTTACTTCACACAGGTCTGGTAAGTTCATGGAATCCAGGAAGCAACCAAAAATATCACTGCTGTGTTTGCCTTCTCTAACCAGCGACCGAAAGTGCATATTAATTGAAGATATATCGCTCCATCAGTAATTAACTAACCACATTCGCTTGGCTCGGCTCGGCTTACCGCGTCATACACACTCAATCCCTTCAACTTCAACCTCAAACCACCGTGGACATAAATATCCCTTGACATCTTTTCCCCCTTTCTACCCCTGGATTTATTGAACTAACAGTTTCCTTGTCTGCTCTATCTCTTTTCAAACCATCGGTGCTTTGACCATCTTTGCTTTAGCGTGTCATAGAATCTCCCGCACCCGTTACCGCTACGACGATCCTCGATTATTACGTCTCACGCTAATGAGGACTCCCTGAATCCGAAGCCAGGCAGTAATCTCAATCACAATCCTATTTTCTCCATAGCAAACTTTCCGTTCAAAATAACGACTCCAGCGATGATATCGATGAGCACATTAATTTCCAACATGACGCGAAATATTCGACTGCAGAAACAGCCTATTCAGCTGCTGCCTCGACGGAGAACAGCTGAGGCAATAAGGAATCAGGTCCCTCCACAGAATCCGAAGCCGAAGAGCTGATAATAACCCGAATATATACTACCATCCACTTGATCATATTGTCAAGCTGAGTCAGCTGGGGGCTCGTTTTCTGCCTTGTTGGAATTACCCTAAGTGCCACGCATCTCAGCATGGCAGATAAAGTCCCATCAGCCCAACTGTGGTATTCTCCATAAATGCAGTTACCATTGTGCATCTGGCATCACTTCTTAGTTTTGCAACGGGAGAATGTTACTCACAGCCTAGGAGACAAAATTGGAGCACTGTTAAATGTTACTTCGGATATGCTGTGGAGTTGATTTATATTACGGACAACTCCTTCATCTGCTTACCCTTCTCTCATATTCAGTTGTGTATTTCTGTTTTTAATATATATATTGGGTATCTCTCAACAGATAAACCCCCGCACGCATGCTCTTCGTCCCACTTCAAATCCACACTTTGCCTCCCGCCTTAACCTTGTCAACCCCAAACTTCACCGCCAATATATCATTCCGATCACACTCCAATCTCTCCCGAGTCGTCTTGTACAATCGTGGAATTCCCGTCTTTTCAAACGGCAAGTCTCCACTCTCTTCATCATTACGGATCATCTTGGCGATTCCCTTCGCAGTAAGGAACGCCATGGGCATGCCGTGACCACTGAAACCGGCTAAGATATACTGATTTGGTTTGCCTGGTATGGGTCCCACGTGCGGGAGGAGATCGGTAGAGAAGCCCATTACTATTCGTTCCATCACGTCAGCAAAGAGTATAAATAACTTATGCATTTAGGATGTGTGTAATCCAATCTGCATTCTTCTTTATGCAATGGCGGGCTAGATCGACAACCATGATTCTTCAATCTCATTCATTTCACACCTACCTCCAGACCACACCTGTTCTGTATAAGCATCACTATCTTCCCACCCAATAATGTTATGCTGCATATATCCGTCAAAATAGTTTTTGGCAGATTGTATAGGCTCTCTGTCATCGGTATTGTTATACCAACTCTCCAGATCGGCGACATAGTCCTTCCTTCCACCTCCTACAATGATACTACCATCTGGCCGTGGAATCAAATAGTCATACTCCTCAGCCCCCCACTGCAGACTGTACGTGTTGGGTAAGTAAGGAGGAGTCTTCTTTTCAGGGGTAACGATGCGGCTGCATATGCCTCGGATTGGGACGATCCTGTCAGCATATTGAGGTGCGATAGCTGCGGTATACGCATTCGTCGCGAGGATTACTTTTTTTGCTTTGATGGAGCCCCGTGATTTGGTAACTACGGTCCATGCCCCTGTGACTGGATCTGGCGTTTCGGAGATTTCGGTGACGGGCGTGTTGGTTTGCAGGTTCACGCTGCTGGAGCCACGGGAGGTTAGGGTGGAGAGGAGGTGTAGGACGAATTTATATGGCCAGATATGTGCGGCTGTGTAGTGGAAGCAGCCTTTAGCGAATTTGACGCCAGATATCTAGGTAGTTAGAAATTTTTTAGATATTGAGATACTTTATTTTCTCAATCGGAAGAGGAAGGGGGGAGAATGTTTAAAATATTGAGCATCTTGTCAAAGAGAGTGTTCCGAACGGGCCCTTTCTGCATCCTTTGATGTGTACTGCACATCCTGTCTGAGGGGAATTCCTACTTCCAGGAGCTCCTTATATGCTTTTGCAATCTCCTCACAATGGTCGTCTCGAAGAAGCATCTCAAAACTCCTTGTCAACGTGAAATCACAATCAATCCTTCTTTTCGAATCACCTCTCCAATCGCCGGTATATGATCTTCCTCGAAATTAGATAGTTCGATCGCAGCTTCAAGTCCATGTTTCTTTGCATGTGTTATTATGGGAAGAAAAGGGTTGGGCCGCAAATGACCGCCTAAAATATCGTGTATCAGATTCATCGAACGGATAAAACAAAAAGAGACAGCTTTACCCTATCCCTTAGTTGGGTATTGATATCTAAACATTTTTGAAATTTAAAAGACTTGCCATTTCGGCCCGTAGCTCCAAAGCAGGCCTGACGGGCTTCAAGAATTAATACCCTAGGCGGTGATGGATTATCATGTAGAAGGTGATACGCGGTAGAGACGCCTGCGTACCCAGCTCCTATTATCAGGACATCACATTCGCTCGGGAGACTTTCGGTTGAGCGGTGATTCTCTAGGGCATCTAGTCTGTATGCCAGGACTAACGCATAACACTGGGTTGTGGGAATGGTTTAGCTGTTGAAGGGACCATGTTAGGATCTCTTTCGGATAGCGTTATAGGAACTCTGTCACTCGAGTTCTGGATTGCAATAATTTTGGGGGTAGTTGCTCATGTATCATTAAAAGACGTTGCAAACCAAAACTAACATGAAACAGTTGATTACCAACAATATGACAGAATGGCAAGTTTGATCGATTGCGATGATTGCTCAAATACGAGAATGGTGGAATATGGGTCACGTGATGGTGGGGCTCGACATCTCCAATAAACTATGTAAGAAAAACGGAAAGAAAGAAAGGGCCCTAAACATTGTTAAATTTTTATTTTTGGAGGGGCTCGGCGCATCGGCTGACGGCTGTGGATTTCCTGGGCCGATTATCGAAAAAGAAAATTAGAAATCGGGGATTACGTCGCGTTGCCTAGGTGATAACTAGTTATCAATGCTGGGTGCATAAAAATAATGGCTAAGTAACATGCCCGCGGTGGGTTCTAGAAGGGCATTGTTTCCGTCACTGTAGCTGATAAATTGGGGATAAGATTCCTTCTTCAATCACTAATCTGGAAATATTGGTGCTCTGATTGCTAGATTTATCTGAGGGTTTGAATGTGGTTTTACGCATTGGAATAAGAAGGGGAAACAATTTGCCTGTCTAACTGTCATCACTGTTGTTGATGGCTGATTAATTCCTTTGTTCAGGGGGTGAATACATCTCCAGGGAAGAAAGCAAGATATCGGAGAGAACTAAGCGAGACCAGACTCGATAAAACATTTATACCAGGAACCCAAGTAATGATTACTGAAAGTGCAGATTTGGTGATCGTTGGAGCCGTTGAGGCAAAGTCTTCTATTTTCAAATTCAATTCAATACAGTTCCACTCACACTTCACTCTAACGCCCTTCTAAGTCAATATGATATTAAAAATAGGGATGATTTTCTGAAAATCCAATACCTCACATGTAAATAGGCTAGTTATGATAAACACATATCTAGACGTTTCTTCCAAAAAGATTGTTCTCCTGGACGCGTCGTCATCAATATGTGGTATGTGGGCGCAAGAATGGTTGTATTCTGGACTGTTTTCAAATAACTAGCTTAACTGGAACATACGGATTCAGTGATTTCCCTATGGATCCTGAGGCGTTTGGGGTTTAACATGATCAACGTATATCGGGAGAATCTACATACAGATGACTACGAACATACCTTGAGGAGTACAGTGTATATTCGAAAATCCGATCTAAGTCAAAACGGTCAACAAGAGGGATAACGGAAATGGCTCCTTAGCTATGGGACCACATCTCGGTTGAGCAATAAGACATATTCTCAACAAAAAAATTGATTAATGAAACGGGAATTAATAACAAACCCAGCCTCCGTAGCCCAGAGGGCCAGATCCTTTTGGGGACCCGCTATTCCACTTCAAAATTTTGAAAGCGCAGCCAAAGACACTCGATTCTGCTAGCAGCGTTGATGTTTTGGTGCATCCCAGTCTGGACATGACGTCGCATATCTAGCCGCATTATCCGATATCATGGGTAGTCTTGTGATCCACGCTTCTGGAACTGTTCAAATTTGGATATTGCCATGATTTGTTACCCCTTTCAGCATTTGTGTTGAAATGTTGGTGAATACACGTCTTTTGGAATGGCTTAGTCCGTGCTCCTGGGGAGATGCCGATGGATGTAGCAAAATCAGGAGACTTATTCATAGGACGGCATGTGGTAGATGGTTGGAAGATATGTTCTGGTTAATTTTAGAGGCCATCATCTTTCCATTCACTCAGAATACTCAGCATTCGAAAACCAACAAGCTGAAACCTTGGGAAAACAGATTCCAGTCGGGTGCTGGCTTTGGAATTTTGAGGAATCCCACTGACTTCTTCGACTTTGTGTACAAAGGAAAGATCCAGATTTAAATATCCAATCTTTCGCCTAAAACAGTCCACTTAACCATCACTTACCACAGATGCCCTTATCTGCTATTCCGTCTCTGTTGGCAAATAGCACCACCGGCGTTCATAAAAGATAGAAGCGTCGCGTTTGCTGGTATGGTCTCGAAACTTAACAACCCTTATTTCTCCCAAGCTATATGGTTGATGGAATATTTCACGAGCAAATTACCGCTTGATACAGCCAACGCCTTTTTCCTGTATGACATCGAATGGGAAGCCACATTACACAGCGAGTTTGCGAAGTGAAAATTTCCATATCAGAATCGCTGCATCTCTATGCTTTACGTTTGACCTCATTCCGTACGTCAATCGGGTGCTCAAACTCTGGATACACTTTCAAGGAATATTTGCCGAGATTTTCAAACCTTACACTCTGAAAACTACAGGGGCCTCGTTTGCGAGTGGAAGAAGAATAAAATTGGTTGAGATGGTCTTGTAGAAGAGAGATGAAGTCATTATCATTAGTAGGGAGGTCGAACAACAATTTCTGGGATAGTTCACTAGTTAACTAGTTGGTTAACTAACTTAGTTCTAACTTTGTTGACTAGTTAGTTAGGTAGTCATGTCCTATTGCTGAGGTAACATGCATGTTCATTTGACCAAGGGTTTGACGCAATTTAGACTCCAACATCAATCCATGGTTTATATTATTAAGCTTAATATGGACCCACAACTTTATTTGGACATCCACCCATCAACAAATGACACCGACGGGCTCAGCCACGACACTGTGCCTCAAAACCTCCAACCTTTATTAAATGCGGAGAAGTTATCTCAGAAGTTCCACAAATTATTAAATTGGGATTTCTGAGCATTCATCGGAATTTCTTCAATATTGATATTTACATTACATTATATCCTTAATCAAATCTTATTCAGTTTTGAAAAAAGAGTAAACAAGTCAGATTTTCTCATTCTTCAAGTTCTGCCTAACCTCTCTTCAGGATTATTCTTCATTCCATCCCTGCCTGTTGGCTATCAAAAGAAGGATTCACGTATCATATTGTGTCCTCCGGAGGACATCTCTTCAATTTCCCCTCGGTTTCACTATATGTTGCGGTACATATATGTTTAAATAACGGGAAGCAATTCTATACGCAAAAGCGTCCTCCAGCTGTGTCTTATATATTCGTGACGGGGGAAACATCTCAAGGTTAACTCCCTGCGTTTGATGTTCAATCCACATCTCCTGTGATAATGGCATTTCCTTGCTGCGGAAAGGACGATCGAGACGAAATCATTGCTCCTAGTCGACCTGTCGACGACATCAACAACACATCTTCTCGAAACAAGAAGAAGGTCATCAATCCAGCAGCTCCTTACCCAGCGGATATGCACCAAGCTATCACCAACCCACCAGCTCTATCTACAGGCGATGAAAAACGCCTTGTCTTTGGATACGCTGGGATGAGTGCCTCGGGGCCCAGCAGCCACACTATGATACCTGAAGCAACGGAAAATCAACGTCCAGAACCTGTCCTTCCTGAAACTTCTGGGCGTCCACCACGATATCAAGACGGAAATAACGATCAAAAACCCAAGGCGCCGTCCGACAATCCGCCGCCCTATCACAACTGGGAGGAAGCTGTCCCAGACACAGCTATGTTCCCCCCTCCCCCGGTTGGAGGCTATCTATATTCCAATACGGGAAATGCATCGGCAGAAGATGCAGATCGAGCACATAACTTCTGTGATAATAACCCGCTATGGACCCCATATACACCTTCTGACGTTATCTATAGCTCTGTTCAAAATTTTGACCTTAGACCAGTCAGACCCCAAGAATACAACGGAGAGTTAGAAGTCGTGGGAAGGGGAAGATGGAGTGGACATACCAAGGACCGTAATGGAGACTGCATTCTGTTGACTAGTTTGCCATTATATTTTTCAGCGAAAGACTCTCCTCTAGCGACAGAACGAACAAAGATGATATACTTCGAGGCGAAATTCCTTGGCCAGGGCAATGGAATAAACGACCAAGTGAGTGGATTTTCCATCGGATTTGCGGCTCAACCATATCCAACTTGGAGATCACCCGGTTGGGAACGAGGCAGCGTGGGCGTCTTCTCAGATGACGGTTGCAGATTTGTAAACGATTCATGGGGCGGGATGGAGTTCACCACCCCATTCAAAATTGGTGAAATAGTTGGATTAGGAATGAAATTTGCGTTACCTTCTCCAGACTCGTTGGCCACCGCTCAAGCAAATGGTGCATCACCAACACTACGGGTGGAGATATTCTTCACTCGAAATGGCAAAGTTGAAAAGAGCTGGGATCTACATGAGGAGGTCGATGAGGATGCGGGCGGTGTTGAGGGCCTGGAAGGCGATTATGATCTTTATGGTGCTCTTGGATTGTTTGGTGGTGTCAAATTTGAGGTTTGCTTTGATTGTGCTGGGTGGCTGTGGGTCCCTTCGACTTTGTAGTCACAGAAATGTATTTTTTTGGTCGATGCGACATGCTTTGCTCCGCTTATCCTTGACTCGGTTATGGCCTTCGTCCTGAGTCCCCCCCCTCCCCCGCCCCGCCTCCAACTTCTTTTATTCTCCTTTTGCTTGAAATAAGTGCGCAAATAAAGAGACATATCCATTTGTTCCAATTTCATCGGCATTCAACTGGCTGTTTACTTTTCTCGTTTCATGTTAGAAACTAGATGTTGTTTCGCCAGACTTTGAGATGGGATGAGATGTAGATGCAAAAGTCGCATTGTTGATTGGAGTAGTTCCGGAGCGCGAAAACAATATTCCGACTTCCCTTACGGAACGTAACGTGTCAAAGAATAATATGCAAAAAAACGGATGTATAAGAAACCGCCGCCAACTGGTTTTATAAATTATGAGGTGGGGGCTTTGCAGTAACTACGCACTTGAATGCCAAATTGAAACCGTGTTTGAACTGAATACACCAACCCCTCCCAACAGGCCCGTTTCAACCTGTATTATACAGGTCTCGTGCGGGCACAGGTCTGATACACTTGATGACTTTCGAAGTGTCCATGTGTAAAATCATGCGGATACGTATGTGCTAGGAAATGGTGACCTTGTGTGCCATCATATTCTGCTGAAAATATCATTTTACGTTATAGAAATCTACATTGAAACGCTAATAAAGGCATTGCAGGGAACATCAGATCTACTCACCTGGACACGATGAAGGAGGACGATCCATGATCTCGGCTATTTATGATTAAGAGTCGTCACGATACTTTATGTGCAGCTGCAAGAGGAATAGCAGGCATATCCACTATATATGAGAAGCTGGGACCCTATTACATCAGACTTCTATTTCATAAGAAGTCAGAGAACCTTCTTTTCGCATGCGGCAACGGAAACATGCGTACAGAGAAGTATCTCGTGGATTTTGCCTTTCAATCGTTATGCATATGCAAGGTGAATATATGGTTGGAAACATGATCGGGCGGCTTCTTAGAGATCATATTGCCATGCACCCTTGTCCAGGATAACCATGGCTCTCTTTCTTACTAGGATTTACAACTTCTGAAACCATGAAATCATCGGCGAACTAAACCCGAGTCCGTCCGTGCGAACCGTCCGTAAAATCCCATTGGTTTCTTTTTCCACGGTTTGCAACGGTACGTCCCGTCAGATCTTCCTAGCAGCATAACATCCATAACCATTCAATCCCCGTCAACGCGTGATAATGGCGACCAAGCTTCCACCTGGGGCCCTGTGATACTCGTGGCCTTCCGGGGTTGCGTTCTCCAACCCGAAATCACTTCAGGGCCCGTTCATGCAAACCTTGTGCCTGCATATTTTCACCTTGCCCCGGCCCCTGGACAGTGGGGTTCGACCGGAAGTATACGCAACGTTAATTTCGATACCGCGTAAACGCCCCTTTGAAGGCCTAGCCTGATATAGGTCGGGTCACCCAGGTTTCCGGAAATTCTCAAGGTGCTACTAGTCAGGCGTACTCATTCCTATGAGAATCTCACCTATTACCTGCCATCCAGTTTTCCTAGTACCGGTAGTTATCGCCTTGAGGACGAGAATGGTAATTCCCAGATTACCAGCACAGGAAGCTCTTCGGGAATTCCCAGTGCCAAAACCCTATTGGTTCATACTCGGATATAATGAAGATTGACGTCTCCATTGTCTACAGAGAGCTGGGGCGAGTTGCAGGATAACCTGGCAATCCTTTCCACTTCCTGAACACCGTTGTCCAAGGGGCATTAGTGAATATATATATATATATATATATAAAAGAAAAGAAAAAGAAAAAGAAAGAAAAAATTTGATGGAAATCCTTGTCGTTTGCAAATAGGCTTGGCCACCTCCCGATTCACGGATTATCCTTTATATTTACTACACGCAACCTACCTTTCCATCCTCAGGGCAAATTATCTGCTACCACCCACTCTATCAAATGGCGGCAGACCTTTGTACGCCTCAAGTGAGCGTGCACAAGTTCGAATATCATCTTTCAACTCATCAGCCAAACCCCATACTGATTATCCTGCCAATAGTGTGGCTCAAGTTATCCGTCCAGCCAGTGATATGCTTCAAAAACAATTTTAGGACAAGCCTATTATATGCTGATCAGAATCTAGGGGCCTTGGTCGAGTTACAATGGAAAGAATATAAACATCTTCTGTTAATATGACCAAGTTGCTTAACTTGTCGCAGGGCTATAATTGATAATTTTTTCATTACACCAGGTAGGGGAAACGTGCTCAGCCTCCGGCAACGGAATGTATGGGTTACAATATTTCCACAATGTCCATACGATATATCGACGTTAGCATGTATATGCCGTACATGTACATGTACATATCTCCATACATAAACGATATGCACTGTCATTAAAGCTTCTCAATAAATTCACTTGGTAAATGCTTACTCAATCACCACTTGAGAAAATGTTCATAGGTAACTATTGATTTCAAAATTAACTAGATGAAATCATAACTCAATCCGTCTACGTTCTTGCAAAGCGTCCATTCATATCCAGTATGCCATCCCAAACAGCTTGAGGTAAAACAACACCTACAGCAAAATCCATGACTTGACGGTCAAAGGTAATAAACATCCTTCCACCAAAGACTTGCAATAATGGAAATGCATATAAGGTGTAATGTGTATGTACATACATATCAGTAAGTTTTTTATATATGAAGGCTACTGTCCAAAATGACTAACTGTTAGAACAGAAGCCTCATCGGTGATATCTCGAATCTATTCAATAGCTAGCTATGTCTGAATAAACCCTCTTTTGATAATATTTCTTGGCATCCCAATTAATTCTCTGCAACTTATTCTGCAATGTGATCTCCCACAACTTGAAAAAAATGAATCAGGTCGAGTGCGTACCGGGAATTGACCGAATGTTTTGAGAAGTCATGAATTATTATCGTGCTGTGCAATGAGCTATGCAGCACAAAACGGGAGATATTGGCCCTAGCTATGCACGTTGTTGTCGAACTTCCGCTTCTGAGCTTACTTTTTGGCAGTTAAAAGCCGGAAGATAAAAACTGTCCATCAATTCTTCTAAGACCTTGGCTAAACGCTTCATGCACGTATGGCCGAACCAGGTTAAGTTACGCGTTATGCGCTGGTGGCTTACTCACGCTTGTATATGACTGCAGCTCCAACTGCTAACTGGAGGTTTTCTCAAATCACCCCTGGAGTTCTTCAGTGTATTCCGAAAACCTCAAGCAGGAGCAGGAAACAAAATACAAGCAAATGGACTCGCTAGTAGACAGCGGCGCCCATAAATAATACATAGAAACAGATTTCTGCGTAATTCCCAATGGAGAAATTGTCGAATAAATGTGGATGTCAGTTTGCTCAGCGTGGATGATAGTTCATATGATCCCGTCTTCTGCCAAGAAAAGTTTGAAAAAATTTGAAAGGAAAAAAAAAATAGGAAATTACATAGAAAGTTAAATAAAAATTACGGGCTGATGAAATCCCTGCAAGCCTCTTATGACAAGCTTCATGAACGTTAATAAACCAGGTGTAACAAAAGTCCTTCTGTGTATCTAAAATCTTATTGTGATACACTTGTGAGACAGAGGCGAAAAGATACGAGAATTTAATTCTGATTTAATTATTCCCAGCTTTTCGCACATTCAGTACATGCTCAGAGGTGTTCCTTTAGGACCTAAAACAATGAGCTTCAAAAATATCCCTGGATGGACATCCTCTGTCCTGGCCGAGAGTTAATACGTTCACCTGCTTTAGTGTCTCGGGGAGGAAGCGACAGTAGCTTTTGCGGGGAAATTCGGCGCCAATCTAGGGAATTCTTCTAGAGTTATTCGGTTTAAGCGCCCGGGGCAAGGAGAATGCTGTGGATGACAATGCAGAATAATAAAGAATGATGAAAATAATTAGAGACAGCTCTAATGACTATCCGTCCAGTACACCGCTTGTTCAATCTCAAAGAACTGTTCGTTTTTGTGGTCGTTTCACGAATACCAAAACCAACTGAGATTAGCCACAAGCTTCAACCCAATCTACATACCGCTCATTCTCATTCAGCATGGCGAGATATGGGGAATCCAATGACCATGAGCAGCCGTGAAATGCATCCCTTTTATCGCTCCTAAATCAAGCGATGACGGTCATAGAACCTCGAAATGGATATTGGCTGGAATATCTGTCAGCACCAATTGTAATCCAATTCTGATGAGGTAAATAGATCTCCAGAGGCGACCATGTGTAGGGAAAGATATTTTGAAGGCAGGATGCGATTGGAATAATACAGAATTGGCGTTTGGAATTTAGCAAAGCGGTACGGCTCGTTCCCGTAGCCGAACGATGGTTCCGTAGATCGGTCAATACTAGAACCCATTAAGGCGACGGAGTGAGCTGATTGGGGCAACCTGAAAATTACCGTGTCTGATACATTCTAGACTTTCGAGATTAACGACCCCTGCTACGGAGTTATTTCGCGACGTTTGTGCAAATCAAAATTTTATGGTGGAACTCAGCAAGAATAATCACTCCGTAAAAGATCATGGATTAGGGGTTGGTTGCATAAAAGGACTCTTCTAGAAGTAGTAAGCATTTTGAATTCTTTCTCTTTGGAAAATAAATAATCAACTGCAAATTCCGTCAGCGACACCAAATGGATAATAAACGACCCACAGTGTCTGATGTAGCCCACCCCTAAAATAGTGTTATTAAATTTCTTGCATACTGGAATCAATATTGACTTCAAACCCCAAAAATGAACATACACACATACATACCAAGTGTATGTACGAAATCGTCTGACAGAACATTAATAAAAACTAAGGCTAACCAGGAACTAACAAATAGTTAGCCCAACAATTCACTCTTAAATTAAAAGTGAGGGCACTTCCGTGCTGAGATACTTGGCAGGTTTTTTGAGCATCCGATCCAACGGACTATTTTAGTTATTGGGAACTCCGAGTTGGAATTTCCTTCAAGACATCGTCGGACAGGGATTTGCTTGAAGCAACATTCCTTGGACCCGTTCACCAAAGGAGTAAGTATTGGCCGAAACATTTCGGCTGAAGTAGTTAACTAACAGCACTTTGGTTTGTTAAATAAGCGCCCGGAGAAATGTGGTTTTGGTAGTTAAAATGAAGAATATCTAGCCCTTGTTAGCAACCACCGCATGTGGATATTAGCGTTCCCGTGAATGAGTGCATGTATGAGCAATTGTGTGGGCGTAGTAGTATCATAAGCTTTCGAGTATTTGTCAGAGGTCATAAAAGAAGATTGGAGCAATTTTTCCTTGACTTTGAGGCGTTCATTGTGCCTTCACACCTATGGGGTCGCTGAAGCCAGGGATTTCAAATATGAATGCGGATTGTTGTCCGTCTCAATTAACAAATGAATGATCAAATATAGATGGGATAGTTAGTTACAACGTAAAACGTGACTCATCTGCAGGTCCTATAAAATATTCAACCATAAAGAAAACTGAGACCTAAAGTCTCGGCTCATAAACTTTTTGAGAGCCTCTTGCCGTGCATGATCTTTCGAACAACTGAGGGTATTTTCCTTCAAAAAGGAGGAAGAGTATAATAGACATAGTTAGTGAAAGGTGAGCCTACTTAGCTAATCCAGCGTGCTACGCTCGGCTCTCTCGCTTCCACACTTGAAACACGCACTACTTGATCCTTGCGGAGGAGTTACTCTTGTGTTTGTGAGCCAGACCAGAGGTGTACCAGTCATCTTGATTCAGCTTCACTTCCTTAAGCAATTCAATGCAACTTTTTTGATGTGACTGAAGAACTGCAGGTACTCAATCTTCCAATTATGATCAGGTACATTCGACCTGCCCATTTATGGAAAAGTCAATTTTCCATTAGTATTGTAAAGAATCTTGTTACGGAGTAGATAGAGATATAGATAGTAGCTAGTTAGATATTACTAAATATTAAACTTCAGCGTGCAACTCTACTATTTCCCATTGCCTTTGGGATGTTTCGCGGGATGGTGGGTTCCTGGAGGATCAACCATGAGACACTACCATTGGCCTTTTCCAAGACCTTTGTTGATATAGAAACAATGTGGTTCTTGTTAGCTGCTGGAATGCTCCCAGGAACCGATGTCCTGTATTGGTGGGGAGATCATGGGACTGAATTTTTCAATAGATTTTCTGGCATGAAATATAGCGAATAATTGTCCGTCGGACCAGAAGATGTAGAGCATACTCCGTACGCTGTAGAATTCAACAGCTTCACCTGGAAACTGAAGATATGGGTTCAAAAAGCTGAACTAACTAATGAGGGAGCTCAGTTACGTCTTTCACGATGAATTGCCATTTACATGCTCCAGGTTGGTGAATCGAAAAAAAGATGAATAGTGGGTTGGATAATGAAAATTCCATTGGAAAGCCAGACAATAGGTTACAAGGAAGCTAAACAATAGAATTATATGGGAGTTGCAAGCAATTTCAGGTTGGAAAAGTGGTTACCATCAGTCACATTTGAAGAGGGGCAAACTCAGAGTCTCCTGCTGGCAGTTTGTGATAATCCACTTTCTCCTACACCCAGAATTTAAGAGTTGGTATATTACCAAGGATCCATATTTAACACCCATTCTGGATGGAATAATGATGTAGATCTGGTAATATAGTTAGTTATACTGTTGCTCCGACCCCTTCTTTTCTGCAAATATATTACCTAACTACTCAGAACTGAACTGAGTAAAAAAGATAAGTTTCAAACTCACCATATCGTTGACGAGCAGCAGCTTGATCGTTCGCTGGATACGAATTGACTCTGCATGAGGCTTCGGCTAAGGGCGAAATTTAGTGAACTTCATATGATTTTTGCATGAAGTAGGAACCTCGGGTAAATAACTATCAGCGCCCCAAACACCGTCAGTTAACTTATAGTTACCAAAAATTTTCGGTTTGCTTTGTCATAGCCTCTAGCGGATTCAGCGTTTTGCGCCCAAAGCTTCCATCTATTTCAACTAGCTCACAGGCTCACATCAATACAATGCGTCGTCTCAAGGTTTTCTCCTTTGTTATTTCCGGCTCATGAGGACACCTACAATACAACCACCCATTCATTTGTGCTCAAAGCTGGAGCTTCCAATCCTCCGGCTAACCGGCGGCTGCGCCTCGCCAGCAGTCGATCCCACACACCCTCGTACAGCGAAAAGATCGCCACTAAGATCAAGTTAATTTGAGTTGGTTGCGCACCAGCGCGCCACAATTCTAGGTGTGAAAAGAAATCGAATCCGGAGAGAAGAAAATTTTTAAATCCAAACCGCAACAGAGGAATGTTTGCGTTGTAACTATGTCAGAGACACTAGCCTGTCCTATAATAAATGACGAAATGCGCAACTGAACCCATCAATGCTACTCTTTTGACTGCTAACTACCATAGCCAAAATTATTTATCCAGCCGTATGGAATATAAGATGACGGGAAAACAGGAACAAAAACAAGAAGCTGCATAGAATAGTTTTCATCTGTGCATCGCGATGTCAAGTATCTCCAGAGGTTCATTCATGGTAAGCTTCTCTTTTATTCTGCGTAAATCACCTCAAAATCCTCGTGTCTACACCGTTGCCCTTGCGTAAAGGTGAGTCTTTCAATTCTCACAGCTTTTCTGGTTTTATTACTTTATTTATGTTACAACACCTTTCTCTATTACCGGATATGCCCATTTCTCCAGTGGAGTTATTTCACTAGATCCTTGCTCAGGCGTTGCTGGCCGATACATATCCTTGTGCCACAACAATTGATGCGTCGACTTATTTCTAGAATTCTGCAAAGGTGGTTCAATGATGTCAACCACTCACATAGCTGCCTTTGACTGCAGTGCTAAATGTGCTAAATGTTGAGATGTCACTTTCACATTCAGAAATGCATGATCAGAAGACCTTTTGTTGGAATGTGATTGAAGTTCTGGCTTCCTGGAGAGGGACGCCATGTGGAGCAAGTCGTTTTAACATAAAACCAGCTTTCCAATCAGATTTTCTCGTTGGGTATTCTAACGAGATGGTCATGAATTTCTGTATGCCGCAGGATAAATTGTTTATCTTCAATACTACAGTGGAAGACTATGCTGCTAGCACATCGTGTTATTATGTTCCAAAATCGTTTCCCTCCTTCGCTTCAACGGTGGGTTTCTCTCAGTTCAACAAGTGCGCCGTCTGTATTTCGGCGATTTTCAGAGCTAACTATAATTTCCCCAAGCTCGACTCCATAACTAACCCTAACTCTCTAGGTTAGTTAGTTAACAATTCAGCCAGCTCGGCCCGCATTTTACTTTTATTAGACCCCTCATGGATCCTCCACCTCAAGGTGTACCGCATGTTAGAAACTCCACAAACGAGAAATCATTGGGACTCGTCTGCTTCAAAGAGAGACAAATGGATGTAATGGTCAGAATATGTAGGTATTAGGTTTTCTGATGATACACGATTTCCCATTGCAGTCCTCAAGTCCCCCTGGCTTTCATCGCACCTTTTGTTATTACTACCCTGACTCTTGGAATGGTCCACATGGAGACTCCTTGCGAGCCAAGCGCTGCTTAGCAAGTATATGTATGTGGCCCCCTTGTCATGGAAAGGCATGGTATCCATATTACCTGCATTCGCATAACACCCCAAAGGTTTTTCTAAGGAAAAAAAACAATTTTAAAAAAGATGTTAAGAGCATACAACAGCCAATGGAGAGCACCGTCGAAAGTAATAAATTGCATACCGGGCATAACATTGGCCAGTTGAGCCGTTTCCTTCTAGTCCAAGAACCTTCCTGTTAGCTATTTTCATATGATATCGGAGACGGAGCAGATCGTTCTATATTGGCTCTCTCCCCAAAGCTCCCTACAGCAAGACAGCAAGGTCTCTTTATACAACCCCTTCTCCCAGTCACTTTTTCACTTGCGTTCGCTATTGTGGCCCTCTTCTCTTTATTGATCTAAATATACTATTTGGATTAGTTAATTCAATCCCTCTCTTCTTTTTCTTTTCGTTCCAGATTTGCTGTTTCAATTTAGAACTACTTTATTTGTATTCAGTGGTGCTTCCACTGGGACTGTCGTTTCAATTATTCGTGACCACGGTGGGTTAGACGTCCATTTCTATCCTTTATGTCTCATATATAACATTTCACTATTCTTCTTCTCTCTTGGGCGGTATTGTGTCAATTGAGGGCATCTTGACCTCTCAAAATAATTCTGGCAAGACGGAACCAAACCTGTTCCAGTAATGGAGCTCGACAACATATATATGCTATCTTTTAAGCTATTATTGTCAGTTCGCCTCACCCAGATAACTTCCAATTGGCTGTCATGAACATTGACGACGGCATGAAGATCATTGAGAATCCGTATTGCAGAGGTGAACTTCTACTGACGTCTAGCATGGAATAACTAGTCTTTACCGTTATGTACGTCTCGTTGTTAATTTAATCGCCGTTTGGACTTTCAAGCCAATATTCCCAGCAGAGAATCCAACGTTGACATCTCAAGACGCCACGATTATTATACCTTCTCTGCTGGGCTACGGAGATGAACTGAAAGTGACCCTTCGATCCGTCCTTATTAACGAGCCGTTCCAAATTATTCTCGTAACAATTGATAGCAATAGGGGGAGCGCGGAGAAAATGCTTAGGACAATGCCCGCATCAAAAACTCGGATCCAACTGCTTAGCATCCCAAAACCAAACAAAAGACGCCAAATGGTGCGGGCTATTCCCGAGGTCCAAACAAAAATTACGGTATTCGTGGATGATGATGTTAGCTGGCCACCAAGGGAGCTGGTATGGTTATTGGCTGTTTTTGAAAAGGACCCTATCTATGGAGGAGTAGCAACATGCCAGAGGCTAAGAGGATCAGGCTCATCACTGTTCTCCATAAAGCGGGTGTGGGACTTCCTAGGGGCATTGTACCTGGAGCGTAGGAATTTCGATTGTGCTGCGACAACGCATGTGGACGGAGGCATGCCCTGCCTCTCTGGACGGACCTCTGCTTACCGGACCAAAATCCTTCAGGATCGGGACTTCACCTACAACTTCACAAATGAGGAGTGGTGGTTTGGGAAATATGAATTGAATGCGGATGATGACAACTTCCTGTCGCGCTGGATGGTAACGCACGGTTGGGAAACATATTTCCAATACCATCCAGAGGTGGAAATCCAGACGACGCTCGAAAGCAACTCTAAGTATCTCAAGCAATGTGTTCGGTGGTCCCGGAGTAATTGGCGGAGTAATCTCACAACCCTGATTCAGGAGCAAGTCGTTTGGTAGTAAGTTACTGGCATCTCCTTGGTTCTAGCGTCATTTCCTGCGTTCTCCTTCAACAATTTCTCATTCTATCTCCTTCTGGCGTCCGTGGGATTTGGTCCTGTTTTATACCTGCAAACTGCAACTTCGGTAACGACACCCACGAAGCCATTGAACTTATAAAATGATGGGCACTTTTATTCCATTTTTCAACTTACCTCTTTTTTTCTTCTTTTTTTCCATTTTTCTTTCTTTCTTTTCTTTTCTTTCTTTCTTTCTTTTTTTTCTTTCTTTTTTCTTTTTTTTCTTTTGCTTTTTCCGTGTTGTGCGGGATTACGTCGTATTTTGTTATGTTGTTATGTTCTTTTTGGTTTTTGCTTTTGTTGGTTATTCTGAGGATTGAGCAGTCCTAGTGGCTCTAGCCCCGGCAATTCGCGCAATCAATACTGTTGCTCCTTTCTGGAGCTTCTGCAGTGAGGCTTGATAACTTGGCCCATCCCTGTCACGATGAACCATAATAATTAGACCAGAGGGCTAACATAGAAGGGTCCGTGTGTTGAACTACTCTCACATTAGCCGCCAACCATGGAGCACCTATGCTGTCTATCTGACCACCCTGTCGCCGCCAGCCTTGGTTGGAGATTTGGCCCTTGTGGTATTCTGCTACTATGGCACAAAGGATTGGGATGAGTGCTCTCGCATGTTCACACTGAAGGCTTTGGCTCTATGGATGTTCGTTAGTAAATTTATCAAGCTCCTCGGTCACTATATTCGAAATCCAGCCGATTTTCTCCTTTTACCCGTGTCAATACTGTTCGGATATTTTCACGGCCTGATAAAGCTCTACGCTGCTTTTACACTTGATGTGGTAAGTCCGCTTTTCTCATATGAGTATATTTTTCCAAGGAAGCTTTGAATAATGCCGTTTGGGCCAAGATGGTTGCACTTGTTCTGGACCTTTCTTTACCTTTCTGGGAACAGTACGTTTGCTTGCCCACCCTGTCAATCTCTGCTCAAGATTGTGGAGTTTGGGCCAGGTGGGTTTAGCGTTTGGTTGGCTCAATGCTCAGCTCTCCGTCACAAGCAAGCACCATAATAGTTCTCTACCTCCGACTCGTCTTTTTCAGTGTTGCGTACGAATTGCGGCCAAGTTTTTCCCAAAAACAGACGTATCTGTTACTATGCCTATGTTTCAATCACTGACATAAACTGCGTTGATGCGTTTTTTAGACCACATGGGGCACCCGCGATGGTGCTGATGCCAGTGATTCAGAACGCATGCGGGAAAAGCCCCGAAGATGAAGGTTACAAAGAGGTAAAAAGCCTCTCTATTTCAACACTCAAAACAAAAATCTTTGCTCAGTGATATCGGACCTGGCTCCACCCTTTTAGTTACAGAACCTGCAGGTAAGAATTTTCTGGTAGCTGGTGGATAAAACACATCGCTGTATCAAAGAATTTGATACTGACATGATTAGTTAACGATTCTCCACTTTGTTATTCTGCGAATCTACTGGCCCCTCTTGTTGATTGTGGGCCGCGGGATGATACCACGCCAGATCATGCAAGATGCCAAATCTGGCCGCAACGATTTTCTTTATCCGAGCGGCGATGGAACCTCCAACAAATGCACGATACTTTTCCTTATCTCTTTCAGGTTGGCCTACCCGTTCTATAATCGGTCTCATTTCGGACCAAAATCAAGCCACCTTCCAACTCACCGCAATTAGGTAATCTCCACAATATTTAACTCGACTCTTTTATGCCCGATTTTATTTGTCAGGCGATACCCCTATTTCATTGTTTGTTGCAAATCGGTCATCTCCAAATGTTTTGCAAATCATCACTTGCTACATTTTTAATCAGTAAAAGCGTCAAAAGTCATCGATATCACGAATCTTATTTTTTACGAGTTCGCCAAATCACGAAAACTCAGAAAGACAAACACCCTGGTAATTCTAATAGCTGAGAATTGGGACTTCAGCACCACAGCACCCCCTTTTATTACTTTTTCTGTGTTTTGTTTCATATCTTTCTCTTGTCTTTTCTCTCGCTTTCCAGTTGGAATGAACTGCATGACTTCCGTCCAGGAAACAGTAATCTTAATATCTCGCGCAGATTGTTGGATACAGGCAAAGAAAGTGGATTCTGGCGCTCTAGAGGATGGTTTTCAATCACATATATTTACTATTCATTCTGTTTCTGCTTGCTACAGTGATGGGGAAGAGTCGGCCACCTGGAGCTCTGTCTTCTATTTTCCTAAATTGTGATACATACGCTCTCTATCTCTTCCTCAAAATTGGACTGGATTTGTGGTTCCTGAGATTTCTTCCTTTCCTTCCATGCCATAATTAACCAGTGTTTTTGCCTATTCTTGTTTGCTTGGTAACTTACTATGTCATTGTGTTTCCTTCCGAGTTCGAATGCGTATGTCTTTTCATTCAATCAGAGTTGGTGGAAAAAGGTTTTTCTCTTCAAATCACCTGATGAGATATTGAACGATTTTCCTTGGTTTTTGATCGATATTGGTTCTTCGTCTGGGATGTTTTATTATTTTTATTTATTATTTATTATTCTTTTTAATATCATGCATGCACAAGATACTTTAAAAAGATAATGTGCTAGATAGGCGCTAGTTAGATGGAGTGGCAAGAGAAGGGGAGTCGAATTAACTATGATCGGTGGGAATGAGAAGGGGATGTATTACTTGGATAGAGGTGGTCAAAATTATATATAAAAAGCTCTGTGGGACAGGAATCATTCAAGAAGTCACAGTTAAATTTATGCCGTGCTGATTGGTCGTTTTCATAATTTTAAATATTATGTCAGGTATTAGAGCATAAAATGGGCTTCAGGTAAATTGTGTAATGTCACCAGGACCTTCACATATAGTTCCAAAGATTAATTATAACAATGCGGCATGCAGAACTCCTTTAAGCCCCTCTATTTTCAAAGCCACCTGTAAAGGAGCTTCCTTGCATATTTGAAGGACAAAAAGCATCGTATCCCTAGTTACCATGAATATCCCTAGAAAAACTAGCTCTAGAATATCGTTTTCACTCCAGCCGCGTCTATAAGTTCTAGATAAAGAGATGGTCCGAGGTTATCGAAAGAGAGAGAAAGATGTTGGATGATATAATCCAAACCTTGGGTTAGCGAGATGATCGACAATTTGTTTCAGGACGGCAAACCGACGGAAACTAAGCATGAGCAGTCAGGAATCCGACAGTGACGGCTGAATTTCTGTCTGTGCGTGGCACTGAGCGCAATTGTGCAGCGTGCATGGTGGTTTTTTCTCTCGGGTATTGATGCCACGATCCCATCAATATCCATGCCCTCTTCCCCACAAGATGGATCCACACACCCAAATGCAGCTCATCATGCGAGCCACTGCATTCGATATGCTTGAGGTTCCCTGTTTGTGGGATTCTCAAGGTTCACAATAATTGCAGATTTGTTGTTGCAGGGAGTCTATGTTTATACTCGATGCTGATTGCCAGTTCCCTTAAAGGTTAGTGAATATGTTCTGCGCCCGTTTCCTTTAGAAGGGCGCCCATGCAAGTGATATGTAGTTGCTGCATGGAAGTGAACAGGCTTGTAAGAATGTAAAATATAAAACGCAAGGGTACTTGACTCGAGCAGCAGTCCAGGGTGGTGAACCACCGGCTTGACTTTTTCTTTTGCAGCCTGAGATATTCAGAATGACGTAGTCAAATTGACGTGGTCAAATGCAAAACAAGGAGAAAAGTTGGTGTCGGGTCCATATAGAGTTGATTATCCCGGAAGGTGGTATTCCAGAGACAAATTGAATATATGTATGTGTACATGCATTGCTGATAGATGCTCTTGACAGAGGAGACTATGTTGCTTCTCCTCGACGAATGTTAACACTCGACATCAGAACCAAGATACACGTTGCGGAAGACGGCAAGCATACATTCTCTGTGGACGAAGAAAACGTAAGCCCAGGGTGAACTGTAAACAACCACATTGGTCGCAGTTACGAAGTAAGGTGTTTTTCAGGGCACTTCTTGAACGATCGACTCCAGGCTGATCGGGAGATCTATGATATCTGCTGTTCCGGTGATCTTGCATCAGCCGATTCACTTCTGCTTTCGCTGCAGAATTTCCTCGTTGTTGCTCAACTCCTCTATGTACTCACAATTGGTCGAAGTGCTAAGTGCGCATCTGGGTTGACGCTGGCACACTATGATTTGCAGTCTGTAAGTTGGGAATTGGGTAGATCGTTCTTGATGAACAGTGGGACTCCATACTTACCTGCATATGCAGCTGTTCCTTAATCGGGGGTCGTCGTCGGTATATGGTTCTTCAGATCGATGCTCTTGGAACGTCGCCCCGCCTTTAGAGTCCCCTGGACTGTAGGACACAAAGACCTAATGCAGAAGTTTCAGAACTTATATCTTCAACCCAAATATGAATAAATAAATAAAAAAACCCCTCAGTTTGTAGAAGTCATCGTTTCGTCCAGTGAGGCGAGTATGTACGAACTTCCAGAGGTTGACAGAGTGAAGGACTCATATTTCTAAAAGATAGGGGTATATGCGTTCTCCCTGCCGAAATAATAAAGATTGGTCCGTTACCCAACTCTGGGCACTGAGACATAAAGCCAAACCTCATTCGTAGCAACGTATGCTGATGAAATGTCCCTGTTTAGCCATCAGTTCTAGACTGCGCAAAAAACAAGACGTCGCTCTCCTTGAGAATGTGTGTTCTTCTAATGTTAGCTAGCGTTTATCTGCATGCTGGCGAATATTACTTCGTATGTTGTAACTATGGTTTTGGTTTTCGAAATCGAGACCTGGGTGCGAAGATAAGCTCTGGGCATCTGTCCCAAAACAAGTTAGTTCAAGGGTCTAGTTAGTTAGTTACCGGCTGCAAATCTCAAACCCTAATGAATTAATGAAACGCCCTGCCACTGTGGCGGTGCGTGCTGTCAAGCTCGACGTTCAACTTATGCTACCGCAATAGATACAACTGAAGAAATACCAAACAACATGAAACCAATCTCGAGGATATCCACATCTACTCTTTTTACCCCCAGGTCCCCTTTACGCCTCCCGTGGGTTGATAGTCACACTCGCCATGTCCACTCATCGATAGCAAAAGGCGCTGTCGCCCATCCCATAAGCGTCCGTGGCCCGCCACCAAAGCCGCCCGTTCCGTCTTCCGAATTCCTCGAGCGCATTGAGCGGAGAAAGAAACAGTCGGAGCTTATGCAACAGGAGAACGTTTCGGAAGTACAACAGGGGACGAAGACAACGATAAGTCTGCTGAAAAGGCGTTTCTGGAAGGATGTCCATGTAAAAGAAGTGGCCGGTAAGAAACCAGACATTGTAAAAGTAGACTGAAATAATTTCCCGCCAGCCCGTTCGTCTCTAGGAATTATTATCAACAAAATTAGCTTTGGCACCGGAAGCATTTTGTCATAAAGCAGAATATGCTAATTTTTCTTCATCGTGGTTATTATACATGTTTATAGACGGGCATCAAGTCCTCCTTGACTCGTTCCCTGTGCGAACCCCAGAAAAGAAAATCATCACTATCCCGCCCTCAAAACCACATCTTGCCCATGCCATCGCGCTCGAATGGGACCTCCTCGTCTCCTCCCACCAGGCTCTAAAACATCACTTAATCCCACTGACCGCTCTAACAGCCCGTGCGCAAGATGTCGCCTTGCAGGATGCTGCCGGCCAAGATACCATCCGCAACGAAATCTTGAAAACCACAATGCGATATTTGGACACGGACACATTGCTAACCTGGGCGCCGGAGAAGAATATACATGATCCTGATACCCACGGCGAGGAGGTAGCAGAATCGAGACAGGGGGTGAGAGAAGGGGAGGCGCAGGAGTCGCTACGTGACATCCAAATCAAAACAGCTATGCCGATCATCAACTTCTTAACAGAGAAAGTGTGGCCAGGCATTGAGATTAAGCCTGCATTGGAGGCCGATAGTATCATACCTACCTCACAGACGCAGATAACCAAGGACGTTATACGCGGGTGGATCTACGGCTTGCCGGCGTATGAGCTAGCGGGGCTGGAGCGGGCTGTTCTAGCTAGCAAGAGTTTACTTGTGGCAGCGCGGTTCATTGTTGAGTGGAGTGAAGAGTTTCGCAATCTGCAGCCGGAAGGGCGGAGGGAGTTTGGCATTGAGAAGGCGGCAGAGGCGTCGACGCTGGAGGTTACGTGGCAGACGGGAAAGTGGGGGGAGGTGGAAGACACTCACGATGTTGATCGGGAGGATGTGAGGAGGCAGCTTGGATCGGTTGTGCTGCTTGTGAGTGGAGAGCGGAGATAAGTTTTCGAGTGAAGCCGGGGGTGGGGAGGGAAATGCTGTCTGTATATTACGTGGTGCCATCCGTATATTTAATTAACACACAAACAACACCAAAGGCCTCCTGGCTAAAATCTGGTGTTGTGCATGGTGAAGATGAGTATATTTCATAACCTTCAACCGTGTAGTTGATACGTACATAAAAAATTATATCCGTTACTTTTTTACCTTCTTGACTTTGATCCTAGGGATTCGAGGGCTTGACCAATAGAATCCCCCACTTTTCAACAGGACATTTATATGCATAAACATATCGCCTGACCACTTCAGCGGCAGTCGTCTCATGTTTCATCAATTGCTACATAATATCCTCCATGCCCAAGTAGTTTCTGGGGGCATAAACATCATTGTGGGAGTGGAAGTCACCAAGGTTGTAAATGGAGCTGGCCATATGCTATGGGGATTCCTGTTTAACCAGCGCGTCTGTTCAAAACCCTCTTCCAGCAGTTTTTACTTCTTCTATTATAAATAGAGGGAGTAGAGTAAGGTACCTATTCTTGGACTCCTCCTATCCTCCACACCATGAGCAGACCTAAGTGAGCGCTGCGCAGGCAGTCCGTTTTTTCATTTTCATTGATTAGTTATACCCATTACAAACGATTGCTGCTCGTAATAATGTTATGTAGAACCACGAGTTTCGTAAAGGAACAATGAGAGCCTGTTTCCAGGAGCTGGTGTAGGGTCTGCGTATTTGCCTCCCTTGAGACATGAAGGGTTTATACGAAATAACATCTGCTTGTGACGAAGCTATTGCGATCAAATTTAGTTGCTGGAAGAGGAGACTGCTTGAGCTACTGAATAGGGACTAAATACTAAAGTGTAGTTGTAGGGGAGTCCGTCCAAGTAACTACAGAATAACTACTAGCCGGGTATTTAAACTCAACATCCCTTGGGGAAATGATAACCTCCCAACCAACGACGTTCGTCCGACGTCGTAGACGCCACAGAACGATCTGTCATATCCCAGTTTCCAGTTCCAGCTCCTTTCTCTCTCAAATCTCTTCATCTTCTTCTCTTCAATCACCTCCTGTTGCAAGTCCTATCTCATCCATTGCCCACCAACCTTCATCGCCGGAGAGACCATTGAGCACCAACGAGTGAACCCCATACACAGTGAGAACTTCGGGGAGGATTGCGTGTATTCAGCACCTGCTCGGGCAAATGTCAGAAAAGATAGGGTAACTAAAATTGCCATTTTCGTTTTCAGGCGGGAAATCAGCTATATAACGACATCTCAGAGACGTTGTTCGATTGTCAGCATCTTGAAGCTCTCTCTCCCCACTCAAATTCACCTTTCACCACTGTTCCAAGAAATCTCCTCTTCCCGCCCAGTTAAATATCCTTTCTTTACGATAGTTGCCTCTTCTCCTGTTGTTCATGGCCTGAAACAGCCTGAGCCCCGGATGTACTATTGATAGCGTCGTCATATCCCAGCAGGGATGCGCATGCTGACATAAATACCCTAACTTAAACCCTCAACTAACACCAACTCTACTTGCCCGCCCCCAGTCACAAACGCTCAAAGAGTGCCTTAGCGCATTCCCTCCTCCACCGAGCCAAATCCAGGTCTGGCCTTCAAGAAGACCCCGAAATTCTCCTAGCGAATCGTGAGCAGCATGGTGCTTCCGCAACGATGGATCCCAAGGCTCTCTCGGTCCCGCCAGCCAGCGACGGTTCCTGTCCCTCCCACTCGAACTCGACTTCCATGACTAATCTGTGTGCCACCCGCCAGCAGACCGACACCCTGTCTTTGAGCAAGAGCTCTGGTGGGAACGCTGGCTCCACCATTGCCTCTCACGATCAGCCACCTTCAGGGGCCAGAGAAGAAGTATTGACCAGATCAGCCATGTCGATCGAACAGTCAGTTCGCACTTTTCGTCTTTTCGAAATCTTACGCAGCGGAGATACCACGGCCATATCCAAGGCCATCAAAGAATGCGCAGAACCCCATTCCCAGGGAACCCCGCCATTGGGCACCAGCATCCTCCACCTCGCAATACAATGTGTTGAACCACAGATCGTTGAATATATCTTGTCAAGTTCTGCTAACCTTGACATCAATGCTCGAGATCGTGATGGCAACACCCCCCTCCATCTCGCTGCCCAGCTGGGCCGGGCCCCCATAGTCCGCGAACTCCTCGAGCGCCCGGATATTAACGATTCCGCTACGAACTACAACGGTCAGATACCTCTGGACCTTGCGCGAACCCCGGAGATTTTTCAGCAACTCCAGCTAGCCCGTTCGATATTCTTGGATGCTAAAACGAAGGAGATGCAGTGTTTAATCGGGCAGGGCGACTACGAGAGACTAGAACGTCTGTTGGTGGAGCCACGGGTTGAAGGCTTGCTAGATGTGAACAGCTTAGATCTGGTTACTGATCGGACCACCATGATGACTGGTGGAACCTTACTTCACGAGGCGGCTAGAAAGAAGGATACAAAATTAATACAGATTCTTTTAATGCATGGAGCAGATCCATTCAGACGCGATCGAAAAGGGAAGCTCCCTCAAGACGTCACAAAGGACGATCGGACCCGTGCTATCGTGAAGAGGTCACCCGCTGCCATGATCGCGCAGCGAGGAATCCAGGAAAAGGCAATCCTGGGCAGCGCAGCTGGACAAGGGAACCCATTGCGATCTGGAGTTGGAGAAGCAGGAGTAGGAGGAAAAGATGCTCGGGAAATGAAGGGATATCTCAAAAAATGGACCAATTACACAAGTGGTTATAAGCTGAGATGGTTTGTATTGGAGGATGGTGTAATGAGTTATTACAAACACCAAGGTATGATCATAGTCACTAAACCCGTAGGGTAACGTCACTTCCTGTCGGAATGACCCCGCTAAGATCATACAGATGATGCTGGCTCTGCCTGTCGTGGTGCGATCAACATGCGTATAGCGACCCTGCATATGGATGCACAAGATAAGACCCGTTTTGAGATACAAGGGAAGTCGTCAGTCAAGTACCATCTCAAGGCTAACCACGTTGTTGAGGCCAAGCGTTGGTTTTGGGCTCTGAACAACGCAATCCAATGGACCAAAGATGAGGCTAAGGAAGATGACAGACGCAGGACAAGGAATGCAGAAAGCTTACGTCAGGCAAAGTTGGAACAATTTGACAAACAGGGGTTGGATTCTCAAAGCGACTCCGCTAGCGTTGTCTGCAGACCAAGCGGGAAAAACCTTGCACCTCCGTCATCCCTCGGGGTTCTCAGCCACGCGAGCTCGAGGCTGAGTCTTCAAACTTCAAGAGGAGGAGCGGAGAGTATCCGTGGTGAAGATGAAAGTTCAAATTACGCGCCAAATGAATCGACCTTTTCCCCACAAGAGAACAATAAATTGCCAACCCATCTCACTAGCCACGTCCTCGAAGGAGAAGCTGAAGATGATGATTGCGGAGATTACGCCAGCAGCAATGAACTACAACCTTCAAATAAGGACGCTTTCAATATTACCGCCCAATCTGTTAGATTACAGCTCTATCTTTTGAGCAATGTTTCCGCCGCTCTTCAGGCAGAGAAAGTGAAGAACCCCGAGACTCGAATTTCAGACCCTTCAATTGATCAAGCTTTAAATGCCTATGAAGGGGCAGTCAGTAGTCTAAATTCCCTTGTGGTTGATTTACTCAAAATCTCAAGGGATCGAGACGCATTTTGGCAATACCGCCTGGACAGGGAGGCTGACGCCCTTAAGATGTGGGAAGACAGCATGGCTAGGGTCGCCCAAGAACATGAAGAGCTTCAGAGCAGAATTGGCGAGTCTGAGGAGAAACGAAAGAGAACGAAAAAAGCGCTGAAGGAGGCTCTGGAGCACCCGTCAACTTCAACTAGTCGTCCCATCAGTAGAGGCCCGTCTCATGTCCAAATACAAGATGCCCTGGAAGTGGTCAAGGAAACCGTTACTGAGAATCTAGCCTTTACGGAGCGCAAGACTAGCAAGGAACTGAGAAGGAAGAAGTCCCTCATCACGGAATTCACAAACCTCTCTGATTCGGAATCTGATGAGGACGAGGAGTTTTTTGATGCCGTTGATGCTGGAGAAGTCAAGGTTGTGGAAGTTCCACCGGAGAAGGTAGTCGAGGCCCGGGATTCCGTTTCTAATATCCGAGCTTCGAAACTCGATGAGATCGCTCTGTCATTTAAAGGGTATGAAGATCCAATTCGCAAGAGGCTTAAGATGGATGCAGACGATAGACCTAAAATTTCTCTCTGGGTAAGGGAGCATACGCATACACTCTTTCAATTCAAGATTGATGTTGCTAACTAACACCCCATTTTAGGCTATATTGAAATCAATGATAGGCAAAGATATGACCAAGATGACACTCCCTGTGTCATTCAACGAACCAACGTCGCTGCTCCAACGGGTAGCCGAGGATATGGAGTACGCGGATCTTCTTGACCTCGCTGCTGACCGTGGAGACTCCATGGAACGCATGGTCTACGTTGCTGCCTTTGCAGCTAGTGAGTATGCTTCAACAATCGACCGTGTGGCTAAGCCATTCAATCCTCTTCTTGGGGAAACATTCGAATACGTCAGGCCGGATAAAGGTTACAGATTCTTCATTGAGCAAGTTAGCCATCATCCCCCAATTGGTGCCGCGTGGGCTGAGTCTTCGAAATGGGATTATTATGTATGCACCCCTTGTTGGTACTACTACCGTTTGTCAGCTCTCTCGCACGATACTTACTTAATTTTAGGGTGAATCCGCTGTGAAATCAAAATTTTATGGCAAGTCGTTCGACATCAATCCACTTGGTACTTGGTTTTTGAGGCTACGCCCTATCAGCGGTGGCGAGGAGCTCTACACTTGGAAAAAGATTACTTCATCAGTTGTTGGCATCATTACCGGTAATCCCATTGTAGACAACTATGGGTCTATGGAAATTAAGAATTGGACTACCGGCGAAGTGTGCATGCTTGACTTCAAACCTCGAGGCTGGAAGGCATCCTCCGCCTATCACGTCTCCGGCAAAGTGATGGATAGTGAAGGATCGACTAAATGGAGCATCGGTGGGCGCTGGAATGACAAGATCTATGCCAGGCACACGCCCGGGTATCAAGAGTCGGTCACCCCACCTCATGAGGATACTCCCCAACATCCAGAATCAGCCCGAGCATTCCTTGTCTGGCAATGCCATCCCCGACCCACCGGTATCCCATTCAACCTGACACCCTTCGTTCTCACGTTAAACGCCATTCCCGATAACCTCAAGCCTCACCTGCCCCCAACAGACACACGGCTCCGTCCGGACCAACGTGCTATGGAGGATGGCGAGTATGACTTTGCGGCGACGGAGAAGCATCGTGTGGAAGAGAAGCAGCGGGCAAAGAGACGAGAGCGAGAGACCAAGGGTGAGGAATTTGAACCGAAGTGGTTTAGCAAGGGCCGATGCAAAATTACCGGCGAGGAGTTTTGGGTTTATAACGGACGGTATTGGAAGTGTAGGGAGGCTAATGACTGGTCTGTTTGCGAAGATATATTTTAAGGTTTTTTTCAGTTATCTTTTTCGCAGCCTTTACATCTCTGGTTGTTTCCTGGCTTTACATGTTTTGCGGACAACCACCTAAGTTATGTATGCGGAAGAGGTGGATATTGGTAACAGCATAAGAAACCTGGGGTTAACCAGCCGCTTGATATGTATAGTTATTTATTATTATTATTATTTTCTTCGTCCCCTCAAGTTAATTACAATAGAAATATATCCAACAATTCAAAGACAATGCATTCCGAAAATCAAAATCGGCCTCTTTTTAGGAGCGTGGACCGAATGCCACAACCACGTGATTGAGATTATTTAGCTCCAAAGATATTGATTGCAAAGAACTTTTCGGCGTCAACTATACAACTGCCCATCCAAATCAGTGTCCATTCTCTCTAGCGACAATAGTTCCCAATGGCCATGGAATTTACATGCCAGAAATGTGCGCAAGCGCTACGACTAGGAATTCGGCCACAGATTCCTGCAATTCGAGTACGGACCCTGTCCCATGTCGGACGCCGATACCAACATCTGAGCACAAATGCATCCAGCCTCCAGGCCTCTAAAGCAGGCTCATGGTCGACCAAAGTTCGAACTGAAACGACCACTATTACAAATGTCGCATCGTTATCTGCCAGCCAGCCCACTACATCAGGGACTTCAGAAGCCTACAATGGAAGGCCTCTGCTTCAACCGCACAACCTGTTCCATTCATATAGCAACTCCCCCTCTCCCGAAATACGGCAACGTGCAGCGTTCATAGTGCAGAATGCCTTCTGTCCTCATCCAAGTCATCGACGGACGCGTGTTCCCACCTCCCCGCATGATTCTGAGGCGAGAAAGTCACCAGAAGCCAGCAGTGACAGCCAGCCGCCCTTGCACTCTCAATTCGAATGCCCGGACTGTGGGGTGCCGATATATTGCTCTGAAGAGCACTGGATGGATGATTTCGAGGCGCACCTGGAAGTGTGCGACACAATCCGGCAAATAAATGAGGACGACCATGACCTGAGGTCTGGCAGATTTTTCTCCGAGTTTAACTACCCGGGCCCACAGGAGGAAGAATCGATCGTGAATATGACGAATTGGGATACGTTCTTATATACCAGGCAATTTGATGCCATTAACAATGATAGAAACATGAGGCAGGTGACGAGATTGCTCACGTACCCGGTCACTATTGCCAGTGTGCTGCATGAGCTTTCTCCATATCATATCCGTAAGGGTGGCCGGTTAACGCCGGAGGGATTGAAGAGCTTGAGTGGTATGTATCGCTGAACTTCCTAGGTATCTACCTTTTGAACCTCTAGAGCAACTAACCGATTTACCCAGCGCTTCGCTACACCCTCCACCCACCTAGAACCGGCGAGGGAGCAGCAATGTCCGGCCTCCGCCTCAAAGCGCCCCCGGTCCGCATCTTTATCCTAGGCGCACGGGCGGAATCCTCCCTACCCCGGGACGTCTGGCTGCAACTCTCCTATCTCTTCCCACGCGCGCTCATAAGCCTCATATTCATCGGCCCAGAGAGCATGGCGAACCGGGACGACGAGTTCCCGCTCCCCGACCGCACCCCATCAAATCCATTCGGTGCCATCGTTGAAGACCGCCTGCACTCTCTAATGAAGATAACTACGTATGTCGACTATTTCCACACGATTCATCGGGCCAATATGTTTCAGCCGTATGACCCTTACTTTGACTGCTTCATGCTATTCCATCCGGGACTTGGGCATCCCTCCAGCTCGCATGAATGGGAAGAAACGCTACCGTATCTTCTGGAGACGAAGGTTCCCATTCTGTGCACGGGGTATTCAGAGTGGGATATGAAGAGGGACTTGGACTGGGTGATGGAGAAATGTGGCGGAGAGGTGGATTTGTTGCTGGAGCCTGGAGAGAACAGGTTCCGGAGTCTGAGGTGGGATCTGAATGATATGGATCCGCATGATATTTCATGTGGGAATTGGGGATTGTGGGTTTTTAGAGGAAAGAGGTATGTTATTCGGCGTCTTCGCCATTGATATTCTCAGTAAATGTGATCTTGTGTAGGCACTCTAACTGACTTTTTTTTTTCTCGTACAGATATGAGGCTACTTACAAGGAGTCAGAAGCAGAATAGTGCATTGTGTGAAGTAATAATCTATTGTATTATGTTGAGATTGATGTTCGACCTCCTCTCCCTGTATTATTCAACAACCTTATTTTTGGAAATCAAGTTCCACTCAACATTTTAAAATATTCTATTATTACAAACTTTGCTCCACCGATATTCTTTCAATCTCTCTATTTTCTAGTTTCTATCTCCAAACCTCTTTCTCCATGACCGCCCGCATCATGCCAGGAGAGAACGTTAATCGGCATCGAAGTATTGTCGAGGTGCTGTAGAGGGAGTATATCCAATAATCAAAGCATCAAGTCGCTCATGGGCAGGAAGCATATGGACAGAACGAAATATTAATAGATTGGTAATTCTAGGTGCACAAAGGAAGGAGGAGTGGGGTGGGGGGGTTGACAATCTCTAGAATATATCATCGTCAATTACCCAAGGGCCAAAGCGTAAACAAGTGAACATCCATGATGATAAACCAATGAGATTCAACAAAAATCTATAATAGCGACAAACAAAGGGGTATCACGCCACCACAGAAGACTGACAGACTATAAATCGTGAGAAAAAAATGAAATAAAGAAACACGGGCCATTTATATCAGCGTAACGGTCGCAACAAACAATGAAGCCATGACCCAATAGCCGCTCAGCATCGACAGCACGGGCGGGGAAGTAAAGCTGCTAGAACTTTCCTTGATGGATGGGTCGGAGCTTGTCGTCCCATTAGCCAGCGTGCCATTCACATAGATAGTTCTAGTGCCATTGACCGTAGCCACGACAATAGTCGAAGTGTTCTTGGGCAGGCCATCTCTATCCTTTTCACTCAGCAGCTGATCAATATATGTTGTGTTGTCGTTTTTGTCACAGCCGCAGACACCGAACCGCTGGCACAGACATTCAATGGGGATTTGGGTAACGTTCGCATTGGGATCTGAGGTATTACGATGGTTATAATGCCCGATGTGATAGGCGTGGGCCCCAAAAAGCCAGACACCGGGGAAGAAAGCAAGGGCAGCTATTGGGAGGAAAGCAAAGGGGAGCAATCCCATTCTTGATCTTCCACCGGCTGTATAGGGAACTGCGGCGCCGCCAGGATAGAAGCCGCCTCCTCCGAAACTGCGAGGCGTTCCGGAGCCAGAACGTGTTGAGCCGCCGATATTGCTGTTTCAAATATAAAAAGGAGGGTCAGTATATACCCAGTGGAACGGGCATATGGATTCTTCAGATACCGTACATACCTTGAGGGTCTAGCTCCAGTCGACCCTGCACTTCCTCCCCTAGGTGAACTTCCACTTCCTCCCCCCTTTGGTCCACCTCCACCGCTTCGTCCTCCACTCCCGCCTCCAGATACTCTGCCTCCTCCTCCTCCTCCACCCCTTCCACCACCACCCCCGCCCCCGCCACTGCCACCTCCTCCTCTACGTTTCTCTAGGTCGAAGAACTTTGGGCTGTCAACGGGCCCCGGGTTGATAACTTCTCGGGCATCGATATGTGCTACGTGAATGTCTGCTAATGGGATGTTGACGGGTGTAACTGTGCAGGACAGCGACAGAAAAACGCAAAGCGCAAGACCATGTGACAATCTCATTGCGGTAACCGGCAAACGGAAAGAAATAAGTTGTCGAGGGAGTCGCACAAGTAAAAAGCACAATTTATGGAGTCAAGTGCGACAAAGATGTCTGTCAAGGTGTTCGTTGGAAGAAATGCCTGGATGTTTTTGAAGGGAATCGCCCAGGTCTTTTATAGAATATCACGAGGTTGAATCCTGGGGAAACGGTGAGCCACAAAACATGAGATCAGCGGCGCTGCGAAGATTAGTCTGCGTTGAAAGAAGGCGCACTTCCACTGGTATTTCGTTCATTACTTTGACGGTAGGGCGAATGAACTTTCAGTAGTTGACTATGCCAAATGCGAAGTTCTCAGAGTTGGAATTCTCCGATTCTAGCGGCGGCTGCGCCAGACGAAAGTTGTTGTGGGAAACAGCTTGTTTCAGCACTGTCATCCTAATATATACTGGTGAAAACCCCCCAAAGATTATTTGTTCAAACAGACAAAACTGCGCACTCCGGGTCAACCCCATCGCAGCCCAAATACGAGCAGAACATTCCATCCATGGATCGCCCTGTAATGTTATGGGGGCTAATCAATACGGGGAATTGTCTAATCTGGGGCTTCCGCAAGGGGCGAACTTCAAGAACAGATTCCCAAGCAAGTGAGATGCCGTTAAAGCATTCCTGGGTCCAATCACCCTGCCTAGATTGAAGGCTATCGCCAACGTTTTACGGGTTGACAAAGAGCACAGCCACAGGTAGAACCGAACATCCCATCACCCAATTGGACGGACAAATCTGGAGAAGAACTCGAGCAAGGACATTATCGAGGATTCCAAGGTTGACAGCTGTTAATAATTATTATGGTTAACTATTGTTTTTAATACAATTGGGTGCGGTTGCCTGCATTCTCAATCGTGAAATGAGAAAATGAGATCACTTGCAACTTTTCTTCTGCTATGATCACCTTTAACCAGGGTCAAGGCGTAGCCACTCGAGAGGTCTCTCTCGTTGTCTCTTCACTAGGCTGAATCTGGATGGAGGTTAATGGAACGTATTTCAGTGAGCTTCAAGAAGAAGATACCGCCAGCTGCCCGTCTCTTGGGGCCTAATTCAAACGCCCTGTGTTCTGCCAGGCAATCGTTTTATAGAATTACCGCAGCTGCAGATGCAGCACATAATGATTCTCTAAGGGGTTCACAGTGGAAGGAGAATTAACTGCTGCGATCCTCATAATTTAGTTATTACATTAGTTGTTGATGTTGTTAAACAGGGCAAATCAACAACGCAAGGCTAGTTATTATAAATAAATGCTGCTGTGTGTTCAGTTCTAAAGCAAACACAGCAAACACCAACACAAAATTTCATCACACAAAATGACCACGGTCATCAAAACACCAGAACACCAACAAACCGCCCGAACCTCGAAAAAGATGTATATTGGTCAATGATGAGAAATTCGAGACGAGTTCTCGAAAACAGCCCGGCCATTGGGTCCCGCAACAGAATGCCAATTAACTAATGCCGCTCCCGAGTTCTCCCCTACGCTGCTCCGCCCCTCCCCCCTCCCCGCAAATGAAGACGTGCTTGAGGCTCTGTGGGCTCCAAGATCGCCCAAGGCATTCAAGAAAATGGAGAGACTATTGTGGCGACACTTTTCAGAGACTTTTTCGTCGCCCGTTGTCTCCTGGGAGGCTCAGACAAACGACAAGCATGGATTGAGTCCGCACGAGGAAATAAAGGAAAGATCTTCTGCGTTTCACCTTGTTGTCAGGCAGGTTCAGGGACCTAGGTGTCGAGACAACTGCAATACCCCGAATCCAGCTGTTCCCTCTATTCTTTTTGGCCCACGAACCCTTCCAACCCGGAAGGACAATCGGCATATCTTACACGTCTTGTGTGCATGTCGATTGGAGCTGGATTTTGGAGTCGAGAGCATCCTACATTTATGTTCGGAGAGAATATTTACCTCTGTTCTCTTAGACCTTTCGGGGTTGGGAAATTTTCAGAGTGATTAATGTTCTTTCTGGCATGATTTGTTTTTGCTTACGTTGCGAGAGAAAATCACCTTGCAGAAGGACCTTCATAGTTCATGTTTTCTGGGTTTTCTTTCCTTTCAATTGGAGAGGAGATCTCTCATAGATGAACATGACTCCTTGCGTCTCTACATTTCTTGCTTAGTTATCCAAGCGTCCTGTCATCACAGTGACAAATGGGCGATTATGTCAATCAGCACATCGCATTTCAGACAGATTAGCAAATCTATTCATATATCATAGTATAGTTTTACATCTAAAATTCTTGAAATCACAACTTGCTCAAAGCCCCCTCATCTTCATCGGGTATCTTAACCACGACTTTCCCCCATGTCTCTCTGCCCCCTAACGCCTGCAATGCCTGCGGCACACTCTCTAACCCGACGAAACTCTGGTCCGTGAAGCTTGTCCCCTTGAACTTACCCTGCCTAATTAACTCAAAAATGCCGTTCCACACCACTCCCACAGTCTCCTTCTCGAAGTTTGCATACTGGCCCCAATGCAGTCCCACGATGCTAACGTTCTTCAACAATACCCGATTTAACGCAACTTTCTCAATCACCCCCGACGCAAAGCCAATAACCAACAATCGAGCATTCCAAGCGACGCATTTGAGACTCTGGTCAATCATCCCCACAGGGTCATACACGATATCAACACCAGCCTTGCCATTCCCCGTCCGCTTAGCTGCACAGAGCTTCTTCACCGCATCCGGCCACTTAGGATCCGAGTAGTCAATCGTGTAATCTGCCCCAAACGACTTGGCAACCTGCCTCTTCCTCTCCGTTCCCGCAGTGGCAATAACAGTAGCTCCCTTCGCCTTCGCAATCTGCACTGCCGCCAAGCCCACTCCGCCGGCGGCAGCGTGCACAAGAACCCAATCTCCGCTCTGCACATTCGCCCGCGTTACAAGGCCACCATACGAAGTGGGTGCAGTAACGAAGAGGCCCGCAGCATCTTCAAAGCTCCACCCTTCAGAAACCGGCAGCAGCCTATCTTCCGGGGCCAATATATGTGTAGCGTAGGCACCTTGCATGGCTCCGAAGACGCGATCGCCGGCTTTGAACTTTGGGTTGGATTTGGCAGCAGTGGGTGTGTTAAGGACTGTTCCGCCAAATTCCATGCCGGATATCCATGGTAACGGGGGCTGGTGTTGATATTTGCCCTGGATCTGAAGCAAGTCAAAGAAGTTTGTGCCGGCTGAGTGTACTTTTATGAGATATTTGTCAGGGGAAGGGGAAGGGGTTGGAAGGGTGGTGACGGTCAGGTCAAGCGGCCCCTGATCTTATTGTCAATGTCACATATCATGAGTGGCAGGTTGCCTCCATGGAAGGGTGGTAAAGGGGAGCTATAATGTTGGGAACCTCCTACCTTGACATATTCCTTAACTTGTATTGCGCGCATTGTGAAATAGGTCGTGACAAGGAATATTGATATGCCGGGTGTGGGAAGTCAAACAAAATCACTCTCCTCTACTTTTTGATACCTTCTCCCTGCTGTATCCGAGCAAGTCGGGTATTCATTTGTAGGATAGTTAGAGCACAAAGGGCGGAGATGCCCTGTGCCGAGGCTCAACGACCCGCCCGAAGTTTCTTTAGCTGAAGCAGCCGGGGTTAAGTTAACTAACTAATCAACCGCCAAAATCACCCATCGCTCAACTAACTAGGTTTCAACATGATATTATCTACGCTCAACAACGACTAATTGATTTAAATAAAATTACACTATGTTCAGGACATCTTATTCCAACATGGCCAATCGTGCCACAATTGCTGTGTCTTTGTGGTGCTCGTTAGCATGGCCTAGGGTTCTGGGGCGGGGGTGTGTTTGGGCAGAATGACTAGCTGTTGAATTCAGCAGTTAGTTTGACCTTGTAACGAACTGCACTTTTCATATCCACAGGTTTCAATAACTTGATCAAATTCTTTCACTAGGCTCTGAGAAAGGTTTTCGAGCCTTCTGTCTAATGACTATCACATGAGCAAGTGATCCAGTTAAGTGTTGAAATACATTTTAGTTAAGCCCGTTTTCATGACAATCCATTACAACCCCTGTTGATGCATGAAGCCCCTGACGACAATTCTGCAGCCTCTCTCTTCATTGTCATATTTTCCCCAATTGCAGTTATCTCTTCTTGGAAAAAAGCAACAGTGAAGCACGGCCATAATGTCAATTGTGAATGCATGAGATAGGCAGGCTTAAAACCTGCAATTCCGGCTCTCCATGCAGGTACCCAATTATCCATTGAGTGCACAAACTTCTTTCCACACCAACTGCATGTCCATTCAGCGAATCTATGACAATTATGGGGAAAGTCTTTATAGGCTTGCCGGAAGATTTTTATAAAAAGGCTTACTTGATGCTGCAGGGGACTGGGTAATGTGTAACTATCCGTTTATGGAGCGTGCAAACAATGAATGGGCGGCATGTGTCGTGGACAACTTTGCATCACGAGTTCGATATGACACCTTGCATCTGAAATGCCACATATGAATATTGAGAGTGGAAAATAGGGCTTTCCATCCGCTAAGCCGTACTCAAACCACTCGCTGGTCTGTTAGTAATTGGGCGACTGACAATCAGCGAATTTAAGCTTCGTATTTTGTTTTTGTGTATATTTTCCTTTCCCATCTTGACGATAGGTCATAAGGACAACGTGAGCCCTGGTTTTGGCATCTTGACGTACGTCGGACCGTATTTTATCGACTCCGAAGGCGTGATATCGGTGAGATATACACACATGTATTTGAACGGTTGAGCATATAAACGGTATTAAAAGTGGTCAACATTTCGAAATATTCGCACAGCATTTTTATGCTCTCAACATCAGATTATTACCCCATCTCATACAGAAATGATGGAATATTCGATTTCCTGTGGTTTTTAATTCCCTCAGTAATCTTCCCCCACATCGCATCATCATCATCATTGATATGTGTATCTCCAATGAATAGATGATAATCCGCCATACGGCGTAAGATAAATGGAACCCTGCCGCCAAAGAGGACACAAACTTCGTCGCCAGGACTCATCATCCGAGGGCCAATACCTAAATAACCCTTTTCTGTAACGTAGAAACGGGGATGGAAGCACACTGACCTTGCACCACGCTCGAAACGTTCTGGATCGGCTCCGGCCTCACCTAACTCCATTGTCACAAGGCTACAGAGACGGTCAAGGAGACTCAGTTTCTCAGGTCCGTATGTTATTAGAATGGTATCGTCGACCAGGATCTTGGATAAAAGAAACACTGCGGCATCCGCTTCACCCTGCCGTATAAACTTTTCCTTCGTAAGACCCTATGTTCCGCCGCCCATCAACTGACTAATATCCCCCATGGCTGCTCCCAGTGGCGTAGCAAGCAATGTGGCACAAAATGCCATCACCAACGGGGCCTTGTCATGATATAAAGGCATTGGGGACTGGTTTAGCGGAAAACTAAACATTTGATTCCACAAGTCTTGAAATGGAAATGGACCTGTAAGACTGTACTCCAATACTTCGCTAACAGATTTGACCCAATCCACATGAAATCCACGAAGTCGAAGAGAGTTCGGTTGAATGGGTTCTTTTGAGAGAGTCATATCTTCAACTTCTGCAAAATATCGAAAATGGCCGTCGGAGAAGCCAGCAAGAAAGCAGCCTACATCGAGGACACTGCACTGGCGGGGTTGAAACCATTTCGGGACCCAAGATGGGTAGTAGCTCTGAGCTGGATCATCCGTGTGTTGCACATGCGCCAATACGGAGAGCACCCGAGGAGATTTCCTAATTAAAAACCTCGTGAGATCTCTGTAGACCTCAACGACGTCCTTGTTGTAGTTTGGCTGGAGAGCTTTGTGCCTCAGAACATCGAGACCAGGACCAAGATCATTAATGTGCCTTGCAATACTGGAGGCAGCTCGCCGGTATAGCGACAGGGCTGTATTGGTGCCCGAGGTCGACATGATTTGCGTGAGTGCCAAAGAGGGATCTAACCCTTCATCGGATATTCCCAGTATTGAAAACACTTTGTCCCGTGGATCGGTAACGTGACTTACCACTATAAATGAGCCATATCACTAAACGAGCCACTCTCAGCAAAACTGCCTCAACTTGCTAGAATCTAATTAATTCCACAACAATGAAATAAATATTAATCAGATTATTAAATAGTAATGAGAGCATTCTCTAGTTCCATACAAAATAGGTGGTTTAATAAAATAGATGTGTGCTTGACTGAAGAACACAGCCATGACAGGAGACCCAGCATGGAGTAAAGAAATTAATCAAAGAAGTGTTAATTTCTGAATTAGTAGTAGAAGCAGCAGTAAGCTGCTCCAGGGGATTGAGGTTGACCTCATTTTCTAGACTGGAAGGTCAGATAGGGTTTAAAGGATTAGAATCTGCTGTAGGCACCTGCTTCTGCTATTGCTTTGAAACAGCTGTAGTTGAACTGACTGATTTTCACATTGCAGTGTGAGTATAAGTCTGTTCTTGCTTCTCAGCTTCAAGCTAAGCCTTTTTAGCCTCTCTAGCAAGCTGCTAAGCTTCATGCTGCTCTGCCTTTCTAGCCTTCTCTTCCTCACAGGCTTTGTAAGCTGCTGTCTGAGCTGCTTGTCATTTAATTCATTTTTACTAAGTCTTTTCAGCTTCATATTCTTTTCAGAGATCATATTGAAGTCACTCATGGGCTTGTTGAGCAGCTTTCTCCTCTTTTTCATGATCTGCTTTCTAAATCCTCTCATGAGCTTGTTGAACCTTAGATGATGAGAAGAATTGAATCTGGCCATGCAGCTTCTTCAGATTCAATAGACCTAAGAACTTTTCATGCTGTCATCACTTCTTTTCATTGCATAAAGCTTTAATTAGAGCCTTATTCTCATGTGCAAGCATCTTCTTTTCAAAGATAAAATTCTTACTAGCATGTACAATCTTTTTTATATCTTTAAAAAGCAGACTTTATTAAATTCAAATTCTCTTAATATCACATTGAAGAGCATGAGTAGTTGTATATATAGCAATCTCAGTTGAAGCTGAATTGACTGGAGATATACACTGTTTTATAAATCAGTGAAAAACACATTTAGAAGTAAAAAAATATATATACATGACAGCAAATGCAGATTGAATATTCTTAATGGTTAAAAACTAATCCCACATAAAATTGAAGACTAATAAAAAGCTTTTTTTTATCATTCAAATAAATTCAAATCTGCTGCAAGAAAGATTATTGACATCATAAGAGTATGCTTCTGCTAGAGGACTAAAGATGTCAACATTCAAAGATTGCAGTCAGTGAGTTGAATGTAAAGATAATACTGTGAGAAGGATTTAATTTTGATCTGCAAAATTAATAAATCTCATATTGACATGAGAAGAGTGCTCATCTAGTATAAGAAGATGTCTTTCACAGTCTGCTTTAGTTTTGATATGCTCATCAAAGATTCACTTCAGTTAGTTAAGTCTATAGTCATTATTACTTTAACCTTCTCAGAAACTGTAAAATAAGCTGTATTATCCTCATTCAAGTCCTCTAGCTATGTATCTAACATATTGTGAGACTCTTCTTGATAAATAAGAGTGAGTGGAAGAGCTATTTCATCTGCATATATTGCTGCAAGTAGAAAGATGAATTCACAGCTGTCATCTTGAACTGCAGTAATTCACTTTGTCTTCAGAGCTTCAACTGGAACAATCTGCTTAATAGTCTGGCAAATGCCAATTAAGAAGCCCTTTTCATCAAAATTGTAGATATATGATGACTCAATATTGTATTTTTTGATCTTTTCATTCAACTATGTAGTCATACAGCAAAATAGTTAACAAGAGTCTATAGAGAACTTAGTGCAAGAAAACAAGCAAAAGATCAAAATACTAGTTGAAAATAATGCTCAAAATGAGTAGAATTATCTGCTATCTTGTGTTTTTGATCAATGTCATGGACATGAATTCTTTGAATTTGAGCCTTATAGTGCTCAGTAAAGTGCCTTACCCAGTGGATTCCAACAGATTCTTTGATGATTTCCACAATGAGATTTCAAATTATTTGAGGCACAGGAGCAAAGCCATGAGCTGCAAGTTTCTCTATATGAAGCAGAAGTGTTTGTTCTTGCTGATTTGAGAGCTTCTTATGTTGGGAGACTGCTTCATCCTGCATGAGTTGCAAGCCATTACAACACTGATGCAGCATTTCCTTATTAATTGAGTGCTTCCTAGAAGTTGCAATGTAATTTTTGACCCTTTGAGCTCTTAAATCCTTAATTGCAAGTTGAATAGCTTCTTCATTTGACATCTTGAAGCAGTGGAAGTTGAAGAATTAAATTGCAGCGCGTCGCAAAAACGCGGCTCGTTTAGTGGTACAGCTCATTTAGTGGTAAGTCATGTTAACTTTAAAATCTCGAGATGATGCAAGCAACAATGTCAAATTACCCAGTGATCCTTCAACGGCTCCACCTCGAGATCCACTTGAAGGATGCTGCAGCAGGAAGATCATATTCCAAAATTCGAAGGGCATTCCTACCAGTATCTGATCCCGTTTCACGGCAACATATGGAGCCATTGAGATGAGGTCAAAGAAATTCATTTCTAGCCCCTCACACTTGGCTTTGGCCCATTTGCTTGCCACAACCTCCTGTATGCACCAATTTCGGATAAAATACGGGCGATCAAATAGTTGGTCTAGATGGTGAAACGCCTCGGGCGCTCCAATAGCCAGTCCAACAACCGCCTTTTGTAAAGTGTCTTTATCTGCACCACAGCTATCCCGCATGTGCGCGAGTCTCTCCGCAAGCTCAAAGGCCATTTCTGCCCCTGATGTCCAGCTCCCAAGCCATACAATAACTCGCGTAGCATGCTTGTATACCAGTCGCATATACCCTACTTGCCTTGACCGCTCATCGGCATTTGACTGGTCAATGCACAGAGCATCCACCCAAAGCAGCCTAGCTTGCGTCGGCAGTCGGAGACTCTGGAGCGCAGCGTCCAGGTTTGGCTTTATGACAATCGGACGGTCATTGATATATATGGGCGTCTGCGCCAACCCCGAGCCCCAGACATAAGAAAGAGCCTCATATGGCGGTATAGATGCGTAGCTGGGATCTAGAGCGTGGAATTACGAGGCTGCCACGAAGCGGCTCATATGCCTGCCCGGAATTGAAGAGAAATAGACGAGTTGAAAGGAGGGGTCTTGCCAACGGCGGCGATGAGTGGAAGGGGTTGATAAATGAATTGAGAGGAGTGGCTCTCCATGGCGACGGCGGGGGTGGGACTGCAGACTGTTGTCCAAGTCCACTGGACGCCTAACCTGGGAACAGGCAGCCTCCGGGAATAGCTAAACGTCCCGGGAACTTGGGAAGGTCATAGCACTCCCGTTGAAACCTGTGCTGCCCAACCTAATCCGTGCCAAATTCAGTCAGCTAACCTCCAAGCCAGAAAGAAAGTTGAAGTGGTCTGATGGGAGACAAATAAATCTCGAGATTTGCCGCTTTTCCGGATTGAAACTATGGTAAACTTCGTTCCTTGGGCGGTGGACAAGGGGGGGGAGAGGGCCGTTTCCCTAGCAAAGACAAAGGCAACCCGCAGAGACGGCCTGATCTTGGAGCAGGGGCTAAGTCCTTTCACCAGGTTAGTTAGTAGTTAAAACTTACGGAGGGGACTGTGCTTGAACCGCGAGAGAGATGAGCGATCTATTTGTCCGGCCAGAGGGTGGACAGCCTCCCAAAGTCTATTGATTCCACGCTGCAAATGTACCAAGGACTTGATTCCAGAGATTGCCTGGAAAGTTCCCGCAAATCAAGTATTGATCCACAAGTTGGTGGAGGGGCTATACGGGATTCCATCTACCCGCTCAACATCAATTCGTGAATACAATCAGGGGCATCGCGAGCACCGTTGCTGCCCATCAGCAAGCTCCACTAATTTTGCAGTTTACAGAGTATGGAGGAACCACAGCAGCATATTACTGCAGTCTTAACTAGCCTATATCAACATTTTACCCGGCGCATTTTACTCACTGCGTAGTTGTGTCTCTTCTCACATTGTCCATCGAGGCTTGCCCGGATAAGCAATAGAATGGGCTGCAAACATTTCAGCAGTGAGACGCACACAAGTGCCCGTCGGCTATTTCGAGGGCGTTGACAAGGTTTCTCCGGAGTAACTACTCTGCATGATTCCGGATCAGACGGACAAATCGTGTGGTACAGCCCATATGTGCGCCTTAAATGCACCTCAGCATAGCTTGGATGTTGCACAAATATTCCAAGGAAATTTGCTGTGAAGCCAGAACCTGGGGATGGAATTACATCGGAACGGGGATGAAGGGCATAAACTGAGATGCAACAGAATTGCTTGCTCTTCACGATAGGTTATGCACAACTGCTATGGAAGCTCAGCGAATGATAGTTATGGATCACATCCGCCGAACAAGGAAATTCTTCGGAGACCAGGGGCAAAGTTTGCCTGCATCTTGGGCGATATTGGCGTTAACAGTGAACTTTGTCAATTCATACCTTGGCCTAACTCCCACAAACACCGAGCATAGAGCTAGGGGGCAGTGGAGGAAAAATTAAAAATTAAAAAAAAAATTAAAGAATTAAAAATATACTACGAGGATAATGGCAATCCTAGGATCCATTACTAAGAGATAGATATTCAAAGAAACGGGTCCTGCAGATCGAGGTTGTGTTTGTTTGTTCTATTCTCATAAGTTTCTCAAAGCGACCATATCGATAAGAGAACAGCAGTGTCATAATTGTACAAAGTAACCAACACTTCCAGGCGCCTAACGCGGTTGCCGGCACAAGGATGCCTGTGGGTCCATCCGAGACCTCCAGAACAGTAACAGTCCGGCCAGCCCATATGATTTCGCAGCTTGATGAGCTCGCATACTGCGTGATGCCAGGTACCGCACATGTACGCCTCCTACATATCCTGTACACTGTACAATATTTGTTTCTTTCATTCATGGCATTGCCGAATATAATGCTCTGTATATTTTCGATGACGAAATCCTTCCGAGAGGTTTTCGGGGTGGTTCCTCCAAACCTGCTCAGGACGGTAGGGAGATCATCCCTCAATGATGAAACATGAGCATGATCATCAAATATGACGGGAATTGAAAACCTTCCTTCGATGACACTAGGAGAAAGGCAGGTATCGCCCCACCCCGCCATTGCGAAGTCCGCTACACTGTCACACAGACTTGTCATCATTCAAACCGATGGCGCTAAGATTGACGTATAGTTATGCAAGACGAATGGATGTGAACAGCTGCTGCAGCACGTCAACACCCACAAACGTGTGACAGTGGCTGGCTGGAATCCACTCCATGGGCAGCTCAGAGCACGCAAGCTCAGCCACGAATACCCCATTGCCAGCCATAAAGCTACTGCAGAGCGTATGGAGCGCACTCTAAAAAACGTCCTGCTTAGATACGGGATCCCTGGTCGAAAAGCATTCTGACAAATCACAGGTCCAAAGAACGGGAAAAGAGCCGATGCCCTTTCGTTATTGTGAACAAACGGCGATCAGGTCACTGGCGTTTTAGTAATCTCCTGTGGAACAACTGGCGCAGTCCCGGTTTTTATTGGGTAGCTTCTGAGAGCTTTGGCCAGTTAATTGTGTTCCGTGACGCGTCCGGCAAAGGGGATTGATGTAGACATGGCATCCAGAGATCTCTTCCTGCCCGACTCTACCTCTAGAAGTATGTGCAGTACTTGGAGAGACAACGTGTGAGGTGGAATGAAATGAGAATTACATGTCTTTATTATTTTCCTCTTTCAGCAGCCTTTTCGAACACCAGCATTTGAGCTTGTGAGAACAGTGACTACTGCAAGCAGCCTCTCTCAAGTTCTCCGAGTCTATCCTCTATTAAATATCCCTTCAGTCTTCATGTACTCCACATGTTATGTACTACTGTATGTACTATGTGCGGACAAGGGACAAGGGGACATGGACATGGTACATGGACATGGACATGTATGTATGTATGTATGTACCAGGTACGACAAGGATTGACGTGGCTACTTCTGAAGGCCCTTCAGCTATTTTCTGGCCCAGGCGTATGCTCCACTACGAATAAGCTTTGTCACTACCGCCGAACCATTGAAGTCAAAAAAACAGCCAATTGGCAGCATGGCCTCGGCGAGCTTTTTTGAGATTGGATGGTCCTGGCGTGGAGCTTAAGACAGCAATGCTTGGAATCTTTCGCGTTTTGCTGTCTCGAAGAAACACACTAAACGGAAGAAGCTGCAGGCATTAACTCAACCCTAGCAGCCAGGGAAAGTTCACTGCTGTTGTTTTCACCTGGTTGTCTCTGCAATGTAGATCTCGAATAATGATCTCGACACACCTGACCAATGGGTCAACGCCAACTTCCCCCTCCCGATGAGAAGAGAGAAACCCCTGCCATCAGGCGAAGGAAGATCTATCACATCAACGATCCCGAGGCTATCAAGCTTCGCTGTTCAGATGAACCACATCAGTCAGGATACACGGTATTCGGCAAATGGGCAGTTGACGATACGCCACTGGACTAATTAAGCTTTGCTCTCTTCGAGTTATTCTCGATTGTGTTGAATGTCTTATCATGGATGGGTTATAAACTACCTCATGAGAGAGCAATATTCTGATGTTTCCGGTGTACTGGCAGCACTGCAGTGATTGACTCCGTTTTGAGCTGGGTTCGCTTGGCTGAGAGTGCCAGTTTCTTCAGATATTTCCGATCTATACAAACCAAGTAACTATATAAAGAGCCAACTGTGTGCCCCGCTGTACTATACATATAAAGTCGACATATCATAACAGGAAAAGTACTTGTATTCATGCGTAATTCACCTGTTTGCCATTTGTATTCCTTAGAAACTGCTGTATCAGCCCAACAGATAGTTAACTAACAGGTCAACAACCGAACATTAACCCCAAACCTTCCCCGAACATTCTTCCGTATTTTGTGAAGATACCTACTGGTCTGAGAATATATGTGCATTAGTTCCGCATGGATATTGTCATAGTGATTGATGCTCATTACCCGTTCTGGCAAGTTATTGGCGCCGTAGTAGTTGCGATTATGACTGGATGGAGACAAGGTTCAAGATCATACGATGGCGCATTGGCAACCGATTTAGCGTTTCGTCAGGGTCTGTCACATCTGTGGAGACAAGAACAAGCAAGGTGCTAATGACTCGGCAACTAACGAGGGGTGTTCTCCACAATTGGATCTGGCGTCTTGTCGTAACTGGATCCACAAAAAGCTCCAGGATACGGAGCGAGCAATACGTTCATTTCTTGTCCGATTGGCATCAACTATGAACAAGGATAACCTGTCAGCCCCAAGCTGACACTTTGCTCTCTCAGCTCACCTCGCATGTGTAGTTCATACGCGGTCAGTCCCGGTGCAGTTTATAATCGGAAAGCAAGAGAAGCCCTTTGAATAAACTGGCCGAGTTCTTACCCGGCTACACAAGAGAATGAGAAAGAAAGAAGGAAAAGGAAGAAGAAAAGAAAAGAAAAGAAAAGGGTATAGATGTATATATATAGTAAACGTGGAAAGAAGTACAAGTAATACAGATATAGCATGTAAATAAGCGTACCTTCAACCGACCGATCTGCAGAAGAGAGCTAAAAATCGCAGGATTCGAGTCGCAGTCGGCCAAGGGATCTCTCGTTTCAGTGTAGGTTTATATGTCAAAGTGCCCCTCAGCATGTCCGCCTATTTGGTCTGACTACGTTCTATGGAATGACGGTCTCTGTGCAGAGCCGAGATAGCTATTTACACATACATCAAGTACTCTACAGTACGGAATACATACATATGGGTAAAGTTAATGGTGGTTTGAACGAAAGAGTCATGATAAGTGAGTTTGGTCAGATGAAACGACTGCGAACCGCCCAGTCAGTCAATGGCAAGGGGGATTCCATGCCGACTGGTGGGTGTGACGGTACCACAACAGGTGCATCGGTTTCAGGAGGGTTAGATTGAACTGACGACATGTACAGCGGCGAGAAAATCTAGATACAGCTGCTATGTAGGGATGCTTGGGGGTTGAACTAGATATTTAAGTTGAATTGTGTTGGTCGAGGCTGAAGGACGAAGTGCACGCCGCAAAAGCCTGACTGAGTTCATAATCCCCAACAAGCAATCAAGGAGTCGGTAACCAACGTCTATGATCCAGAGAAACCGGAGTCATTCCCTGCTGCACGACCTCGGAGGTTAGGTGTGTGGTAGGGATGATTGTGCAACAACTGCAAGGATGTCAACACGACGAAATACTGTAAATATGGATATATTAAGTATTAACGCCAACATCTATGGATGTAGTAATGTATGTAAATATATCGAGGTCATCATGCCCAATGCTGTAATATCCCAAGTCCGGTCATCCAAAAACAACCCCGTCCAGAACCCAAAGTAATAAGATAAAAATAAAAATATATAAAATAAAAATAACATAAAAAAGGGGGGGGAAGAAAGAAAGAGTCAAAAGGCAAGCTGCGTATATCTCAGCGAGAGAAAAAGAGACGCAATGGAAATGAGCCGCAATGCTGCGCAATAAAACCTGAATATCACACATAATTACCAATGAGCGCCCAATTTTTCCAAGCACGCTATGGGCATAAAACTTTTGATGAAGTCGCCAATTCATGTACAGTAATGGCGGGTTGAAAAGGAGAACGATGGTGTTCCACTGAAAAGTGAATTTGCGCAACAGGGATTCCCGTATGATGGAGAGTAGAGACAGAGAGATAGAAGCTGTGTGTGGGTGTGAGTGGGAAATTTGTCTCGGGTCGAGAATTTGCAATTGAGTCTTCTACTTGCTCGAATTCCGCGAATGCTAACTTTCCCCTGTGGGTTTTGTTTCAGTATATTCATGGTTACTATCATTTACCGATGGCAGAGCGCTTTTACAGTCAGAATTGGTTTCTGGAACCTTGAGCGAGGTGTTTGTGGGAGTAGCAGTCAGAGCTTTCTTTTCTGAGTGCGGTTGTATTGTTGAGTCATGTTGTCTCATAAAGGATAATTCCTTTCTTCGTTTCATTTGGGGTTGTCGTCGTACGAAAGGAACGCTATCGACTCTGGGGGATTTGGATTTTCCGATACCGTCTGGACGGACATGCGCTGAGGCAGCGCGTCTCCAAGCTTTAATCTTAGGGTCTAGCTGAAGCAAATCTGCGTCGGAATTTGGTGACATCGCTGTTGGTCCCGGGGAGGGATGCGTGCATTGCTCGCTGGAGATTGTTTCGCCGTTGTCAGCATAGTCGGAGCCTCCGTCACCTATGAGGAAGAGATGGGATGGGCAGGACTGGGTCATATCGGAAGCAACGTAGCTCCATGGAGTCATGGGATTGCTTTCTGAAGCCGCTGAACTTGCCTGTGTTGGCCTCTCCCCAGGGAGCGTTTTCGCAGATGGATCACTCGCAGAAATCGGGGATTTTGCAAAACCTGTCTGGCATGATATGGACGCATTAATGGCGCTATTGGCGGTCGAGCTGGTAACGGGGTTTGGATGGCCATAGGAATGAACCGAAGACAATGGGGATGGAGTTGTAAGGTGATGGAAAGAATGGTTTGTATGATTACCAAGCTGCCTGTCGTTCGGTATGGTACTCGACGAAATCCAATCTGCTGCAACACGGTGTGCTTCAAGAATTGTTGAATCTTTTAATATGTGATGTTTGGTATATCCCGATGGCACCATCCATCCCTTGAGATCACTCCAACCAACCTTATCGGAAAAGGACGCCGCTTGAGTGGCCGACGGGTCGTTCACAGTGGTCAATTCGAGTCGACCCGGGTGTTTCACGGTAGGGCATACTGTCGGTCCATCGTTCTGCTTCTTCCTCTTTTGACGCGAAGGTTTGGTAACTCCCCACTTCTTCAGTCGACTGCGGAGTTGGGTTTCACTGTGTTTGGTTTGGATCAGATTACATTCCGTTGCATATCGGGGGACAAAACGAGCATTCTTACGTCGGGTTGAAATCGTCGCTCCGAATTTTCTTGATGACTTGCTTCAACGGCCATTCTTCTTCCTTGTACAGTGCTGCAATCTCAGCGCGTTTGTTCTCCCAAACTTCGGATGGGATAGACGTCTTCATTCTCACAGGAGTTGTGAAGAATTGCGGTAGAATTCTACTTGCGTTTAAACGAAATAATGGGTTTAGTTGCGGATACTTAGATGCTTTGCAACAGGCCATTAAATGCGAAAAGCCATTGATATCATTCCTTGCCAAATTGTGAGTAACGAAATAAGCGGCAATTACTAGAAAATGCAGAGGTTAGAGAGAGGAATGGAAACATCTACAAGGCCGGATATGAAATTGAAGAAGTAGCGTAATGAAGTACGACAATATCATTCGAGCTAGTGTGCACGGAACCAGGCCGCCTCAAGAGCACCCGTCTCGCCAGTTGCATCAATAGCTGAGTAGCGCACTATCAGGAAGAAACGCAACAACCTGGCCAGCCACAAATTCTATAACCAGACTAGCGGTAATTGGAAATGGGAGCGATTGCCAAGCCGAGGTAGACTTACAGTCGGCACCGCTGGCTAGCTTCATCGATTCGATGTCAATCAATCACAACATATTCTGCAAAAATAACAAGGTCCAGAGCATGAGGTAAAGAAACAGTGGCACTAATGCCAGCGTTATCATACCCGCAGCACAAGGCACGATGTGACAAGGAAAGTCATCAAAATAAAAGAGCAAGGAAAAGGACCTTGGCGGTTCACCAGGCTGATCCGATCCATATGGATGTCAAGTCCCGAGAGAAGTTGATTGAGATTAGGATGTACAAAACCTATTCAGAGCGTCTATACGACTAGCAACGTCATGTCACCCTTCCAAAGTTCCAAAGGTATCTCTATCCCCTGCAGATTTCACCCTTAGACTTTTGGCAGGAAACAAGTTTCCCATACATACTTTCCAGCAACACTAGTAATTGGCGCTGGGGTGGGGGCGACAAAGAAATTTACCAGAGCCCAATCACGTTCAGCAGCCAGCTGGTCGGTTTTCGCCTGGTCCACCGAGTTGAAGGTTGGATCTGTCGCAAGCCAAGACAATGTATGTATGTACATCGGGAGTACACATCTCCCACCTGGGCATATTGCATCTTTGCACAGTTGGAAGTACGGGCGGGCTGCGTAAGAATTCCATTAGCATAGATCTCTTCAAGGTTCTGTACTGGGATATAAAAGTTCAGCGCGAGATTGGCCGTTTGCTAGAATATAGAGCCAGTGGCCTGAGTTGGCGCATGATAAGTGATGCTGCTGCCCTTAGCAATCAGCATGGGGACTGATGGTTGACCTCAATAGAGAATCGGGGAGGACTGAGTTTATCCCGCTCAAAGGATATCGATCTCCATAAGCAGCTAACCCTGCCTTAAACAACTAGAAAAATGAAATCTATACGTGGTTCATTACGCTATGTCTGTTTCGTTGGACATAAAAAAGGTTCCAAGGACCAATTAAAAAATCATCGAAGTTTTTATGACTGTGCGTTTTAATAGGGCAAACCAGCCATGAATAACGGAAACCCGCCTACAGAATGGTTCCGAAGGTCACTGCTCCACACTGAGCCAAGCAGAAATGGACATGAGGGAAAAGCCACAAGCGCATTGGGTATGTTGGGTTTTCATACACCGTCCCGTTGTATTTTGCAATACGAACGTGTGCTTCTTGGGGTAAACAAGGGGGTAAGGTTTAGTTAGCCACTAACTACCTCCTTCGAACCCATCAGCTGCCCAAAATCCCGAACGTCGATCTTCTTCCCGTTGGCTTCGCTTCCCTGGCATTCCTCTCGCAGGACTACGAGGGTACCAGCTGTCAAATATTTCGTTTTCAACGACTTAACTAAATCAACCAAGCGATTTTTTCCAGGCTGGCTGGATTGAAATAAATCATCAGTCGTCGTTGTAGTTGAGCAAGATTTGCTGATAATTTCAACAACTGCTTAGTCGAGTTAGCCGGGGAAGCTGTCGACCACGGTAGCGTCATTACAACCCTGCCTGGATCTCTGTCACTCTGAGGGGAAAATTCCTAGAGATGGCATTCTCGGTGTTCTGAATAGCATTTCGGACGTTGAAACGCGCAGAAAGTATCCGTATTTCATTATCGGACGCAAGATCTTACATAGGAAAGCTTGGAAGAAAAATCCGATATATCACATCGGAATCGTTCTTGGCTAAACCCGATTTATCATCCTCACGAAGATTGTGGCTTGCGACGTCTGAGGAAGTGTTCCTAGCTAATTAGCCAACCCCGGATAACTAAAGCAAGTCAGGGCAATGTCCGAGAATCAGGAGTTCCAAGGAATAGTGACAGCGATCCCTGACACACCCATCATTACTCCGCGAACCACGATTCGATAAAGATATTTCGTGAAACGGACATCACTTGGACCCGGGAACTCTGAGGGACTATAAATATCGAGTTGGATGGCTGTGCATGTCTCGAAATCCAGAGATGGTGCATGTGATAATGGAAGAGGCTTCCAAAAACTTCCAGTTCGTCGGCTTGTCACGTGCAAGAACTTCTAGCTGCCCGGACGGAACCTTGGAACACTCTTCAGAGGGACGATTAATGCGCTCTGATTCCGAGAATTATTGAAGAGTTAGGATTGATTGACGGGTATGGCTATGAACAAATGAATGGAGCTCTGTGGCTCGAATTTATTCCCACAGCATTCAAGAAGAAAATAAAAGACACTCATGTCGAGATTATATATGTATATATAAATATATATATATATATATATATATACACCAGACGAACGGTTGGTTCATGGACCGCGATATCAAAGCACAGCAGGATGCGAATTAGCTAATAATAAGAATACAGAAGAGGGAAGGAGAAAACAATCATCATCTATGATGCGGAACTCTTTCTCTTCGTTCTTTTCCTTTACCACTAGTCACCAAGCCATTAACGCCAGAGCAAACCAAAGTATGAGAAACACCGTTTGCTATCTTCAAACAACCAGATCCGTGGTACATCATGCAGAAAATAAACAACCAAAAAAAAAAAAAAAAAACAAAAAGAAACAATTATTCAAGGGCCGATCACCTGTTTCTTTTGATTCGATGCTCTTGGCCCCTCCTTGACATTTTCTTTCTTTTGTCCGGGGGTAGAACTAAGGGCTCATCTTTCAAATGCCACTCCATGAAGCGGATAAGATAGTCATCGATATGACCCGGTTCGTGCTCTCCATCTGCACCCTGAACGGCTGGCGATCCCGGACATGCGGGAGTGTTGGCATTTCCTGCATGGGGAACAGACGGTTCGTATTCTTCAACTTCAGCTGCCACGGGTGACCCTGCTTGACTGAACCCAAGTTGCCCTGGGGTGTGTGGAACACTACCCTCCTCGAAGTCGCCATCATCTGCGTGCTCCAGTTCCTTCTCAGCGTTCTTTGCGGCGTCGATGTCTTCTTTATCCTCTGCCTGTTCGAAAGCTCGAGGAGTTCCAACAACCTTCGTATCAAGAACTCGATCCATGGCTGCGCTTGCTTCATCATTACCACCCGCAACGTCGTCACCTAGCATGTCCCGAACATCTAACTTTTGGAAATAATCTGTGGTGAATTCACCTTCTTGAATAATTACATCGTCGAGCATTCGTTTTTGATTGGCTTTGCGTAGAATGTTGGATTCAATGGTGTATTCAGAAACAAAACGGTAGATGTGCACGTCGCGAGTTTGGCCGATTCGGTGACATCTGTCTTGGCACTGCTTATCCATAGCAGGGTTCCAGTCCAGGTCATAGAATATGACTGTATCAGCCCCAGTCAAATTGATCCCTAAGCCACCAGATCTGCTAGAGAGAATAAATGCTAAGATTCGGGTATCGTTGTTGAACCGTTCTGTTAACATTTGACGCTGCTCCACCTTTGTAGCTCCATCAAGACGGAGGTAGCGGTGGCCATGGATATTGAGAAACTGCTCCAGTATATCAAGCATTTTTGTCATTTGGGTAAATATCAAAGCACGATGGCCACCTGATTGCAATTTCCTGAGAAGCTTGTCGAGTTGCTGAAGCTTTCCACAATCGTACTGCAGGAGCCTCTTATCCGGAAAGGCGATGGACAAGCGCATCTGTGCCTCATGAAAAGGGTCGTAGTCCGGGACCTTTTGTGACATGCTCAGGCATCGAGATTCAATTGGTGTTAGAGCCGCACCTGTTATTTCTGAGGCGACAGCGGCGGGTGTGACGAATGCAAATTTCTGTATAATGGTTTCCATCGCCAAAGACCTCTCATTCAAAGATAAAATCATTGAAGAAATGGCTGAAGACTGCTGCAAAAAGAAGTCAAGAAGTGGGCGGCGCGGAGGTAGCCTTGGAGACTTTGTCTGGATACCAGGATTGACGGTAAGAAAGTCAATGAGACTTTTCCCGTACACTGGGTGTTGTCCATGGCGTTTCGACTCGAAGTAAAGGCATCTTTCTAGCTCTTCCATTCTCGTTTTTCGCGATGAATTTTCCATTGAAAGCAATGCTGATTGAACCGAAGAGCCGTCAAAATCCATGTTCCAGTTTGTGCGGTTATACTGGCGCTCGCGAAGTGTCCGGAGGGGAATATAAGCTGCAATTCGCGAGGTATCATCCACAAGCCTCTTTGACGTTTGTTCTCTTGATATGGGAACTAAATTTAAGAAGTCCAAATCTAACTTGCTCAACGGACCCTCGCTTAATAGTCGGCGTCGTACAAACAGCTCTTTGATTTCAAAATCGGCAATTGCCGATTTCGGCATCGAAAAAGAAGTCGTTATCTGTCGCGTCTCAAAAAGGTCGGGGTGATTACAGACCTTCCGCAATTGCATTAAACAGTTGATGATAGACAAATAATTTCCAGATGCCAATGTTTCTTTGGTTTGCGCTCTCGACATGAATCCGTCATATAAGTATCGTTGTCGCTTTGAGAGTCGGCATGTTACAACATGTTCAAACTTTGCGGGCATTTGTTTTTCTACATCCACCTTAAGACGGCGTAAAATGTAGGGGCGCAGCACGGTGTGTAATTTCGTAACCACTTTTTTGGCTTCATCATCCATGGTTTCTCTCCCATGTTCGAGAATTTGCTCTACGGGTCGTCGAAACCATTCGGAGAAGTTTCGAAGATCGGCAAATCCTTCAACGCCAGTGTCACTACCGTCAGACGGCATGAGAAAGAAAAGAAGGGACCATAGTTCAGTCAAATTATTCTGGAGTGGCGTGCCAGTCAAAAGCAGTCTTGCCTGGGTTTTGAACGTGAGCAGTGTCTGCCATCTCTGGGATCGGAAATTTTTAATATTATGTGCTTCGTCAAGAACCATGTAATGCCAATTCCGTCTCTTAAAAGTTTGTTGATCTTGGAGTACAAGCTGGTAAGATGTGATGCAGACGTGCCAACGGTCGTCGTCCATCCAGCCTTTGCGCTTCTGCCTTCGCTCCTCTTGAGTGCCATAATATGTAAGGATTTTGAATCCAGGGCACCACTTTTTAAACTCCATTTCCCAATTTAACATTACACTGGTTGGGACAACAACTAAATGCGGTCCCCACACCTCATGTTCGACAGCTAAGTGTGCCAAAAGCGCTATCGTCTGAATGGTTTTTCCCAGGCCCATTTCATCTGCAAGAATTCCATTTATATTGCTGGTGTACAAGCCTGCTAGCCAGTCCAAACCAAAGTGCTGATATTCTCGCAACGTCCCGCGAAGAAGATGCGGGATTGGTGTATTGATTGGTAGAGGTGATTTCGGAGCAGAATTATCAGTCTGATTCTGGTCCTGGTCGTCTTGGTTCGGTTCATATGAAGAAACAGATTCAACATCTGACGTCTTTGTAGCCAAGGTGTCCGGCGAGGGCTGACTGCTGGCATCTCTACTTGGCCGAACATTGTTCGAAACTTGAGCGGTATCATGCTTTCCATTCTCCTTACGATCCTTTGGAGAGGTTTCGTCTTCTGGAACTTCAAGCTTCAATGGCTGAGGCTCTGCCGATGCATGTCCTGAGAATTCATGTTCTTGCACATCAGGTTCATCTGGTCCGTTGGAAACAACGAGGCCTTTATCGTCATCATCCCCACTGTCTTCACGCCTCTCACTAGCTCCCTCCTCGTTCCTTATAGTTATTTCCTCGGGTTCTACCATTTTAGTGGAGAAAAATCCAAGTAATCCAGGACTCTCTTCATCACTGCTAATTGCCTCATCATTGTCACTTTCGTCCGAACGGGAATTATCCTCATCACTGTCTCCCATGTCATCATCCATGTCTGTTGACTCTTCATCGCTATCATCCAGAAGTACTGAATCAACTTCTTCCAAATCTGCATCATGGTGTGCGAGTTCGTTCACAGGCGGCAAATAAAGACCCCTGCCTTCGTCGTTAAGTTCTAGTTCTGTAAGTGAACTGCGGATGGACGGCGAACGTTCCTGCTGCGATTGTTTCGATTGATCATCAACTCCAATGTTACTTGACGCTAGATGCGCATATTTGATCCGGAGTTGTTCTGCGGTCAAGCCTTCGTCGTCATTAGTTCCATCATCATCATCATCCCCCTCACTCTCAGACGTCGACATGTTGCTTTCATCTTCCGTTTTCTCTTGGCTTGATTGATCCCTCTCCGAGCCCGTTTCAGTGTCATACTGGCTTTCTTCAAGTTCGGTATCATACGATCGATCCGGCCTTCTCATTTCAAACAACAGAGTGGATTGTTTGATGGCTTTGTTCAAGGCGAGTTGATCCTCTGCCTTTTTCTGCTCTTCCCATCGAGCCAACCGGGCTCTCTCTACTTCTGCACGAACTGCATCAAATTGACGTTGTAAATCTTTAACAAGATGCTTACGTTTCTGCCGTATATCTTCCTGCTGTTCCTTTAATATATCCTCTGGAAGTTTATTTCGCTTCCTCCACTCCTCTGCGCACCACTGGGCAAATAATTTTGCAAGGTGTCGATGCTGTTTGCGCTCCTTATCAAGTAATTTCTTGAAGTACAAGGCATGAGCGACAAGATGATCTTGGTGAGAATACTGAGGTGGAGGTTCCTCGGCTGGATCGGTAATGTAACGGGAACAACGCTCCTTACTTAGAAGTTGACCAGGCTGACCGGCTTCCCAAACCCTCGTTCTCATGCGTGCCTCGATTAGGGCAGCTTCGGGAGTTGAGAAGCCACCCTCGTCTTCTGTTAAGGTTTCATTTTCTACCCATTCCCGGAATGACGAGTACTTCTTTTCGGGCAACACATGAGATGGGTGTTGAGTAGCTAGTGAGGGCATTTTGACTTTAAATCGCAGCCTAGGCAGTTTCTGGATCGAATTCCATCCTGCTTGGCCCTCCACATCCTCAGATCCCTGACTTTTACCACTTGCATGAGAATTTTTTACAGACACTGGAGACATGTTTGCAGGGGTAACGTGGCCTCTCTGGGACTTGTGACTATTCTTGGTGTTAGTTATTGGGGTAATGGACTTGTTATGAGCGCTGGACGAAGCAATACTTGGGGCTCTGTTTCTCAAAGTTGCGCTTTTGGAGACAGAAGTTTGTGAATTGCGTTGTTTCGTTAGCGGGGTCCTGGTATTCGGGCTTTTTAAACCATCCTTCCTAGGAGAAGTGCCCTCGGATCCTATAGTAGTAGTTTTACCAACAGATAATCGTCTCCCATTTGTTCCGGACTGAGATGCCATCGCGACCGTGGGGGGATTGCCATGTCGCGGGGAGCGATTCGGTTTTGCCCGATTCACATAGTCCTGGTGGGCGGAACGGGTTTGTCTCTTATCTGACGGAAGCAGCTCGAGCGGCACCGCGTTTGTCCTGGATGACTTCCGCCTTCCGCCTTCAATGAAAGACGTTGGCCCATCAACAGAGACGCGTTTCCATGGGGGAGATACCGGACGCGGCGTACTTCGACCGGAAGGGTCTGCAATTTTCCGTTTTTTGGGCGGGGGTCCAGGGAGGACGTCGTGGCAGTCATCATCGTGGCTAGGGCCATTTGGAACGGAGTCGCCTACAGCAGAATCAAGAAGCGCGTTTTGGAGGGCAGAGAAGTGAGATTTGTCTTCCGACTCGGAAGTTGCGCTATCGAGATGTTGCTGGGACGTGCCGTTAAGGCTGCCGTTTTGCATTTCTTTTTCGGTGGAAAGGGGCGCAACCCGCTCCAGACCCCAACGATCCCAACGAAAACGCGTTGAAAATACCTGAATGTACCATCAATCAATAGCTTTCAGGTTTTCAAGTCGGCACAGAAGGTTTGGCATCGTTATCGGCAAATTTGCGTTGCTGGCGACAGAAAAACGGGCTTGTGTCGTGGTCTGCGCGAGAAGTGGTTTTTCGCTGACTAGCGAGTCAATTTCCTTCCGAATGCGATTACATAACCATCACCTGACCACTCTACAGGTGTCCAATTTCCCACTAGCTAAAAAGGCTAAACCGCATCCGGACATGACCTTCAGGCGTTTAAGGGACATCTTATTTATACAACGGAAGTTCTATTGCCAGCCTGTAGTCTGTGTTGCAAGACTCCAGCTATCCCCATTTTAGCTTTCGATCCTGTTTTTGGCGAATTGTCGAATGAACATCTATAGTGAGTAATCTTTAATCTACAAGACATTGGTGCAATTGCTAACTTCCCCGCACTGCCAGATGTTGAGGCAATTTGCCGCGGCGGTAAAACTGCCCTCACGAGCGGTCTACCAGGTCCCCCACGCTTGTTTATCCGTCTCACAAGTTCGATATGCCTCTCAGGCTGCAGTAGACGATCCAGAGATGGTGTGTTGCTTGCTACTCGCTTCCACCGGTTTTCTGTAGCTGATAAATTGTCTCTCCAGAACAACAACTATTACAACCCGCCAGGTCAGAAACGCCAATTCCGCGACCCATACGGCGACTGGTGGGATAAGCAGGACCGAAGAAACTTTGGAGAGCCTGTTCATGAAGACAACGATATTCTGACTATACTTTCCACGGAAACATATACGCATTTTAAACCAGGGAAAGGTTTATTCTTGTTGGGATGCGCCGCTGGTTCCGTTCTCCTCTTCAGCGGAATTATCAGCCTTTGCTACTCCGACAAACCCAGTGCCCCTCGCACATTCCCGGATGGGCTGGAAAGGGAGCTTGGAGGGCCTAGCACTGTCCGGGTATGTTTGAATACTATGATGACAGTTTAATTTTTATGGAAGCTGACTCTCACTCAAGGCTCGGAGACCGGAAGAGGACAAGTGGTGATTGTTTCGCGGAGGCATATGATTTCTTTTTATATGTAAATAAAGCGGCAGTTATAACTACGTCCAACAAATATATTTGTTTTTCGATGTTGAGTTTGAATTGCTACGGTTATAGTTGATAATGGGTTTAAAAGTTGACTGTGGTCTTCTATTGCTTGTAGCTGGGAGGCAGATAATTTTAGCAATCATGCATCTTTTTTGACTTTTTATCTCTCTGATACAAGTCCTGATGACAGTACATGTCATGAAAGATAAATAAATTCACTGATACACACATTCCTCAGCATGACGCGGGATTGAATATGATCATCCTCATGAGATTGTGTTCAAAACTTGCTGCTTTGTTGTCAGGGACAACCTGTTTCATTCACACATTAGAATCAAGTGCAGCTCATCAGAGCTATTTTTATAACTCTTGTTGTCAAACATTATTTTCACACAGTTTCTGCAAGTTGTAAACATGATATTGTGCAACAAAAACAAACAAGCGATTTATTTGTTTGTTGACAGTCTATTTGACCAACAACTGCAGCATGGAGTAAATAAGCTCGAGAAATAATATGGATCTTAAAATATCCACCAGTTCTTTGTTTCCTAGAGGGAGCATTACATTACTTCCACCCCGGAATCTCCAACTTCTACTCTCCCCACTACCAACCCACGAGGGATCAAGTCGACGCAGGCACGGAGTGCACTAGCTTTTATAGGTCTAATAGTATTTCCCAGGATACACAGACAATTCATAAACCCTCCTCGTATTCCGCATCTCCGGAGCGTGCAATCAAATAGATAGATGGGTAGCCTCCTTTTGCCTTAGGTGGTTGCCAAGCCACCAGTCCAACCCAAACCTGTCTTTCGTCAGCAACGTCACGGTTAACTTACTAGTTAGTTAGAATACTGGATAAAATAAGCACCTGTTCCTTTTCCAAAATGCTCTTCGCCCCGTTCGTTTCAGATTTTAACTTAAATAGTTCGCTTATCGAACATCATTTTTGTTGATACTCTTCTTCGATCAGTCATCGACGCAGAGTGTACAACCATACATTACACCTTCTCAACCCACTCGCATAGTGCATACGGTACCGTTTGATTCAACGACGCCCGGTCCGTCCAACAGGGAGTAAGACTAACCTGTTATTCGATCCCCAGCCCCGTTGTGCGCGTCTCGCTGAACTCCATGACCGAATCTCTTCTTTCTTGCTGCTCACCCACCTCCTGCTTTGGATAGATAAAAGGGAAAAAAGGTTAGGAGGCGCATGCAAAGGTCTCATGTCGACAGCATCAACACGTTCTCGCGGCTTCAGTAGGCGGCTTGATAGCCAGAGCAGCGAGAATACAGACCGCCGTTCACGAAATGTTTCGATTGCACGAAGGAGAACTATCAGCTACAATGATGCGTACACATATGCACTCCGAGTTGCGTATCTCGCCTATCTTCTCCAACCAAGAGCCCGTCGTAGACAAAGTGTAGCAGTACCTCGTCCTCGTGCTCAGAAGTCGTCAGTCTCTATAATTAGCGACCTAAGTTTGGTTAAAGATCACAAAAGCACCAGATTACCTCATGGGTTTGTGGGTCGACTCGAAAATCGATTGACAGGAGTATTCAAAGGGACTGAAAAGGAGAAAGCGTATCAGGATGAGGGAGTGAGGAGAACCTTTGCGGCATTTTTAAACGAGTTAAGGGAACCAGGTTTCAACAAACGCATGAGAGAGGAAAGACGTGCAGAGCCTCTAGTTTTAATATTTTTCTCCAATGCTACAAAGGAACTATCTAAAGGCCAATCCCCCGATGATATAAGCTGGAAGCTCATGGTTGATCGGCATGTTGCTCTATTCGTGAGAATCATCATCCTTATTCTCAGAGATCATGGCTGGGACAAGGATAGACCTGAACTCGCTAGCCAGCTCTCTGTCTTGGAAGTCAAATTGCTTGCGCATGATCAGGATCTCGCACAGGCTTCTCAAAAGGATGGAGGAAGTGCGACTACTGAACTTGCACCACTATCTTATAACGTCGACGATATGCCATTAGTCCAAGTCGTGGTGAAGGTGTTCGGGCTTAGGAATTCGCAAGTCCAGTCGGATATCAACAAGTATAAAGATGTATGGACGGCAAAGGCAGCAATGCAGGACCTCAAAACGTATCAGGTTCAGCTCAACTTAAATACCAGAAGAACGCTATCCAACGACGACTTTGATTCAAACGATGCTTTTGAAGCCTGGAAAAAAGCCGAAGCTGGTGACCTCTCTCAAATGATGTTCTCTATAATGCAATCTAACCCAGAGACCAAAACAAGCACATCTGGTAGCACCCTTCCTTATCTGAGTACCAGATCTAGCGACCTTGCTACCATAGATTCAGGATACTCTGAGCCGTCTGAAGTTTGCTCTGTCGATGCTTTGTCCCTAGCTGACTCATCCAATGATTACTCTGATGACCATAATTTATACACCTTCATTCCGCCGGATGTCAGGTCTTATTACCGCTTCATACTCCTCCAAATTGTTAACCATGAGCTGCAGAACAGAAAAACCAACGTGTCTGAAGGAAAAGCTGAAGGACACACCACCACCCTTCTTTCCAAACAATCTATGGATCTGCTTAACGAAATAAGTCTCCGCTGGCGAATACCACCGTCTACCCGCGCTGTCTTGTTTCTTGATGTTTTCCGAGAAAAATATGTCGAGCAAGAGATTGACCTTGACACGTTAGACTCCGCATTCGTTTTTGTGAACCAACCACCAGTAGAAAAATCGAGGCGTAGTAGCTTCATCCCAGCCTTGACTGCGAGCAGAGAGAACTGGACGCGGGCCGACTTCGGTGTAATGACGCACCTACTCTCCTCTCTTCATGAGGCTCTCCTTCGACAACTCTACGAGACGATGATGCATTGCTATGACACCAAAGTCCCTCCTATAGGATCGGTCATGTACATCCTGGAAAATCACGTCGAGGCGGATCCCAACTTTATTTCCAAGTCGGAGGATCACGAAGAGTTTCGTTCCCATGTACATAACGGACTGGTGGAAAAGGCAAAGGAGGTATACCAAGAACACCTCGACAAGGAAATTCCTCCTAATACAGATGTGTGGGAGTTTTATCATGTAATGCAACTCGGGAAAGCTGTCATGAAGCTTGTCCAACGGATACAGAAGAGATATAAAAATAATCCTGAAATTATGGGGTATGTACTATAGCGCCTCACCAATTTCACATGGACCGAAGCTGACTTGTTTAGTGTGAATCCCTCACCTATCCTAATTAAATGCGTTCTTCCTATGTATGCGGAAGACGCGCGGGATATCATTGCTAGGGTTATACAACAAGCCAAGGATAAGAATGAAGAAATTGGAATACAGGACGGGTTTGATCTGTACAAAGAATTGGCAGAAATTCGGCAATTTTATGTATCGACACTTCCCGGGTAAGAGCTGCATCTATGATTTACGTTCTTCTCCTGGTTGAAAACCCTTTTCCGCTAATGATATTGAATAGTGACCCGTTCCCCATTCCAATTGAGAGGCTTCTGGTTGACTTCGTTTGGCGTTGGATTCGAATGACTGATGAGAAGGTTGTGGATTGGGTAAACCAGGCCATTAAACAAGATGACTTCAAAGTCCGGACTGAATTGCCGAGTGACATACCATCAGAAGAGCAACGGCACAGCGTGTCAGTAATCGATATATTCCGGTTCTTGAACGAATTTATCAATCCGATTGTACAACTGAACTGGAACGACGAAGTGGGATATGCCAAGTTTATGACTGCCATTTCAAAATCGATCGGGGCAGGTGTCGCGAGGTATTGCGAGGTTCTTGAACAAATGTTTAGTAGGGAAATGGATCGCCTTACCCCGGAACAGGAATCGTCTTTGTCGCGATCCCGACAGGAGAAATGGATGCAAATGGCCAAAGAGGCGTGGAACAGCAAGGAGAAAATCGAACCGTTTCAATTCTTCCCAGAGGTGGGTCTTGGAAACCAAAATGTGGCGGTTTTTTGGGAGTCAACTGACCTTTCCTTTTAGTCCTTTGTGAAACTGAATAATATTGAATACGCACTTCATCAGCTTGATAAGCTCGAAAGAGACATAAATGTTGATGCTTGCGCAGACATACTTGCAAAGAATGCTCCTCCTTCCTTAAAACACCCGAGGAAGACCACGAACTATGTTTTCACGGTCAAAATTGTTGAGGCAGAAGATCTGAAGGGATGTGACATGGATGGCCTTAGTGACCCATATGTTTCTTTGGCCGATGAGTCGCAGCGTATATTTAAGACCCGCATTATTTATGACAATCTAAATCCCCGATGGGATGATACTGTCGATATCATTACTAAGGGACCTCAGAACATCATCGCTACAGTCTGGGATTGGGATGCCGTCGGAAGTCACGACTACATGGGACGTACTTCTCTCAAACTTGATCCGGCTCACTTTGCGGACTTTGTCCCTCGAGAGTACTGGCTAGATTTGGATACGCAAGGTCGAATTTTGCTCCGTGTCAGTATGGAAGGCGAACGAGATGATATTCAGTTCTATTTTGGTAAGGCGTTCCGTACTGTAAAGCGAGCAGAGCGGGAGATGACCCGTAAAACAACAGAAAAGGTGTGTTTCAAAATTATGTCCAACCCCTGTCTCGGGAAAATTTCACTGACATCTGTTCCCAGCTTTCTGCCTACATCAACCACTGTCTTTCTCGCCGCGCTCTCAAAGCGTTGCTGTCAAAAGGTATCACGATGTCTACAGTTTCTAGTTATTTCAATAGAAACCGAGCACCGACTGCTTCAGGTCCCACCCAGGCGGAAATTGAGGGCGCCCTAGATACACTCTTCACATACTTTGATGACAACTTTTCAATCATGAACCAAACGTTAACTGCAGAGGCCATGAGAACAGTCATGGCCCGTTTATGGAAAGAAGTGCTGGTAACTGTGGAGAGTTTATTGGTCCCTCCACTTTCAGACAAGCCTTCCAACCAACGGCCCCTCACTCAGCAAGAAGTGGATGTAGTATCTCGCTGGCTCCTTTTGCTCCTCAACTTTTTCAATGCAGTGGACGAAGAAACGGGAGAAGCAAACGGCGTACCCATGGATATTCTCAAGTCTCCCAAATATCACGAAATCCAAAGTCTCTTCTTCTTCTACTTCGAGCCCACCGATAACTTAATCCGAACATCTGAACGGATGGCATCCGCAACATCAGCACGACACCAGGCGAACAGAAACCGATTTTCCGCCCCGCCTTCCATTTTGAGTCCGTTCTCTGCAATTGGTGGTGCTGCCGGCATCCCGTCCGCCCGCCGGTCGAAGAGTATCATGTTATCCCGTAACCTGGGCACGATGAAGAAAGCCAAGCAGGAAAAATGGCGAGAGGCACAAGCAGAGCCGAATGATGATATGATCCTGCGAATTCTACGGATGCGGCCGGAGGCACATGCGTATATTCGTGATCGCAGTCGGCAGAAGGAGAGACTCGCCACGGCTGCTGCTGCGGATCTAATCGTCAAACAAAGCTTAATGGCCGGCAATGGAGGTCGGATGGCTAGTATATTGCCGCGACGGTAAACCATAGTTTCTACCATGAGCTCTACGATATGGGATATGACCGGAATGTTTTTTTTTTTTTTTTTGACGAATGCTCTACTTTGCATGGGTTTTCGTCTGGTGAAGTTATTATATTTTAACATGTGGGAGATACAGCCTTGTTTGAAGTTCTTTTTGTTTCAACTTCCCTCCAACATATTCTTCATTGATCTCAACTCAGAGAGCAGACCTACAAAATTCTCGCATTATGTTTAGCGGATTTACTGTTTTTCCAACCGTCTACATCCTTCTAGCAGCATGATATCACGGCTTATATATTCTCTCTGTGTCTTCCAAGGTTGGCGTTTGTCCCATTCTTCTCAACTTGAACTATTACTTCGCCGCTATTACGCATTGTGTTTCGCTTCAACTTGACAAACCTTGCCGTTTGACATGACAAGCTCGTATAATTCCCCCACATGCTTCTCTGTTTCATGCTTTATTTATTGTTCATTCTCGTTTCCGCAGCCCATCTGAGCTCATGGTATCTTTCCTCCACGTTAATTCCATTGTTAGTTAATAATCGCACCTATACTTGGTTTTGATACTTTAGTTGATATAATTACCAGATGAGCGTTCGGGAATGGTTACTTAGAAATAGCTTGTTTTCTAATCTTAGCGAATTAACTATGTGGTTTTATTGATTTATAACGATTGATTTTGGTAACTGAGGTATCTGTTCAAGGCAGAGGTGCCTAGATCATGCTTGAGACTAGTAATATTTCTAAGGATCTCCCTATAACCAACATAACCATAAAACCACAGTAGAAAAAAGTGAAAAAACGGATCAAAATTTTATTAGTTCCAAGCAATTTTATGTGTGTGTTACTACAACACGGGCCAGTAGATATACTACCGGACGATCTATGTATATACGTAGAAAAAATCACACGTTCCAACTATTGTAGAGCAATACACTCGATCTCGACGGGGACACCCTTGGGAAGCTGGTGGACAGCAACACAGCTGCGAGCAGGGCGACGAGTGAAGAATTTCTCATATTCAGCATTCATTTCGGCGAAGTCATTCATATCCGTGAGGAAGACCTAAGAATGAGATTCCCGACAAATTGGCCCCTGTGTTAGTGTGTTTTATCATCATCTTAAATTTTAAGAAATTGAGAATCGAACAATAAAATATAGGCATCAATTCATCTTCCACTCTCGCTCAAGCAGATCGTTCTTCAGTGGAATGGATGATGTAACACTGTCATTTCCCCTCAGTCACTTACATTAACCTTAACCACCCGATCGACTGTGGTACCCGCCGCAGCCAATACGGCAGCAATATTCCTGCAGCACTGTGCGGTCTTCTCCCCGACGGTCCCTTCAATCACATTTCCCTTTTCATCGGCTGGGATCGCACCGGAGAGGAACACCTGTCCATTTGCTCTAATGGCGTGGGACTATTGCTTTATGTTTTGCGAAAAAGTGCAAGTTCGAGTTAGCCCCATTGCGAATGGTTACGCAAAAAGAGTGTAAATCAAAAAGGCACGTACGTAAGGGCCCGCAGCTGGATTTGAAGTTCATTAGCATGTACTGGGAATTGAAATGGAAATTGATTGCCCTGGTCAGGGGCGGAGGGCCAGGTTCGCTTGGTGGGAAGAAGGGTGGAAGTTGGGAACTTAGACTTACGAGGGCAAGCATCTTTCGCGAAAACGTGGACGATATCAGCCATGTTTCTCGATTGTGTATGTGTGAGACAGAGATGAATTTGCAACGGCAAAGAGGGTTGACGATGGACAGGAGGAGAGCGGAGACGAGCGCTGCAGAGAATGCGGGTTCGTAGATGTTGCCTGAACATGACCTCACTGAGTTGCGCCGGTTGTTGTTTGCTTTGGTTTGATTTCGGTGTTCGTTGACTTCCGCTTATGGATGCGTGGATGGTCACATGACCACGGGTAGATTCGGGAACTTCGCACCACCCGCCAGATCGTTATTTGATCAATTGGTTGAATAAGAGCGGATTGTTTTCATTCGAAGACAATCTCTCTAGTTTTGTTCGTTAGCTTTACATTGCCCGTATTTTAGGTGTGAACCCGCCCGCTGTTCGCTCACCTCATCCACGTGATATCAAACTATATTTAAGTGGGCGCCAAGGCTTTCCTGCAACAGACTAGCGCCCTGCCTATCAATACACAACTAACGAAACAGCTGCATAGCAATCAATATATCCGTACATACTAATTAACTGCCTAGGTAGTTATCTGGCATGCCATCCCTTCCACGCTATTCAACAGGATGTGAATTCCAGTCCGCGCGCCTTTCAGCTCAATTCTCCAAAAGATTGATTTCGCTTGCCTGAAACAGCCAGAAGCAAGCTTCTTCCCATACCACCTAAGGTAACTAGACATCCTGGCCCCTGCGAATTCATAGCTGCGAAAATTCCACGACCTCTGACCAATTGGCCAATAATTGAAATGCCGTCCAAATGAAAATGTGCTCAATTGTCCTCATTCATGGCGCTGCCAAGTCCAACCCCCTCAAGTCACACAATGCAGATAACATGTTATAGCAAATGTGACTTATTTTTATTCATATCCCTCGTACATTCCATAGCAGGCAGGCCCATCTCCTCATCCTGGAGCTTGAACCAATTGGCTTTTGTTTTCTCACACAAAAACGGGGGATATTTTCGCGTTTTTATATCTCTGGTCAGATGCTAGGTCTTATCTGGTTACATGACAAATGCAAGTCATAGGTGCAAACAATCAGCAGAAAACAAAGTGACTTTGCTGCCACTCCTCAGTTAATCTTTGATTCCATCATTTTGCCTTTTCTGCTAACATCTATTGTTAGAAGTCTGTTATTTCACATGGTACTTTACTGTACATTAACACATATTTCTTCTTAAAGCCTGCATGTCCCAGAGTCAGGATGCAAGCTTTGTGTGTTTCTATTCCTTCCTGCCCCCAAGAACTGAATTTCGATTTCTGCGGTTTTGTCCCTTTCTACCACATAAAATTAAGCACCCAAAACAGCCGCAGAGACCGGTTCTTGGATAGGTGATTATGACATTCTTCGTTTTCAGCTTAACTCTGCTGCTGCAGCTCGCCTCAGCCCATTTCTCTGTTAAATATCCCACCTGGCGTGGTGATTCCTTTTCAACACAGTGGAACAGACCATGTATGCATCTGTATATCTCTCAGTTACCCTATCTGCTCTCACTCCTCCCCCCGACCATAAATCCAGTTCGAAGATATCTAATACTGCTACTCAGGCGGAGGGGTCAATGTGACTAATAACCGAACACAATGGCCACTGGACGGAGGTTCCGTCCTCTTTAGCCCCAGCCATCCGTGGGCAATAACATATGTGAATCTCGGTCTCGGCAGCGACGACAAAGTTATCTTCAATATCTCCCTGGTCTCAGGTTTCAATCAAACTGGGAATGGCACGTTCTGTTTTCCAAAAATCCAAATTCCACCTTCGTTAAACTTCGCAGCTGGGACAAATGCGAGTCTTCAAGTCATTCAATTATCGGAACTAGGATCTGCGTTGTATAATGTCAGTTTAATGTTCTTTTCTTTTCCTTTCTCCTTTCTTCCCTCTTTCATTTTCACAGTTGTTGTTGTACCTGTCCCGATTTCGATTCGGGCAACCATACCCCTTGTAAAATTTGCAGAATGAGAACAAAAATATAGGGCATGTTATTAATATACTTATCCCCCCATTAGTGTGCCGACATCACCCTCTCCAAAGATACAAGACTTCTTTCAACTGAGAGCTGTGCCAACTCCTCAGGTATCAACTGGAAGCCCCTTGGAGCAGCTACTAGAGGACCATCGAACACCACCCAAAAAGGAGTTGGGTCTGTGCCCATAATTGATAAAAGTGTCATGAATATGTGGCTCGGTGGGGTTGTGGCATTTTGGCTCTGGAACTGGTGATTTTTAGTTCAGTCTCAAAAATAACAACCACACAACTCCTGCTATTTTTGAAGTTCATCTATGGCCATCGAGTGATTCCTATATCGCATTATTTGAAGCAGAATACCCTTATAGGTATTTAATTAGGTTGATGAATTATTTGTGATGTGTTGTATTATGATGGCGTATCGTTTCAAAAACTGAGGCGGAATTGAGAACTACGTTGAGAGAAGTTAAATAAGTTCTCTTTAAGCAGGACATATATTCATGCAGGGAGAGGGATTTTGAGATTCAGAACAATTTTTAATTTCCACATAGCATGTAACTTGTTTTCCTATGTCATTGACGCTTTAGCTGCTGTAAAACCCGAGTTCTGCTAGATATACTGCTGCTGACTTCACAAATCTATCACCAAGCCAGGGCACTAAGGATTGTCAAGTAATCTGTCGACGGAGCGTACGTATATCACAGTCTAATAGAGGGTCTAATGCCATGCAGCCGCACTAAGTCTGCATTGAGCCCTCTTCCCTGAAACCATACTCTGGTCCTTTGATCTAAAATACACACAAGATGGAACCGGGGCTTCTCGCCAATCCTACCACCTTCTCAAAACTTGACTACTTTATCAAAAAGCTCAACAATTTCATGAATTCTAGTAAGCCTGCCATTCTATCATACATGCTTGTAGACCTACATCTAATACTGCTGCTGCAGTCTTTTTGACTTGAATTTGTAACTTCCTAGTCTGATGTCTGACCTTCAAAACAGCAGCTGTATCAAGAACCTTTTCAATGTTTTCAACATCAGTAAATTTTCTATTAGAATCAGATTGAATTCTCTTCTTAATTTGGAACTGTAAAAGCTCTTCTGACTTTAGTTCAATATTTTATCAGATTTTAACTAACGAAATCGGTCACTGAGCGGATGGGATCTGAGCAGATAGCCTCCCACCCTCAAACACAGTTAAATTCCAAAATAAAGCAATCACCAAAACTAGAATTTCTCATATAATTTATAGAGATCTATTTCTTATGTCTATTAACAGGTTCTAGCAGTAAAATCAACTATATTACACTTCCTGCAGTGTGATGGAGCTCACTTTCTAGATGACTGATTCAAATTCTCTACCCCTATTGTACAGTTTGATTAATTGCTTGAGTTCTAGCTATTTCTTTCTCAGCTGTTACTGCTTCAATCTAGGCGCAGATGAACTGAAGTTTGATTGCCAACTAGATAAGCTATTTCAATGAATACTAAGGTGATTTATGAAAGAGGGGCCTGGGGAAGGATCTTTCTTATATACCTATTCCCGCTAGGCGGTTGCTAGACAGATCCTAGGCCGTTGTTAGGCGGTCTCTGTAGGGCGGTTGCTATTATCCGTAGCCCAATAGACAACGCCATCACACATCAGCTGTTAAAGCTTCATTCTGAGCTAGTGTAGCTAGCCTCCCCTCCAGAATTGAAGAATCCCTGAACAAACACACACAGATGATATTTGTCATCAGAAGCATGGCCTGATCATACAAATTAATAAGTGAATGAGTTTGAAAAAAGTTCATAAGAGTGTGAGAAGGGGCAGAAGAAGAATAGCCTGATGATATTTTGATTATGAAAGAAATTATTCATCAGATATTGCTAAAATACTTCACTAGTTACACTACAGAGCGGCGGATTCTCTATGAAAATCATCAAATATTCAATGTATTCAACAACAAACACACTTAAATATTTAAAATATTAATAAATTAAGACTATCTAATAGTTGAATATATAGCTATTTATTAGGGCAACTGTGAATAGTATGTTCAATAGTTCCACATTCACTCTAGTTTGGTGGAGCTTGCTGATGAGATATAGCTTTAATCTGAACTTCAATCTGCATATCAAGCTGCTGAACATGTCCATGACCTTCCTGTAAAGATAGAATAGTATCCTGACCTAGATTAGCATGTCTTTTTGTCTTTTTCTTTGTTTTTTGCTCATTCTGAAGAATGTTAAGGCGCAGTCGCTGGTAATACGGATTAATGTTGGTCCGCTCCGACCCCAACCATATTCGATTGCTTAGGTTGATCCGGCTCCAATCCTCAACCGCCTATATATATTCGGCTGCTCGTCACATTCTCACATTCTAATTCTCTGTTTAGTATTCTCATCACAGCTATCTAGTTAGATAGATGAATTGAGCTTTTGTCTTGTATATTATCATGCTTCTAGTTGAGCCATGACAAAGAATAGAATACTCTTTTAATTTTATACATTTAATTAATAATTATAACTCATTCTTAATTTTTTTGAATAACTGTATATGATCTCTGATTGTTGCTCAAACAACGCCTTTTTCAAAACTTAGCCAATTTTTAAATTTTTAATTTAAGAATACTCTCATTTGAAAGCCATTACTGAAATTGATCAGTCTTTTAATTTTCATAATATTCAGATAAGATTTGAAGAATTGATTGTTGAAAATATGCTTTTCTTCAAAAAGTGAATACTCATCAACAACTTTCATTATCTACCTACTGCACTTGATCTAAAGAGTGTGAAAATTGAATGAATAAGAGATTGATTAGGTTAAAACAATTCAGACAATTTTTAAAAGCCTTCATCAAGATATTGTTGAGAAAAAACACATCTAAGCTCTTTAAAAACTCTGCCAATTTTGATTTTCTTCTCACCACATCAAGTAATTACCTCCTCACACTGCCCTCATCGAAGTTTGCCTAGATATAGCAGAAAAGATACCTGTGAAAAGTGAAGAATATATGATCTAAGATCTCTGCATCTAATCTCTGTAGACTACAGACTAAAGGTTAAAACTAGCTAGATATTGTTAGGGAGCGAATGCGAGCTGCATAAGAAGGAAACTCTCTGCGTTGCTAACTGCTATATAACGAAATACTAAGCTTGATGGGATGAAAGGGGGTGCTGGGGCCTGCGTGGATTATAACCACCTGCATGGTCGTGTGGTCACGTGATATGGATTAGGCCTAATCGGGCGCCGAGCTTAATCCGACGTCGGGTCTAACCGGGCACCGGCCTTCGGTCGGGCTCGGTCGGACGCTGAGCCTAACATCACCCCCCGGTCTAGGGGCAGGCATGTCCTCATGCCGGTAGGTCGTCATCAACCTCGTCCTTCAGGTAGCTGTCTGTCTCCCATGCCTTCAGCCACTCATCTAGTCGCCTTGGGGGTCCAGCTTTTGTAGGGTTAGCCTCATGGAAGTCGCGTATGGCGTGTGGTGATCCTTTGAAGTCGCGAGCGGGGTACCATGAAGAATCCTCATCAAACCCCTTCCAGCGCACCCGATACTGCAGCTTGCTCCGGCTTATTCGACTGGCCAGTATACGATCTATTTCCCATTCATTCTCACCATCTATTTCAATTGGGTCTGGTGGTCTGATAGTCTGGCCAGGTAGAGGGTCTCTGGAGTCCTTGCGTAGCTTGTCTGGGGAGAAGATTGAATGAATCTTCATTGTTATGGGGAGGTCCAGTTTGTAGGCATTGCCCACCTTTTCCAGGATTCTGAAGGGGCCGGCATTCTGCTCTGCCAGTTTACGGCTTGGTCGATCCATCTTGTATGATTTCAATGTTAGATAAACAAAATCTCCTACTGCAAAGTCAGGCTCTCGATGGTGCTTGTCAGTCTGCCTCTTCATCTGTTCCTGTGCTGTCCTTATGCCTTTACTCGCCTGGTTCCAGATCTCTCTCATTCGGTGAATGAAGCTCCTTGCTGCTTCTCGATTTCTTTTCTCATTCATGTCCAATTTCTCCGCCAGTGGTTGCCAGTCAAATGACATTCGGGGTTCATATCCATTTGCTGCGAGGAAGGGGGAGATCCCTGTGGAAGCATTTGGGGTAGCTGCGGAGGCATGGTCTATAATGGGCAGCCACTCATCCCAGTCATCTTGGTAGTAACTGACATAGGGGCGAAGACGGGTGGCAATGTATTGATTCACCACTTCTGTCTGTCCATCAGTTTGTGCATGATGCGCCGTTGAGAGTTTCAGTTTTATGCCCAGGATCTGTGTAAACTCATCCCAAAAGCTTGATATGAACTGGGGGCCTCGGTCAGAGACAATTGAGTCAGGCGCCCCATTGTATGAATAGTAGAATCGAATGAATAGTCGGGCCAGCTCCTGGGCTGTAACTCCCCGGGTGGTTGGAATGGAGATTGTCTTCTTGCTTAGCCGGCATACTATGACCAAAATGGCATCATAACCTGTTTTGCTTTTCGGCACGTCCATGAAGTCCATTGCAATATGCTGCCATGCCCGTTCTGGTATTGGTAATGGCTTTAGCAAACCAGGAGTCTTATCTCTTGGAATTTTACTGATCCGGCACACATGGCAGTTCCGAATATAGCGTAGGACGTCTGTCCGCCAGGTGGCCCACCAATAGCGTGATTGCACCAGGGCCAGGGTCTTTCGTCCTCCAGGGTGTGCTGTTGAAGCTTGATCATGAATTTCCTGCAGTAGCTTGGCTATCAGGGTTTCCTTTTCCTGAACAGGCACCACTAGTCTTCCATTGTACCGTAGCACATTGTCCTCCATTGTATAGGGACTATTCTCATCATCTGCCTGCTGCCGCAGGGGCTCAATTGAGGTGGCTGTCTTGTTTAGAGACACTATGCATTCAGCAATGCTCTCTTTCTCTGAGGAGTTGATGCTAGCAATGTCTGTAGAGGGAGTGATCTGGGGGTCGAGGGTCTCTGGTCCTAGGAGGATCTGCATACGGCCGTCCTGTTGCCTTCTAACCTGCTCAGGCCTGCTCAGTGCGTCTGCTAGCAGGTTGGCCTTGCCTGGTCGATACTTGATCTCAAAGTAGAAACGGGAGAGGAACTCTGCCCAGCGGGCTTGACGTGCATTCAGCTTCTTGGTAGTCATGAAGTATTCCAGTGCACGATGATCAGTGAGGATCTTGAATCGTTCCTCCCGTTGTAGTCCCTCAAGCTCTGCCCGCCATTCTTGTAAGGCCCGGACTACTGCCAGCATTTCCTTATCATGAACTTCATAATTAAGCTCTGCACCATTCATTGTCTTTGAATAGAAGGCTACTGGGTGCCAAAGGTCATTTTCAAATCTTTGACTTAGTACCCCAGCCACTACTCCGTCAGAGGCGTCAGTCTCAATACGAGTCTCCCGCTCAGGGTCATAGTAACGCAGTGTCGGAGCCTCCACCAGCTGCCTCTTCAGTTTTTCAAAGGCTGATTTGCATTCTGATGTCCACACAAATGGGATAGTCTTCTTTGTCAACTGGTACAGTGGCTTTGCGATTCGGCTGTAGTTCCTTATGAATCGTCGGTAGAAATTGCCAAATCCTAGGAATGACTGGACTCCTTTGACTGTGGTGGGGGCCTGCCATCTCACAATGGCAGCTGTCTTCTCTGGGTCTGCCTCAATCCCTTCTGTACTGATGATGAACCCTAGGTATTTTGTCCTCTGGACTGCAAACTCACATTTCTGGATGCTGGCTTGCAAACCTGCTGTCTTTAGTCGGTCTAGCACTGAGTTTACCTGCTGCTTGTGCTCCTCCAGATTCTTGCTATAGATTAGAAGATCATCCATGAATGCTGTCATAAACTTGTCCAGGTAGTCAAAGAAGATACTGTTAACAAACCGTTGAAAGCAGGCAGGGGCGTTTGTAAGGCCAAAGGGGACCACCCGATATTTATAGGTCCCGTAGCGGGTTCTAAAGGTGGTCAGGTCCTCAGACTCAGGGTCCATTCGGATGCGATGGAACCCCTGCCGAATGTCCAACTTTGTAAAGTATTTCGCCCCATTGAGTCGGTCCATCAGCTCATCTATCAGGGGCAAGGGATACTGATCTCGTTTGGTTATAGCATTCAGCTTGCGAAAGTCAACACAGAATCGTAGCTTCTTCCCACTACGGGCAATCAGGATTGGGGAGGCGTAGGGGGCTGAACTTGGGGTGACGAAACCCTTTGCTAGGTTGGCTTCAAGGTAGGTCTTCACTGCCTCTAGTTCCTCTAGATTCATCTTATATAGAGGCGCATGTCCAATGCCCTGGGTGAGGTCAACATCAGGCTGGAGCTCTATTTTAAAATCAACATTCTTCCGTAGGGGGGGCAGTTCATCTGATGCTTTCTTTGAGAAGCAGTCCTCCCGGCCTTTCAACCATTCTGGTAAGTTGCTGATCAGCTCCTCATCAGACTCATCCTCAGCTCCCACTAAACCCCGCTTCTCCTCAAGCTGTTTATCAATTTCATACAGACTGGTTATGAAGACTGTTGACTTCTTGTTCTTCATATAACCATGGAAGGAAGCAGCCCCAATGAAGTTCATATCCATCATCTGTGGTGCTGTCTCCTCCCAGGTCAGCCCCTGCCTCGTCTCAGGCATCACGACTGAGCTGGTCCCTTTCAATCTGCGGAGCTGAGCCTGATGCTCCTGTCTGATCTCCTCATCCAGCTTGATCTCTCTTCGTTCCACATCCGCCTGATGCTCAGGCTTGGGGTCTGGGCGCTTCAGTACTGACCAGGGTACTATCTTCAACATCGGCTCCGCCACCTGTTCAGGGATAGACCGTTCACTCGGCCAAACCAGGCGTTGGTTTTTAACATCAAGCCATATATCCTGTGCTGCCAACCACTTCCGTCCCAGGATGACAGGGTGCTGGCCTAGGTCTGTTACCAGCAGAGGGACATTCTGAAATCTCCGGCCATCCACCCAGAGGTTTAGGGTCAATGTGCGGTCTATCACCCCGCCGGGGGCGCCATTGTATCCCTTCATGCGGCATTTGAATGGGAGTTCTTGAAACTTCCTATCAAAGAATCTTGCCAATTCTATGGCATATCGGGTATCAATAAAATTCGCACCATTTGCTCCAGTATCAGCAAGAGAATTTGTAGAAGTAGCAATTCCATTGTAGGCTAATTTGATTGGTACATTAAAGCTTTTCCCCCCAATCAAGTCCTTCATCTCAAACCTCTCACAGACTGTTGAACTACCTGAGGTGGAGTCTTCTCTCAGGCTCACTCTTTTCCCGAATCTGCTGAAGGCTCAGGGGCATCATTCCCTGTGAGCTCAGCAATCACCTGCTGGGACTTCTGCTTTGCAGGGCAGTTCCTGGCAATGTGGCCTTTTTCCTTACAGTAGTAGCACTGAATATCCGGACGAGAGCTCAAGGCCTCCTTCACAGTAGGGGATTTTGTTGTAGAGATGCTGGGGGGTGTTTGACTGTTGGCGGTCTGCAGGGTGTTCTGTTTGAAGGTATTAGGCCCATTTCCCCGCGAGCTCTTTGATTTCTGGGTGGCATTGATTGTCTGGAGGGTGTGAGCTGCCTGCGCACAGATTTTCTGAAACTCCGCATATGTATCAGTGGTCGCATTGGCTACTGCTACCATCTTCTGGAGGTCAAAGGACAGCTTGTCATTGAAGTCTGTCTTGTAGTCCCCCCTGGCAATCTTGGCCTCCCCTGCCAGGTGTAAAAATTTTGTGACAAATTCATGATAATTATCCCCATTGCGCATAATCAGCTTGCGATAATCACCCTTGGCATTTTGCAGCTTGTTAGCATCCTCATATATTGACTTGAGGTGCTCAAACATCTCTTCTGCGGTTTGATATTGCTCGGGGTGGTCCTCTTCCATACGGGGTGCAATGTGACGTGCTGCGTCCCCATCAGTCCGGTTTTCAATGTACGCTATTCTCATGCGTTCAGTAGGGTAGTGGTCAGCATTCTCCCGGAGCTTGTTCTTCATCCGGGAGAGCCAGTGTTCAAATTTCGGCTCCTTGCCGTCAGTGAGGTGTTTCGGGTCATCAATCTTGACAGACCTCCTGGCAGTCTCAGAGGGGGTGACGCCTCGACTTGCTGCTTGGTTGCTGACTGTCATGCGGACCAGGGTGTGGCTAAGTTCATCACGTTCAGCAATTAGCTCATCAATCTGGCTTTGCTTGACAGCGGCCTGATTAGTAACGTTGTCCCATTCCATTCTCAGACGTGTGATCGTATCCCTTAATGTTTTTTCATCGTCAAAGATGCCATCAAAGATCGCCGCCAACTCATTATAAACACGGTCGCTGTCTGAGTGGATTGCCTCTCTGAATTCCTCAATTGAGACGCGTGGTTGGTCAGTTGGTCTTGTTAGGAGGTATCGCCAGTCCTTTCGGCCCCTTCCAGGGGGTTGGGAGCCTGTGGTGGCCATCTGATGTTGGATTGAGCTGTTGTCTTCAACAGTGCTGTTGTCTTAGCAGTTGATCTGACGCGTTGTCAGGCTCTGAACTAGCAGGTTCTAATTCAACTGAGGCACTCAAGTTTTCTGCTGAAACCTGAGTGAGAAGGTAGAAGGGAAGCTTAGTATTATGTTAGGGAGCGAATGCGAGCTGCATAAGAAGGAAACTCTCTGCGTTGCTAACTGCTATATAACGAAATACTAAGCTTGATGGGATGAAAGGGGGTGCTGGGGCCTGCGTGGATTATAACCACCTGCATGGTCGTGTGGTCACGTGATATGGATTAGGCCTAATCGGGCGCCGAGCTTAATCCGACGTCGGGTCTAACCGGGCACCGGCCTTCGGTCGGGCTCGGTCGGACGCTGAGCCTAACAGATATAGCTAAGAATAGGAGCAAGCTAGAACTAAGTACATATTTATAAGATATCTCATAGAGTTAAGCTTTAACTAATTCTTTAACAAGTTTAACAGAGCTTAGTTAATTAAAACTCAGTAAAAATCAACTGAAGCTTTAACTGAATCTGATTAAGCTCTAGTAGAGAAGATGTTTTAATGAGATTTGCAAATTTCTCTTAATATATTAGTTTTTTTTGATTTTTTTTCAAAAAGTTAAAATCTTGGTAAAATTCAACTTTTTCTTTAATAAAGAAAAATAGAGATATTGATTCTATATATATTTTGAAAAATTGAGCTGCACACTAGTTGTATAAAAAAAATTTCTTCAATATAAATAAAATCAATCAGCTTTTAACCATTTTTCTATAAAAAGTTGCATTTTTTAACTAGTTTTTTTATTAAAAACTAGTATTTCTTTTCTGACTTAATCAAAATTGAAATTAATAGTTTTTTACCTCTTCTGTATCTCAAGTATTTATAAAAATTTTATTAATTTATCTTAAACACTGATTTTAGTTTACTAGATTTTCTTGAAAAATCTAGTCTAGTTACTGAACTAGTAGTAAAATCAGATAGATTTTTATCAAAGTTTGATAAATCAAATATATAAGAACTATAGATAGAAGTTGAAACATGAAAAAAACACTCTCTATATTTGAAACAGAGAAAGAGACTGTTAGGGAGCGAATGCGAGCTGCATAAGAAGAAAACTCTCTGCGTTGCTAACTGCTATATTACGAAATACTAAGCTTGATGGGATGAAAGGGGGTGCTGGGGCCTGCCTGGACTATAACCACCCGCATGGTCGCGTGGTCACGTGATTAGGATTAGGCCTAATCGGGCGCCGAGCTCAATCCGACGTTCTAGTCTAACCGGGCCTCGGTCGGGCTCGGTCAGACGCTGAGCCAGCCGGGCGCCGGGTCGAGTCTAACCGGGCGCCGGGCCTCGGTAGGGCCCTGAGCCTAACAGAGACTCAGGAAGAGACTTATCAAAAACTCTCTGAATAAGAGATTAAAAAAGAAATAAAAGAGATAAATTGATAGATCAAGTTAAATAACTTAATAATTTAAAGTTTATAGTATTTATTTTGAAAAATCAAGTAGATAAAGAAAAAAATCAAAAGATTATTAATCATCTAATTTCAATAATGTAATTAATAAGTGAGTGAACCATAAAAGTGAGTGAACCACTTCTCACTTTCTATATAATGAGAATGTCTTCAAAGCCTCAACTATAAAGAAAAACTAGCAAATTACATTATAAATTATTTTCTATACACTTAGAGCATGTATGGGCAGTATGCTCAATAATCCCACAGACACTACACTGTGGTGCTGCATGTTTTTGTGATCATGACTCAGCAGTCTCAACCACTCTCTGCTCTCATCCATTGACCCTTCACATGTGATCCAAGCCTTCTTCAACCCTCAAAGCATCCTCTTAAGCTACATATGTACAGTCTCTTTCTTGCTTTCTCTTTTGTTTGGCATTTGAGCTCTTAACTCTCTGTTTTCAGCTGCTAGAATAGCAGCACTATGTATTGTCATTTGACATCTCTTCACCAGCTGATTTAGGGTACAATTGATTGGACTAGGTGGGCTCTGTGTACAGTGCTTGATATATTCTTTAACTTTCTCAGCCTGCTGCTCTAATTGGTGTACATTATATGATGTGGCTGTCATCCAGGAGGCCTGGGAACTGTGGAAGGTTCCTGGGGAGGTGAGAGTATACATCATGATATTAAGCTGTGAGAAAACCTGCTCAAAATCATACAGATCCAGCTCAGCAGCTCTAAAGCTCCTTTTGATGTTGCTCTCAGTCAGAGCCTGCATCTGATCTGCAGGATAAAGACTCAGAAACTCCTTCTTGTCAATATGATTGATCTTAAGCTGCATCTGATTTTCCATCTGCTGTCTGTACATAGTTTTCAGAGGTGAGAAGCAGCTAACATTCAATGACTGAAGAAGATAAGAGAAATGTGATGACATGTAGAGGACAATGATCTGATTCTCAGTGCAAAATTGATTAAATCTAGCTGAGACATGGCTTCAGTGTTAGTTTAGAATCAATGGTTGATATCTATTCTTCATACAGAGTAGGATCTTCTTGTTGAATATCTCTTTCAGTCAATATAAGCCCAGCTGGTCAGTGATTCAGTCATTCTTACTGACTTCAATCACTCAGTTATGTGGTAGCTCTTCTATCTCATATCAGCAGAATTAATGCATCTTTTCTTTGAGAATAATCATTGTATACAAGGCTCAGTCAGTTGCATTGACTTCAGCAATAACAGTCACTCATTTCTAATCTCCAGACTGTACAAGCTTGAGATTCTTACCTCTTTCAGATTCAGTCATCACTCTGATAGTCTCAATTACACTCATCTGAAACTCTGTCTTATCAAAGTTGTAGATATCATTTTTCAGAATTTTATACTTCATAATAATATTTTGTATAAGTTTAAATCACTCATAAATAATATCAGAATCCTCACATAGAGCTTACTGATGACCATATTTATATAAGAACTTGTATTTCAGCTCATCATGATGCTTGACAAAGTTTCATACTCAGCATTCACTCACTGTGAGTGAGGGATTGAATTCTCAACTGACAAGAAGAAGATTGACTATTTCTCATATAGCTGCAACTCAGAAAGACTGATCTTACTTATTCATGATTAGAATTCATTGAACAAGAGATTCTTCCTCTGTAAGATTAAATTTTCAATTCTTTGAAGAAGTGACAACACATGCTGTATGATCATGTATATAATAAAGTTATATAAAAGACTTCATATGGCTTTGCTGCAGCTCATACACTTGAAATTTAATCATTTTTAAGTGCTTGAATGACTAAAAGAAGTCTTTCTTCCTGAGTAAAGGTTTTATTTCTTTATGTGATTAATATTTTTGATGCAGAGCATTTCTCATTATATGAAGAGTGAGAAGTAATTCATTTCCTTATATAATTTACTCACTTATTAATTATATTATCAAAGCAAATTCATGAGATCATTAAGTTCATAGTAGATATGATCATCTTAATCAGATATATTATACTTTAGCCTTAAACTAGTCAATTTAAACAGGAAATTATCACTTAAAATCAATCAAAAATAGCACAGAGTATAGTTAAAAAGTCTATTTTTATATAAATAGCTGCTACTTCTATTTCTGCTTCTGCTCAGTCAGTGTTTCTAAAAGTCTTAAAGAAAAAAAGCTTAAAATTAGAAAAAAAATTTAAAATAAAAAAAGCTAAATTAGTTAAAAAAACAATATCTCATTTTAAAGCTCTTAAATAGAGAAGTAATAAATCAACTTCAGAGCTTAAAAATAACTCTTAAGTTAAAAAATAAGTTAAATCAAGATTTATTCTCAGTAGTAATAAATAAAAAAAATCTTTACAATTAATATCTTTTTTATAAAAAACTCTCTAATAATTATCATATTACCTAAATTCTCAGCTAACTTTTTCATTGAAAATAAAAAAAAATTAAAAATTTCTAGTGAAAAAAAAACTACAGATAGAGATTAAATTAGATAAAGATAAGAAATAATAAAAATCAATTATTTACAATATTCTTAATAATATTTTTGATAATAAAAAAGATATAACAGTATTAAAAAAAGAGATAGAGAATTATAATTCTTTAATTCAACTGAAGAATAATCTTATCTGACTGAGTAAATCTGATATTAGATAAAAGAAAGAAAGTAGAACTAATATTGATTGTACTAAGTCTTCAGAACAGATAAAAATCTCATTACTTTTTATAGCTAATTAAGTGTTAAAAACTTTTAAATATATTGACTTTAGATCTATAGTTAAAACTCATATTTAATGCAAAAGATATCAAAAATGAGATCACTTTATAGAAGCTCACAAATACTCTATAGCATGTGAGATTTGTGCAGAAAATTATAGTACAATAGATCATACTTGTGTCATATGTGATGTGAAGAGTAAATCATGTTCTCACATCATATTTAAGTGCAAGAATTGCAAGGAAAATCATATAACAACAGCTTTAATTTACTCTTTCTATTTAAAAAATAAAAGAAATAATATCTCAAGAGAGAATTAAAGAGATAAAACAGTTTTTAATAAGAATAAAGTAAATTCTCAGTCAAGAGGTAGAACTAAAAAAAGGAATTCTCAAGTAGAGAGATTATCAAAAAGCAAGTCTTCAGTAAAAATTAAATAAACTATCAATGCAAATATTTTTATAAAAATATCTATTTTTAATCCTCAGAAATTAATTTCTATAAAAACTATTATAATTATTAATAATAGTGAATTACAATAATAAAAAGAGAAAATTTTTATTTATATAATTATTTAAATATTTATTACAATAAAAAAAGAAAAAAAAAGTAAAAATTTTCTTCTAAAATTATATTTTTATAAAATAATATAGAAAGAGATAATATTTCTATTTATTCTTATCTAAATACAGCTTTTGTTCAGAAAATTAATTTTATTTTAATATAAAAGAAAAATCTAGATATTGAGCATCAGTTTCAAATTTCATATTCTAGCTATTATTATTTTTAACCAGAGAAAACTAAAGTCAAATCTAGAGTAATAATATACTTTAGAAAGAGCTTAAGATTTTAATTTAATTTGAAATATAAGATGATTTTAGATTTTGATATTCTAGTTGATAATATTATAAATAAATTTAATTAAATTGAATCTATTCAGCTAATTAATATCTAGAATAAAAAATCTTTACAGAAAAATAATAGTAGCTGAATAGTGAATAAAACTCTTCTAAACTTATCAGTAAACAAAAAATTAATTATAAGTAGAGATTTTAATACTCATCACTTATAGTAGAATGATGACTACACTAAGTTTATAAGAGCAGACAAATTGATATATTGACTGATTTTAAAAGAATTTGATTTAATTAATAAATATGATAAAGAAATATACTATAAATAAAATTTATTAAAAATGCCATTTATAAATCTAATCTTTTTATCTAAAAATTACATGAGAAAAAAGTATGAAACTAATTTATTAATTTAAAAAAAGTATCAGAATTAGTTTATAAAGTCATTTAATTTGATATATAATTATATGATAATGATAGAGTTGAAAATTTATTATTATTTAGTCAATGTAACTTTGAAAAAGCTTAATTGACAGAGATTATAAATCAAATAAGAGTTTTGAAAGAAAAAAATCAAAAAAATTTATAAAATATTAATACTAAATTATTAAAATTTACATTAGAAAATAAAATAGTATTAATAACTAATATTATACTATCAGATATTAAAGATAATATACTCAAAAAGTATCAATTAAATTACTTAAAACTTTGATGGTCTAAGACTTTGAGTAATAAATATAAAAAATTATCTAGAGCTAGAAAAGATTGAAAAGAGAATTTGATATCTATAAATATATATAAAGATATCAAAAACAACTACTTTTCTAATATCAAAAGAGTAAAAACTAAATGCTGAAATAATTTTCTTAAAAATGAAGAAAACAAAGATGTTTTTAAAGCTTTTAACTATACTAAATCTAGAGAAGTAATAAAGCTTTCTATATTAAAATATAAATATCAAAATCAAGATCATATTGCTAATATATTTCAAGAAAAATATTAAGTATTTATAAGAGTTTTATTTTTAAAGTCAATAGAATCTAAGGAATATATTTCTATAAATAGATATCACGATGATAGACAAAGTGAAAGTGATCTGACTTAATGAAAGATGAGCTAGAAATAGTTATTTTCACTAGTTCTACTAAAACAGCTGCTAGACTTGACTTAAATAAATCATTTTATAATAAAAAAGTATATTTTAAGCTAAAAGAAGAACTTTTTACATTATCTTTCTCTTTGATAAAACATGAATATCATCTAATATGCTGGAGAGAGGTTATAGGAGTTATTCTAGCAAAATTTAATAGAAAATTATCAATTTCTAAATTTTATAAAGTCGTATTTTTATTGAACTGTTTAGGAAAGATTTTATAAAAAATTATTAGTTTTGGACTTTTTTTTAGTCACTACTACTAACTTACTATATAATGATCAAATAAATAGTAGAAAATAGAATTCAGCTATAGATGCAGTTTTATCAGCTATTTATGATATTCAAATAGCTAGAAATAATAGTCTAGTTTCAACAACTGCTTTTATTGATATAAAAGATACTTTTGATTATTTTTCAAAAAATAAAACAGTTTTAATTATGCAAGAGCTAAAGTTATCAGAATCTCTAATAAAATAAATCATCTGTTTTATAACAAAAAAAACTATTCAGCTTTTTTTTGATGTAATGAAATAAAAAAAAACCTTAATTGAAATAGAAGTTTCTCAAGAATCTCCAGTCTCATCTACTCTTTTTGCTATAAATACAGATAATTTATTCATGAATAAAAGTGTATATGTAGTAAGAACTCTTAGCTATGTTGATAATATTGATTTTATCATCAGTTTTAAATCTATATAAAAATAACTATAATAATAATATAAAAATAACTATACAAAAAAATTTTGAAAGAGAAAATAAAAATCTAATTCAATTTAACATGAATAAAATTAAACTGATTCACTTTTATTCTAAAGGAAATGAAACTATCACTTTTTATGATAAAGTTATAAGATGAAAAAATTCTATAAAATGACTAGAAGTTTGATTAAACTCAAAGTTTAACTTTAAAGTTCATGTTTAAAAAAAATAGCTCAGATAGAAAGAACTTTAAATAATAGAGTTAAACTCTTTAATATAGAAAGAAAATTATTCTTTCAAATGAGAGTATCTACTTCATACTTATCAAATATATCTGATAAAAACTTAAGTACAGAAAATTTTTTGGATTAAAATAAAATTTCTGAAAATTAAAGAAAAGATGTTATCTCCTCAGCTTTATAGAATATATTCAATGATTAAAGATCCAATATCAAGCTTAAATGTGAAAAATATAAATCATAACAAGCTTTATTCTTTGAAAAAAAACTAAGTTCATTAATAGATATTTACTATTAGTGAACTTTCTAAGAAAGAGGAAATAACTACATATATTCAAATGCTATAAAAGATTAATAAAAATCATTCTTTACTTATACACAGAGATGATTTAAAAAGTAAACATGAATATTTAGAAGCTGATATAGCTTTGACATATTTTAAATTAAATTTAGAGTAAGTTATATTTTTAATACTGAGTTATTTGCAATTCAGAAGACTTTTACAGCAGTTGATAAGATTATCATTTAGAAATCTAATATTAAAAGTATTTGAATATTTTCATATAGTTAAATAGCATTGAAAAATTTCAAAAAAAATAATAAATTCAAAGTATTTAAATATATCTTAATTCAATTCAAGAAGTAGTTTAAAAAATCAAATTAAAAGATAAAAAGATTCTACTTTATTTAGTGTAAGTACCTGCTCATGTTGATATTTTAGAAAATGAAAAAGCAGATTTAGCAGTAAAAAATGATACTGAAGTTCAGAGAATAACTCAAAACATTATTTTTTGATTTTATATCAAAAAAATTAAAGAAATATGTTTTGATAAATGAAGAAAGATTTAAGAGGGAAAAAAGAAAAATTTTCAATTTGCAAGATATGAAATAAAATTAAAGTGAAAGCTCATATCAATAAAATGCAAGAAGAAAATATTTTCTCTATAATATAATTGAAGCTTAAACATTTTCTTTTAAATTTTAAAAGAATTGCAAAACTATACAAACTTTGACAGATATGATATTTGTGAATTTAATTGAAAATTCAGATCATATGTTAATAAATTACTCAATAAATAATAATACTAGAAGAAAATTAAAAGAGAAACACTCAATTAGTCAGCTATATATATAATTTTTTTTAATACTAAATTTGAAAGAAAATTTTTAATCAATTTTATAGAGAAATTAAATATCATTTTTATAGAATAAACTATAATTTTAAATGAGATACTTCAGTACATAACTAGCAGATATTAAATTTCAATTTTAATTTCAATTTTTTATATCTCTTTTATTAAATATTATATTTTTAAATTTCTTTTCTTATTTCTCTTATGTCTTTAGTTTAATTTCTATTTGTTTTTATTTATTTATTTTTATTTTTTATTTTTTGTTTTTTTGTTTATTCATTATTATTGATTTTCTAATAAAGTGAGGCTGTATAAAATTGCTTTTACAATAAGTTAGTTTTAAATACTGTATTATCCTGAGATGAAACCTTATAATTGTGTGGTTTAAATTGCATTTGATTAACAAAATAGATAAATCCGAGTTTAACTTGATAGATATCATTAGTTGATAACTGAATACATCTTTAAATGAAGATGAAGAAGAAGTAGAGGAAGAAGAATCTTTAGTGAAAGACTAGTTATTTAATTATTTGCATTATTCTTCTCAAGTCAACAGGTTATAATTATATTAAAGAGTGCGCCACAAGTTCAATATTTATTAACTGTAAGTTGAAAACGGCTAGCTATCCGGAGCTGCTTTGTTGTATATTATCGATATGACATGCATATTACTTTGGATTTTCGCCCTTGCCCTTTCCGTTAGCAGCATCAGGCCCCTGTTATTTGACTTTGTTAGTCTACATATCTAACAATTGGCCCAAGAGCCTCTATAATCAGAAGGGGTTACTTACCGTCCAAGCCCAACAAGTATAAGGATGAACCGCGCTCACGGAGCAGAAAATCAATGACTTAGAATGGTCCTAACAACTAGTTAGCCAGAGCTTTTGCCAGCGCTTCCGATATCAAGGTACTGTTAACAAGTAATCCACTTACAAATGCTTTGTCTACACAATCTGGCTGATTCCGACAATCTTCATCATTGGCACACTAATGTTTTCGTTAGTTGTAGACTAAATCCAAATACATGATCGGATACACCTACCCATGTTTGTAAGCTGCATACACTCCAGTTCCATTGTCCCCTCATATCTCGTGCCGAGGACACTAAAAACAATACGTATAGGACGGCTGCTACTGGTCCAGTGTTGAACTTCATTTTGAAATCTGCAGACGTAGATGTTGCAAATATTCTATTTGAAATGATGTAAAAGGTATAATAAGAACAGAGATGAATCGATGACTTCTGTGGTAAATAATCAAGTCCTGCTTTCTTTAGAATTATAGAAGTAGAAGATAAAAAACATAAAATTGAGCATGTCAAAGGTCTCTATATATAAGTTTTTATCATTCATTTTTTTTCATCTTTCAAAAGTTCATAGTTGTGGCAATTCATGATTTGATGCCATGATATCAATGTTACCCATTTCATACTTTTCATATGAAACTTCAATGACTGCACAGATGAACTGATGTCACCCACCTATACCAATCTTTTCACTATGCTTTATAAATAATACTTCAATATAAGTTAGGGGCTTTGTTGATTAAGTTAATATTTTTGAAAGTTGTTCTTGAGTTTTTTCAAAGTTCTTAACAAACTTTGATAGATCTGTGAAGAGCTGTAAATGTCATTATCTCTTTATCCACTGCTCGATAACTGCATCTAATAAGAGTGACTTATCTTTAGATATATTATGATTACTAAGTAGCTATCAGCTCTAGTCCTCTCAAATATCTTTTATGATTCTTTTAGATTTTCAAAATTAGTTATTGAGGAGATATATCTCATGAGTAAATTGTTGAAATTCTGAAATATCTCTCTTGTCAACAGTTATCTCACAAATCTTTGATTAAGAGTCTTAAATGCTCTGAGATCTACACTGTTTTAAATTCTAAACCAATCAGAAAGGTCAGAGCAGCGTCAAAAGTTCTGACACGCGTTTATAAGTTTATGGGTAACATCATATTCAATTTTGATGTGGAGTTCAATCTAGCTCTGGAGGTACTGCAATTAACTTATTGAAATTAGCTCTTTTCATGTTGATTCCATATGATGTCAATGGAGTTCAAGAAGAATCAAAGTATTGAAGATGGGACCTTATACTTATCTTGAATTGGTGCAGTGTAAAGTGAAAGTGATCTGAACTCTCAGAGATTCATCTGAAGCAAGAAGTCAAGTCTCCATCTGATGATATCATATGTTTTTATTCTCTCTTTTAAATTCAGTTGAAACTCTACTAAAATGGAGTTTTTTTCAATTAAACTTTTATTACTGTCACCTAAAAATGTAATGTTAAATGAATGAAGTTTTGTATCATTTTCCCTGATTTTATCATTTACTTTGACCAATTACTCATGTGATATAAAACTCTATTTAGTCATCTCTAGAGAACTAATTAGTTATTTGACTTGCTTGACCTATTGTTAGAGACTAGTCATTCTAGGCATCAATGTAGAAACACAATTCAAAGTAAATATCATAACTCACATACTGTTAAGTAGTATTATTATATAAACTTAAATATAAGCTTAATACTTTCTCTCTAACTTAATCTTTTACTTTTAATAATTAAAATAGTTAAAATAAGTTAATTTATATTTAAAATTACTGAATATTTACAATGAGTATGCTACTGTATTAATACAGCTTTAGTACATTCTTATATAATAAAAGAAAAATTCATGTAGAAGTATAAAGAAAAGAGAATGGATAATAAAAGTGAAAGAAAAATAATTTAAATGAAAAGAAGATATTCTAAGCATAAACTATTTCATTATGAAAGAATACTCATTGAGTATTAGTTTATTATAATATTAAATAGATAAAGTTCAATTTATTTTATTATAATTAATATTTATTAATTTGAAATAATATAATTCACGTATAAGTGAAATAAGTTTATTAAGTTATATATTTTTTAACTAACTAGATTTTAACTTAAAGTATTTTTATATAATAACTATAAATTAAATTAAATTGATTTATTAATCAAAAAGTGTATTTTTATATTCAAAAGTATTGCAATTACTATATTATAAAAAAGCTCATGAAGTATAATGTAAATTCTATATATAAAAATTTTATATTTTATTAATAAATATTTACTTATCTTGAGTTGATGCAGTAAAAAGTGAGAGTGACTTAAACTCTCAAAAATTCCATCTGAGACAAGAAGTCAAGCTCTCATTTGATGATATCATGTGTTCTTATTCTCTTTCAAATTCAGTTGAAACTCTGCTGAGGTGAAGTTTTTTTAAACTTTCATTATTGTCACCTAAAAATGTAATGTTGAATGAATGAAGTTTTGTGTCATTTTTTCATGATTTCATCATTTACTTCAGCCAATGTTAGAAGTGAATGTGAGCTGCATAAGAAAGAATTCTCTACATGCTATATAATGAAATACTAAACTTGATAGATAAACATCCCACATGGTCATGTGACTGGATTATAAACCATTCAGTAGGTCATGTGATGGGGGTAGACCTAATCTGGCAGTGAGCCTTGGCGCGCTGAGCCTATCATCACCTCTGATCTAGAAATAGGCATGTTCTCATGCTAGTAGATTATCATCATTCTCATCTTTTAGATAGTTGCTCGTCTTCCATGTTTTTAATCATTTCTTCAGTTGCTTTGATGATCCAGCTTTTGTAGACTTAGCATCATGATAGTAATATATTGTGTATGATGATTATTTGAAGTTATAAGCTGAATATCATGATGAATTTTTATTAAATTTATTAATATTATTATTATTCTTCTTCATTTAAGATGTATTCAGTCAGTAACTATGACATCTATCTAGTTAAAGTAGGATTTAACTATTTTACTAATCTAACTAATAAATAGCAATCAATTCATGCATATACAAAGTTTCATTTCAGCATAATATAGCATTTAATAATCTTTTAACAAAAGATATATTTATAGTTTTAATTTTAATCCAGTCTTTTTTAACTTAAATAAAACAAAATAAAATAAAATAAAACAAAATAACAAACTTAATACAAAAGAAATCTTAATGAAAGTATTATTGAAAATATTCTCAGCTTTTTGATAAATTAAATATCAAATATATTTGATATTGAATTTCTTTCTCTAGAGACAATTTTTATTTTCTTTATAAACTTAATTAAAAACTTTCTTTCTAATTTAGTATTAAATAGAAAGATTATATTTAATTGATTAATTAAATTATTTTTAAAAATTTTCTTTTTTATCTTATCATTTAATAAGCAATTCATCAGTATCTGAATTTTCAACTATATCACAAAAATCACATTTATCAAAGTTCTAAGAATCTCTAAATCTTTTTATATATGATTTAAAATAGCTATTTTCAAGTTTTAATTGTATTATGAAGAAAAATATTTTCTTTCTGAATTTTATTGATATAGATTTTCACTTTGGTTTCATTTCATATCTTGCATACTGTGATGGCGTAGAACGGAATCCGTCCAGAGAACCAACCGACCTCATAAGTCCACCCGACAGAGCAAACTACAACAGGCTCCGTCCGAAGTTCGGCATAGCAACCACACCACAATTACCCCACAGAAGCTGCATAGCAACAGCGCTAAGGAATGGGGTAAGGCGCTAAGGGCTTTATAAGGCAGGCCTTGCCCGGACCCCCGTCTTTTAGGAATCATCTTAGTATTTCGTTGATGTAGCTTACCTAGTTGGCAATCAAACACCCGTTTACCTGCACTTAGATTGAAGCCGTGACACATACTGAGTGCTTTTCTTCTTCTTTTCTCAGATCTTTGTTCGTTTATCAAGACATGATTCTTTAATCTTTCTTTTAATACGTAATCAGAATATAATTCTTTGAATTACTTTCTGAGTTTTAGTTTCAATCTTTGCTGCTAAATTTGCTTTTTTATTTTCTAGAATATTTGTATAAGTAGATATTTAAGATAAATAAATCTAAATATTTTTATTCTTAATCTTAATTCCTTTTACTGTTCTTTGAATTAATTTAAGATTTATCTAATCACTTTGAATTTTATATTTCTATAGTTTTTTCAATACTGTTTAATTATTTGAGAATATTTAAATATTATTAATATTTGCTTTTTGAGATATCATTTTATGAGCAATTATAAAAGCTTTCTAAATTGCAAATAATTCAGTATTAAAGACTTTATACTCTTTTCTTAGATTTTATTAAAACATCTTATATTTTGAATTTGATTTAGAATATTTAACTGCTATATCAGCTTGCAACTGTTCTTGTTTATGTTTTGAACCATCTTAATATGTCAGTAATAAGTTCTTATTTATCTCTAGAAGTTTTTGAGTATATATAGTTTTTTCCTCTTCTTTTGACAGTTCACTAATAGTAATATTTATTAATTATCTTAGATTTTTTCTTCCCATCTATTTGATCATTATATAGTAAATCAGTAGTAGTGACTAAAAAAAAAATCTAAAACCAATAATTTTTTATAAAATCTTTTTTTAAATACTTTAGTAGAGATATAACTTTATAAAATTTAGAAATTGATGATTTTCTATTAGACTTTGCTAGAATAACTCCTGTGGCCTCTTTTCAGCATACTGAATGATATTTATATTTTACCAAAGAGAAGAATAACGCAAAAAGTTCTTCTTTTAGTTCAAAATATACTTTTTATAATATAAAGTGATTTATAAAGTCAGGTCCAGCAGCTGTTTTAGTAGAACTAGTAAAAATAGATATTTCTAGCTTTTATTTCATTAAGTTAGACCACTTCTACATTATTTTATCATTATGATATTCATTTAAAGAAATATATTTCTCAGATTTTATTAACTATAAAAATAAAACTCTCATAAATATTTAATATTTTAAATGTTTATATAAAATAAATCTAAAGAAATTAAAAGCAGTAAAAATTTATTTTAAGATAAACTTGACAAAGAACTTTATTATAATAAGCTCAGCTCTCTATATATTTTTAATTTTAATTATTTGCAGTAAAAAGAAACTATGATTCTGTATTAATTTTTATAAATTAAATATTATAATTAAATAAGACTAGAATTTACTATCTCTGATATATGAGTTAATAAATTAACTTAATAAATTAAAATACTATATAAAGCTAAATATTCAATAAAAATTTTATTACTTTTGAATGAATTCTTAATATGAAGATTTGACTATATTTAAAATTTATTATAAAATCTATATATATTAGATAATTTTTTTTAATTTTATAAATACTTCTATTTATTTTCAATAATTTATTAATAATGTTTTTTAACTATATAAATAAATTTATAATAATATTTATGAATAATCTTTTAATCTACAGTAGAACTTTTGAGAAGTATAATATAAGAACACTTAATATAACTAAACTAAGTATCAAAAAAAAGTATGAGAAGTATTAAAATTAATGTTATAAGAGAGTAGAGATATAGACACTATAAGTACTATAAAAAAATAATAATAAATAAAAATATAAATATAAAATTAAATAATAATTAATTACTGAATTTATTAAAGAAATTTGAAAATTCAGAGTATTTATATATATATAAATAAGTAGCAAATAAGTTTCATCATTAATTATTTATAAAATAAAGAATTGATAATATAGTGCTTTTTACATAAAATAAGAGATTAACACTAATTCTATTCTCTGTTATAGCTTAATCTACAGGTATGATAATAATAAGACAAAAGCTTAATTCATCTATCTAACTAGACAGCTGTGATGAGACTACTAAACTGAGAATTAGAATATAAAAATAAATAAGCAGCTCAATATATATAAATGATTAGAAATTAAAGCAAATCAATCTAAGCAATTAAATTTAATTGAAATTAAAATGAATTAATCTTATTTTATATTATCAGTAACAGCACTATAATATTACTCTCTAATTTAAAAAAGTATTTGCTCTCAAGCAGCTCTATTAGATATAAGAAAAGAGCAAATTAAAATTCATCAAGTTTATTAGTAGATTAATTATCTTAGGTATCATTCATCAGATTCTTATATATCTTCTTTCATATTTTATAAACATCTAAGTTATTTTCATCAGATTCTTGATTAGATACTAGGATTCATTTGGAAGTTTGATAGCAATAGAGCTTAGAAGAATATAGAGAAAATTAACAATTTTCAACTCAATAATCATTAAATTCACAATATATACAACAGCCTTCTTGATGATATTTCTATTATTAAGAAGATAAAATCAATAAAGTATATGGTGAAGAATCATATAAAAAGTTAAAAATATTAATTTAGTTTAGATCTATAGGATCAAAGTGGTTATAGTAAGCTAAATAGTCATGATAAGCTGGGTAGTCAGTCTGTTGAGGAGTATTAGGCAAGAATAAATAAAAGAAATTACTAAAAGCTAACTGCTAAATAATACATAGGAATTCTTTATAGATCTAAAGTAGGTTTAACTGCTGAGCTTAATGATTGTAGATTGATATACTGAAACTCTGATGAAATTGAGAGATCTTTAAAGAATTTGACCACTTTTAAGCTCTGGTCTCATAGAGAATATGTTCAAACTTAGCAATATAGACTGCTAGAGGTTTACTTGAGCTCTGTTTTAGATTATATAATTTGTTTTCTGCTTTAATTATTTTGTTTAAATTGTTATATATATGAGAAAGTTGATTGAGAATTGAATTATAGTTCTAATAACTTGCTTTTTCAGCTTGAGCTAGCTGAGGAAGAATCATCACTTGTATACTTAAATTTAGATTCAAGTAAATAAAGTAGAACTAGGTTATCAGATCTTTAATAGTAACTTAATCAACATATAGTTTAACTTTGATTGAGAGAAGCCAGGTATAAAATTTCAAAGTTTAACCAGTGAACTTTTTGAGGTCTAGCAGTAATTGTTTCAAACAGAATGAAGATCAGAATTGAAAGCTGTTTAAAGTTGTATACAAGAACTAGTATTCAGTCTGCAACTATTGATTTTAGTTGCAAAGCTTCTAAATAGCATTTTTAAATACCTAGAAGAGTAGCAAAGAAAGCTTCTATGATGAAGATAAGAATAATAAAGATAATTAAAAAGAATAAAATTTAATAAAGATTTTAAATACTCAGCATAGTTATAACTACTGAGAAGATCAATTAGATACAGGTGTAAATATAAATATAGACATAGATGTGGACATGGATATAGATATGAACATAAATATGACATGGACATAAGACCTATCTACTCAATCTCCAGGGCTTTTTGAGAAAGAGGAGTTTAGTATTATATCATAACTCAGTCTAAAGATATAATGATAATAAGATAAAAACTCAATTTATTTATCTACTAGATATCTGCAATAAGAATACTAAACTTAGAATCAAAATATAAAAATAAAATAAGTAGCTAAATATATATAGATAGTTGAGAATTGAAGCAGATCAATCTAAGCAATTAAATATCATTGAGAATCAGAGTAGATTAATTTTATCTCATATTATCAACAACAGCGGGCTATAGCAACTAAGCTTATCATTGTAAGAACACTTGACATGACTGAATTTGTTAGGCTCAGCCCCCGACCGAGCCCGACCGAGGCCCGGTGCCCGGTTAGACTAGACGTTCGGATTAAGCTCGGCGCCCGATTAGGCCTAATCCTCGTCACGTGACAGCGCGACCATGCGGGTGGTTATAATCCAGGCAGGCCCAGCACGCACCCCCTTTCATCCCATCAAGCTTAGTGTTTCGTTATATAGCAGTTAGCAACGCAGAGAGTTTTCTTCTTATGCAGCTCGCATTCGCTCCCTATCAGAATTAAGTGTCAAAAGAAAGTATGAGAAGTACTATAACTAGTATTATAAAAGAGTAGAAATATAGATGCTATGAGTACTATGAAAGGAAGAGAATAGCAATAGATGAAAATATAGATTTAGAATTAAATAGTACCTAATTACTAAATCTTTTGAAGGAATTTAGAGATTCAGAGTGTTTATATATATGAATGAGTATCAATAGATTTCACCTCTAATCTTTCATAAAATAGGTAATATAGTACTAATCATAATCTCCAGTAAGTAGGAATAGATATCATCTATAATCTTTCAGAAAATGAAGAATTGATGATGTAGTACTCTTCTATAAAATGAAAGATTAGTGATATAAAGCACCGATTTTGAAATGTATAAAGCACTAATTCTATATGTATAAAGTACTGATTCTTCTAATGCTTCATAAGATACTTTAGTAAGCAGTATTAGGTTTTGATATCATAATCATACTTTAAAATTAGCTCATCAATCTGATTCTACTTGATAGCAATCTGATTGACATCGTTGTTTCATTTTATTTTCAGATATGCAATTGTATTTCTCAGTGATTTTTCATTATTGAAGATGTCATTAAAGATTACTACTAACTTATTATAAATATGATCATTATCTAAGAGAATTATCTGTTTAAATTTTTTAATTGAGATATATAATTGATCAATCAGTCTAATTAAAATATATCATCAGTTCTTTTGATCTCTTCTGAGAAATTGGAAATATATGATGATTATTAAAAAGGCTATTAAGCTAAACAGTTATTTTAAACACTTGATTTGACGCATTGTTGAGTTCTTAATAAGTAAGTTCTAAATCAATCAGAGCACTTAAGTTTTCACTGAAATCTAAGTAAAAAAGAGTAGAAGAAAGTCTGGTGTTATGTTAGAAGTGAATGTGAGCTGCATAAGAAAGAATTCTCTACATTGCTAACTGCTATGTAATGAAATACTAACTTTGATGAAATGAAAAGAGAGTGTCAAAGTTCATTCAGATTACAAGATCTCACATGATCATGTGACTGGATTATAAACCATTCAGCAGATTATGTAATGAGAGTAGATCTAATCTGACACTGAGTCTAAGTGCGCTAAGCCTAACAGCCAACTACTTATGTGATATATAACTCTATTTAGTCATCTTTAGAGAACTAACTGGTTAACATATTTTCCAAGTGAGCACAATACCCAAGTGCACTGTGCAACATCAATTCAAAATATCTTTTAATTTAACTACTCTTCCACTTCAATGTGCAATTATGCCATCAATTCACAATAAAAATACTTTAAATTCTCTAGAAAAAAAGAGAAGACTTAAACTCATGATAAAAGCTTTTAAAAATCAAGAAATTACTTCAATTTATAGAGCTACTTGCTTATTTAATGTCTTTTATTCTACTTTAATCTATCAACTGAATGACTAGCAATCAAGAATGAATTTATATGCAAATTCACACAAATTATCTTCTGCTGAAGAAGATAAGCTAATTGAATGAGTGCTGAATTAGACTAAATAAGAATTCTCTTCATAGTCAGCATTGATTGAGAACACAGCTAATTATTTTCTTACTATACAAAATTCAATCATCTTCATCATCATCTCCCCTCTCTGCATTGGCAAGAACTAAGTGTTAAATCTAGTGACATGCTGTTCAGAGCCTTAAAGCTACTATTTCATATACTAGAATCATGAACAGACTAAATATGAAGATCAGCAGATTATGTATGATTGATTTAAGATCTTAAGAGATATAATTGCTGAGAATGAAATTCTGTCAGAGGATATATACAACTTCAATGAGACTGAATTTGCTATGAAAGTTTGTACCACTACTAAGATTATTACTAGTAGTAAGTGCAACAGCAGAGTAAAAGCTTTGATCAAATTATCAAGATTTATAAATATAAGATAGTCAGTATCATTATTATAAAGAAGCAATATCAGAATATATTCAATATGAATGAGATAGAGAAGTAAAAATGCAAGTGATCTTGATATCAAATTCAACAAGAAGTAGAAGATTTAACTAGTGAAAAAGTTCAAAGTCTTTTAGCTTCATTTGCATCATCTGCAGAGTCTTCAGTATCTGTTGAACAGTCAATTATTCAATTTTATAAGTTCTTACTATCTGCATCTGCTTTACACTAGTGAGCTCTACAATATTACAACAATTATAATATTCTTGAACATACAAGATTAAGATACTTTCAATCATGTATAATTTAATTTAATTTAATTGAGTGTTGTAGCATTGAGATAATTTGAATTAAAATCTAATGAGTTGAGCTCTAATGGTTTTGATGTTGTACATATTTGAATATTATGCTCATTTGAGAAATATATTAATTATTTGACTTGCTTGATTTATATAAACCAGTAATTCTAAACATCAATGTAGAAATGCAATTCAGAGTAGATATCATAACTCACATGCTGTTAAGTAGTATTATTATATATATTCAAATATAAGCTTAACACTTTCTCCCTAACTTAATTTTTCACTTTTAATAATTAAAATAGTTAAAATAAATTAATTTGTATTTAAAATTACTGAATATTATCATGGCTCAGTCTAGAGGCATGATGATAACAAGACAAAAGCTCAATTCATATATCTACTAGGTAGCTGCCACAGGAATACTAAACTGAGAATTAGAATATAAGAATGAATGAGTAGTTAAATATACATATAAGGTTAAGAATCAGAGCGGATCAACCTAAGCAACTGAATATGATTGAGGATTGAAATGAATCAATCTTCGGAGCGGAGCGAATCAATGAGAGCAATCAAATATGATTGAGGTTAGAATAGATCAACTTTATCCCATATTACTCGTGACTGCGCCGTAATAAATATCTGTAATGAATGTGCTACTGAATATAGCTTTAGCACTTTCTTATATAACAAAAGACAAATTCATGTAGAAGAACAAAGAAAAAAGAATGAATGATAAAAATGAAAGAAGAATAATCTAAGTGAAAAAGAGATATTCTAAGTATAGACTATTTGATTATGAAAGAATGCTAATTGAGTATTAGTTTATTGCAATATTAAATAAATAAAGTTTAATTTATTTTATTATGATTGATGCTTATTAAATAGAAATAATATAATTCATATATAAGTGAAATAAATAAGTTATTAAATTATATGTTTTTTAACTAACTAGAATTAACTTAAAGTATTTTTATATAATAACTATAAATTAAATTAAATTAAATTGAATTTAATTATTAATCAAAAAAGTGTATTTTTTATATTTAAAAGTATTGCAATTTCTATTTTATAAAAAAAGCTCATGAAGTATAATGTGAATTCTATATATAAAAATTTTATATTTTATTAGTAAATATTTTCTGATTTTACTTATTAATTACAAAAGTATTGATTATATTGAATTCACAAATCTTGATAATTTAATCAAGATCTTATCTTACTTTATAAAATTTTGATCTTATTATTTATTTTTACAACTAATAGTAGTTTATATATTTTTAAATTTCAAAGTGATTGAAAGTAACTAGATAGATTATATAAAAAAAATATTAATTCAAAGTTAAATATCTACCTTTCAAATAATCTGATTATATTTAAATAAAATTATTTTCATAGTTGCAAAGCTGCTTTTAATATTTTAAGTCTTAATGATCTTTTATATATATCATAAAATAAGTACTTTAAAAGTATATATTTTGAATAATATTAAATTCAAACTATATCTATTATTTCAATTAAGCTTTGTATATTAACTTTAGAAATATAAATTCTATAATTCTAATGACTGAATAGTTAAAGTTACTACTGAGTAATATTTAAAGTTTAAAATCAAACTCTATAAGTTCAAATCTTATAGAAGATATATTAAATCTGAGTGGAAGATAGTATTTAAAAGTTAAGCATATTATTTGAGTTATATCAACATTAAATTATATTTTAAAGTATTATTAATTAAAATAGCTGCGAGTTTTATTATATTTATATATTTCAAGTATTTCTAGTGGCTGAATAGTTAACATAGTCACTATATTATTATAGAAAAACAAGAATTGTGAATTTAAATCTCATAGCAAGTATCTCAAATCTAATAAGATAATATTTAAAATTCAAACACATCATCTGATTTCATATCAAATGACATCTAATTAGTATTTTTGATATCATCAATTAAACTAGCTGTGAGCTTATATCACATTTAAATTGACATCATTTCTAGACTTAAAATCATATATTTATAAGAAGATAACGCTAAGATGAGAAGTCAACAATGCCATCACGTGAGTTATTTGATGGGAAGCTGAATGAGGAGACTTAACTAGCTAAAGAAGCAGATGAGCTTATGTCTTAGAACTGAAAAGAAATTTAAATGATCAAGAATACTAATAAGTAGAGAGAGGATTATATGCGTCTTCAATGAATCTGATATATTATGAATGAATTGCTGATCCTCTAAACAGTAAGTCAGATAACTAGCTCTATAAACTTTTCATCAGCCTTCTCTTCTTTATAAATACACTCAGATACCACTCTATCTGATCAAGAAGTGGAGATATCTTTCATAGAGATGATCGTAGAGATGATCATCCAGTCATTTATATGATAGTTATGTTGTCATTTCATACAAGGTAAGATAATTATCTCATACAAAGAAAAGATGGTCGCTTCGTCATTAGAGTAATATGAATATCCTTATTGAAATAGTGGTGGTGCCGTAGAGAGGTAGTCCCTAATAGAAGATATTAATATCAAGAAGATTGTTTTTGACTAGGTCTCATGATTGTGCTAGATCTTGTAATCATGATAATATTGCAAGTTCTACTAGAGAATTTACTTTCTTATTGTTACCTTTCTTTAAAATTTAAATATAGTTTTCTTAATACAATATATGCAACATCAATACTGGCCAGTTAAAGACTATTCTTGTATTAAAGTGTGTTTGCAACACTTAAATTATGATTTAGCTTTCACACTATAATTGTACTATTATCAAAAAGCATTCTTTTAAATGATTAAAACATTTAGAAGAATTTCTTCAAAAAACAGAATGTCTGTACAATATCTCAGCTGATCATCAAAATAAAATCTACTATAAAGTAATAACAAAACTTCTTTTTACATTTTATAAGAGAAGAAAAGCTAAATTAAACCTTTATTTAGAAACAAGTAATGAAAATATTGAATGTGACCTGGTAGATTTGTTAAGATTTTTTAGACATAATCACATCAACTACAACTATTATTATATCTTGGCGCGGCTCATTATTCAAAAAGTGCTAGTACATCAGTATTTGACAGACTGTCAACTTTATAATTATCATCTGATAATTAACTTCTCTAACTAGCATATCTCTCACTTCTTTAGAAACTTTAATCAGATCTATCTTTTTATCACACAAAGACTATAAGCAGAAATATAAATTAGTTAATTCATGAATCTTTGAGAAGATATAATGTTGCAGCGCAGATGCTGATAATATGAATTAAGATTTATTCACTTCAATCTCAATCATATTCAGTTGCTTAGAGATACTCAATTATCTACTTATATTCAGCTTCTTGTTCATTTCCACATTTCAATTCCCAGTTTAGTATTCTTGTCGCAGCTGTCTAGTTAGATAGATGCATTGAAGTTCCTATTTTGTTTATCTTGATTCTAGTTTGAGTTACAACATAGTTGTAACTGCACATTTTAAAATTATCTGAGAACTTCTTTGCCAAGTATTTTGAAAAGAAAGATTGAAGTGATAAAGTAAATATCATCTATTAATATGTGCTAAGCTTAGAATGAACGAAATGTCAAAAGAAAATGTGAGAAGCACTATATCATAAAAGAGTAGAAAGATAGACACTGCAAGCACTATAAAGAAAAGAGCATAGTGATAAGTAAAAACATAGATATAAAATTGAATAGAAGCCATCACAGCTCACTCTAGAGTCAAAATGATAATAAGACAAAGTTTCAATTCATCTATCTAACTAGGTAGCTTGTGATGAGAATACTAAACTGGGGATTAAAATGTGGAATGAACAAGCAACTGAATATGAAAAGATGATTGAGAATCAGAGCAGATTAATATTAACTATTCATATTACAAGTAGTCGCGCTGTAACAGTAGCTAATCACTGAATCTCTTGAAAGAAATTTAGAGGATTCAGAGTGTTTATATACATAAATATATGACAATAGATTTTATCTTTAATCTTTTATAGAATGGAGAAATAGCAGTGAGGTAATCTGATTCTTCATAAAGTGTCTTAGATTGTTACAGCACAGCTGCTTGTAATATGAATTAAGATTGATTCAGTCTGTCCTCAATCTCTTCATATTCTATTATCTTTTTATTCTATATTCTATTTCTCAGTTTAGTATTCTCGTTGCAAGCTACCTAGTTAGATAGATGAATTGAAGCTCTGTCTTATTTTCATCTTGACTCTAGATTGAGCCATGATATAGATAAGCAGTGTGAGGGCAAGGAGCTAGTATAAGAAGTCTTGAAATTACAAAAATATCTTTAAAAATATAAAACTTACAAAAAAAGCTAGAAGTAGATAAAGTAATACATAATATCATATCAGCATAATATAGTTTATAATTATAGAAGTATATATGTTATGTATGATTCTTTATGTGATAGAGATATATTATTTGCATGCTATTGTCTCTAAAAGTGAGTAAGTTTTATGAGAGATTGAACTACATTTATATACTGAGAAATTGAATTATCTTATTTCTGATTGAGGGAAGGGGGGGGGGAAGAAGATTTCATATACATGATGGTGTAATATAAGAGATAACAACTGCAGTGCTGGCATAGTGAGAACTAGTGCTTCCAGAATAGCTTCAACGCTAAAGGCTGATATCTGATAATAATGATTGATATGCTACTTTACTATTGACTGTATTTACTGATACGATCTCATGTCATTTTTCTCTATGTGTTTATATCTGGCAATATGCATTTCATAGTTGAGAAAATTTAAAGCAATTGCAGAAGTTATATCAGTTATATGACCAGTCTGAAGATAGTAACTAACTAGTTAACTATGCTAAAGAAAGAATGCACTAAAGTCTTGAGAAAACCACAAATATCAAACAAAAGACATAGAAACTTATGAAATTAAGTGTATTTTTATGAATGAATTTTCCTCCACTGAAAGACAGTTTACTGACAAAGTGGTATACTGATACCCGCGAGCATATCACAAGAAATAAATGAAATGACATGGATGCGAAAGGGTTTGAGGATATTTTACTCGAGTTTTTCCTAGTAATTGAGCGTATCAAACCACTTAGCAGAGCTATACGAGACATTCTTTTCCTGTATGGGGACAGAGGAATTATTGTTAGCTCTTTGCAAGACTTGAAGTATTTATATAATCATGTTATCAAGGTATATGATGATGTGATATCTCTGATTGAAGGTTGAATTCATTAAATGGAGTGTGTGTTGTTATTATATTTGCAAATGATTTGGATATGTTTGTTTAATTCTCTAGAATAGATATGCATTTTCAAAGGAACTTTTGACGAATTCTTGGGTTCTTTTCTTTTCATAATGTATTTGATGGGATAATAAAGCTCTTTATGAACGGTTAAGATCAATCTCTAGCACCAATGGTTGGAAAGCTGTTGGTCACGTGGCTTCGGATTTAGATCCCGCCACCAACCATCTTGGTTTGATCTACAATCCTAAACATTGACGCAGTTCAAACATATTATTACAGACGCGGGGCCGTATGTCGCTCGAGCATATTCAACTCCCCCGGTTTATACCCGCATAGCATACGAAAGAACCTTGAGAAAACAAGAAAGGCAAGACAGGATAGAAAGATGCGCGAAGAGACCTCTGAACTCTCTCGGTCAGGTCCAATAGCGGCAGCAGTTGTAGACGCTGCACCCTTTTCATTTACTACAACAACAACAACCGTAATCTCGGAACCATCCCTCGACGCACCTCTTAAAATTGCATCCTCTCCACCCCAGCCTAACGATTATTTCTACTTTGCATATGGTTCTAATCTCTCCCACTCCCAAATGTGCCAGCGTTGCGTCTTTAATCCAGCCATCTCAGCCAAGCCCCTCGCGATCGCGCGCCTAGACCGGTGGAAGTGGTTCATATGTGAGGCCGGGTATGCGAACGTTCTGCCTCCGGACTCTCTTTCTAATCCATCTCTGGAAGCTGACGACGAAGTTGTTTACGGAGTTCTTTACAAAATGACCCCTGAGGATGAAGATCTCTTGGACAGATATGAGGGAGTGGACCGTTCAGCACCACCCACCCCGCCAGATGGCCCAGTTGGCAGACATATGCGCCCTCGCGAACAGGGCAAGGGGAGTTATAATAAGTGGTATGTTCCTGCGACGGTGGTTAAGTGGTTGGATGAGAGTGTGAATCTAGAGTGGGATGAGGCGCAGGAGCTGACGGTTTTGGTGTATGTTAATGAATATAAAGTGAAGGAGGGTCCGCCGAAGCAGGAGTATATAAGGCGCATGAACAGGGGAATTAGAGAGGCGGAGGCGCTGGGGTTTCCTGCTGACGCTAACTGGGTGGAGAGGGTTATGAGGAGGTTTATACCGAATGGGCCAGATGCGGGGCTAGAGTCATAGAGTAGAATGTATATTTATTTATTTTTTAGAACTGAGACGAAGTTGTACTTTGTTAGCAAGAGGTTAATTTATACCCTTATAGTTACGTTTTTGTAGAATTCAGAAATACTTATTACTCCAAGGAGCACTTTCGTTTATTGATGATAACTAGATGCTTATCCAACCCCGGCTCCTCCATGAGTCCAGCTACGACTCCACTTAACTCCCATCATGAATTTACATGTGCATAGGGTTCTACTTAGCTACTCAGGTATTAGCCTAATATAGAGACTACTAGTAATAATTAGTTCACTATGAAGTTTCTAGAACTGATATCACACCCTCTATCTAGGCTCGAGGTAAATACTACGGAACATCACTCGTTAACCCTGTCCATCCCCCAACTCTCTAGACAAAAGTGTACAGAACAGAATAACCATGAAGGTAAAGACAGAATGGCAAGCTTGGTTGATTGCAGAGTTTGCATGCTACGAGAAACGACTATTGTGGAAAACAGATCACGTGACGGAAGTGTCCGACAGTTTAACTGGCATTTTGCCTTTCTGTAAGACGAAATCCGTTTTCAAACGATATCAACATAATATAAAGATATAAGAACCGGAGATATATTAAAACGTGTGCTGCCAATGTTGCTTCCCGGAGTAGCTAGAGGGTTTATTCCCACATATCAGGCAGCCTGAATGGTTAACTATCAGCCAGTTACCTAGTTACCTAGGTATAACTATACCTAGGTATTCAAATGCAAATGCACCTACACTTGAAATAAAACGCCGGAACACCTTCACACCAACAAACCACTCTTGTGATAAAACTCTTACCCATTGTTGCAGGTAGGAAAAGGGGGAATCGCTAAAGCGTGGAAAATAAGCTCCAGAGAGAAGAGTGGATGCATTTCATTTCGGAAGGAGCCCAATAATTTATGGTGCTTGTGTACGCTGGTCGTATGAGGATGCAACATCAATATGGACAGATATTAACGGGGATGCGCATTAGGTGTGTTTAATACTTCCTCGCGGGTACAGGGAAACAGAGAACTGTATCTGTGATCTTTCAGGATGTTTAGTTGGATTCTTTGTTCGTATCTAGTAAGCTCGATGGGTTGCAGAATCAAAAATTTTCGGCGGGTTTTCGAAAAGGAATTCATCCCACTCGAACGAGCCGAAGTACATTCAATGTGTGGATATTACTTTTGCACGTTCAGGAAGGGCGCGGGGCAAATTGCGTGTGCGTGAGCGTAAGAGCCGTTCTCCCAAAACCTCACAAGCAAAATTTTTGCAATCCAAGCTAGTAGTTATGCCAACGGAAGACGGAACGGAGAGGGTGGTTAAGATGACAGCCAGATGAGCAGAGAGTTTTTCTCATTGAGAAATTCCCATTGTTATTTACGCTCAGAAAGAATGTTTTCATCAAATCAGCCAGTCATTTGTATATTTCAGAACCATAAAACAAAAATCAGAGGAATACACACAAGGCATTATTATTATTAGGGACGTCAAGGGAAGAAAACATGATACCGTAAAAGATGAAACACAATATAGACTCATAGCCCAGAGAAGGTCAAATAAGACGAGGAAGGAATAGAGGGCATAAACATGACAGGTAGTGTCTAATCAGGTGCATTAGGGACTCAAACATTCTGATTTCTTTTTTAAAGGAGACTCCGTAAACGATACTTTCACAAAGTCTAACAATTTTTTTTTTAGAAAAGAAGCAAAAAGTCAAACATCAAACATCAACCGCAGTTGGGTTGCGAGACGGTCGAGAGGAATAGCTCCTTCAATTGATAATTGTGGAAGAAATCATTGGGTCGACAGAATGGTGTACGTGGGGGCGGGGAGCTTTTCGCATCCCTTGCAGGAATCCAGATTAAGCACGAAGACGAAACCAAGAAGATTGCCTCCGAGCTTTTTAACGAGAGCTCCAGCTGCGGCTGCAGATCCGCCTGAACAGAGTTATATGCTTTAGCGGCGTTTTCCCAAGGTTGTGGGGTATAATGGTTGTTCAAACAACGACCCGTTCAACGAGGACATGACAAGACAAGAGAAAGGGAGCACAATGCATACCTGTTGCAATAATGTCGTCTACCACAACTACTTTCTTTCCCGGCTTGATAGAATCCGACTGTATCTGGAAGCAATCCTGCCCATATTCCTTCTGATATGTCTCTGTCTCAACCGGACCTGGTAGCTTGCCCTTCTTCCTCACGGGCACGAACGCAGCCCCCAGCCTCAACGCGAGGGAAGGGCCAAACAAGAAACCTCTGGCTTCCAAACCAACAATGACATCAGGCTTCTGGTCTTCACCGTATGTTTCGAGGATGTGCAGTTCTAAACATCTTATCAGGGCTTCGTGGAGAGAAACATCCGCGAAGATAGGGAGGATGTCTTCGAACAAGATGCCTTTGGAAGGGAAGTCCTGGAATTGGCGGAGGGCACCGCGAAGCTCTATCTTAAGACTGGAGAGTTCGGTGGTGGCGGAGGGATTGGTGGAGGGGTGTCCGGAGACCTGGGTGGTGGTGGCATCACTCTGATGGGATGTCGGATGGTTGGAGGGAGGGTCACTCATGCTTGATGAAGGGAGAGCCGAAGGGGAAGAAGGAGAAAAAAAGACGAGAGAAGAAGAGAGCAGAAGAGAGGAGAAAGAAGAAGATGTTGAAGAAGCAGATTTGCTGATTAGTCGTTAATTAGTTGTTGTGATGTGCACAATCACAGTGACAGATGATATGATCAGATAAAAATTAGCAGTAACCTTGGAAGAGAACACAGCTAAGAAAATGAAAATTAAGGGGATAAAATCCTCTTTAAAACCTAAAATCCTTTTTATTCCCGTCCATTATTCAGACCCCAAGATTAAGTGGAACAGTCTGGATTACAAGGTCCCGCTGTCCTACTCCCCGCCAACCCATTCGGAGGTGCAGATGGCTGTACGTGTCGGAGAGAGTATGGGATGGGATGGGATGGCACAGCACAGTATTGGATGCTCGTCCTTCCTCTGGTCTCACCATCACGCAAAGCCACATATGGTGCCTTGGTTCTTGGCTTGGTGCAGCAGCCAGTATACAAGAGAGGATGGATAAATTATACTGCCCATATGACTTATAAAGATGTCCTAATAACTATGTACGTGATCTGTCATACAAATCTTGATGCAAAACACAAAAAACAGTAACTAACTAGGTACATACATTTCACAAATTCACAGTAAAAGGACAACAGCTGCCAAGGTAACTAGTTATGAGTGGGCCTTTCATAACTGTCTGTAATTTCTTTTGGAGGGTTCTTTTCAACTGATTTATCTAAAGGCTTAACCACTGGCTCCTGATACGAATTTCCAGTTATCAATATACATGCGGGATTCTTCATTCATCCCGCCAGAGTTATCTATTCCCCACTTTAAAACGGGAAAAGCGAGGAATTCGACAAGTGGACAGGAACAAATACATCCTTGAAGGTGTGGGAATGAGGGTTCCCAAAACCATAACTACCCTCATGGATCTGTCAAATTACTACGGAGTAATAACTTCCTGGGCACCTGGGGATTTAGTTTCTTATTATCATCAAACTCCAATATGTTGGACCCAAATAAATATCTCACTTCACCTTACCTAGGTGACTTTTCCTTATCGCTGGTAACTTACTCCTGATTCATTGAGACGACACCACCCTTCCGCTTGCATTAGCCCGACTCCTCCATGCGTTAGGGACGGAATGAACATACGGTTGATGAAGTTCTTCATTCTCAGCCTTCCAAACCTACGTCCTCATCAATCGCAGACGGCCGGCCAGGGTCCCACTATGATATCCTTGCAAAAGGACGAAGCCAGTCACTTTCGCGCAGGGGGGGATGCTGTCCAAAGCGAATACTCCCCATCTCTGCGTCCGATAACAGTGTAAAACATGACAGGGGAAAAAGGCTGAGTTTGTTCTCTAATTTTCTGCTCATTGATCTATTGTTAAGTACGGATACAGATGTACAATTAGTCTGTTTTATTTTCTCACAAGGTAAGACAACAGCTGAAATTGTGATATAACTAGTTATAAATAGAGAAGAGGTTAAATGTTGTGGACTTGAAGCATACTTCGCGGTATCTGCTTTACCCGTGGCAAACAAATCATTTTCTTTCATTACTGGAGTTTCACGAACAAAAGTACTCCTATAGATTTGTTCTGGCTTTATATCCAGCATAGATAGTTACCTCTTAGTTACCATAGGCATTTGAAGCATGAACTCTTGAATCATTCCACGCAATGACATCCATACATAATGACATCTCAATCATCACGAACTTCAAAAATAAAATTCTTTGCAGCCATTCGCTGTTTATTATTCAGGATGTCAATTATACAGAAATTTACAAATTATAACGAGGAGACAAACCTGTCTCCTCCGAGTTAATACTGTAGGGAAACCGGCTGCTGGTGCTGGTACTCCGCATTATTGGGCAGCGGGTTCGGTTAGGGATACTTCGCTTCCTTAACTGCCCCCATTCAAAAGCTCTCTCCATCCAGTAGTTAATCAGCTGGAGGGTAGAAAATAAACTATGCATGCAGAGATCCCGTTTTGATGACTTGTCAAACCCTAGAACGGGAACTGGTGTGAACCAACTTTTATTTTATTTTATTTTTTTTTACTGGGACACCGCGAGCATATTTCGGACAAGAAATTCTTGTAATGGGTAGTTATAGTTAAACAATCTTGCTATGCGAGACTCAACTATTTTCTCTGCTCTCCCTCACAAACCACAACCCGTACGCTGCGCGTGGGAATCATTCCCTGTATAATCCATCAGGATTATTTGTGTGTCCTTTCCCTTTCCCCTTTCCTGTTTCATTTCCATTCTTCCCTTTTGTCAAATGTGTCACGCATAGGGATAGTGCCAGCACAGCGCACCTGACTGGTAGTTGAACTGTTGCTCTCTAACGATATAAGTGTTTTCTCTTCCATATGCAGATTGTAGATATCGCGGCGTTCACTGTTTGTGATTTAGGAAAGGGGAATGCTAACACTTGTAGATAAACTAGCTCCATTCTCTTCCTTCTCACTCTGCTTCTTCCATTTTCCTTCCGTAAAATTGTTTCTCTGATGCAAACCTCTATGCTGTGTTTAGATGTACATGGGGAGTTCTCGACTCCGCCATGATAACAATTAGCAATAAACATAAACTCAAAGTTTTACCACACGTAGCTCCTTCATTCCACTTCCTCTGGGCATAAAAGTTTTATAATACAGACAGGACCGTCTGGATTGGGAGGGGATTGTACTGCTGACCTAAGAAATCGTTCATGTGGTGAGAAAGTAGGGGTAAAACATGTATAGGATAAAGGTAGTCACATTTTAGCAGAACTCCGGTGGGTTCCCCTGGAAAATATAGGAAAGATGTTGGATAAGACAAATGGCAATTCAACTTCTCAAAAAGAACATTGATGTGATTAGGCAGCATTTTAGATAGGGACCCAGTTTCGCCAGGATTGGGGACTCTAGGTAGAGCGAGCACGTAGGTGAACAATACGTCATGTTTCAGAAACAGAATCAAGGGGGAGAAAAGATTTTAAGTGAGGGGTTAAAAATATGGCAGCTTTGAAAAGAACACTGTTGGGAAGATGGAGTGTTAATAACTCAGCACTAGTCTGTGCCTTGCAGAGTTAGGTCGCTGCATTCACGTCATATCGTCAGCATGGACAGAGGGAGACAAGTAGATAAATTGGGGAATTGGCAGGGCCACTATTTAGTAAAGAAGATATAGCAGCTTCGCTGACTGACCTCGGGTACAGACGAGAATCTGCAACATACGGGATGGGGGATTTGGAAAGGCCTGTCCAGATGGATATGTGGAGAAGGTATAGTGGACAGATCAACCTTCGCAACATAGTCAGGGGCACAATGAGGAAATGACAACCAGTTCCAAGGTTTACTGCGTCAAATCACTCCCATTTGGAAGAAAGAAAAGAGTGAGTGATGGAAGAGAGGAGTTGGCCCATGGAACAGTCTAACAGATGAATCCATGTCAGCTGATAGATCTTGGAAGAGGTAATAACATATTGGAGATTCCTTTGCATAGCTGGCAGTTGGGATCTGTTGGGTCAAATTAGAGCCACGACCTCATAAATGCGAACTCGAATTGACTGAAAGAGTTGAAGGAAACTCAAGGCCGGAATGCGCAGCTCGTAAGCGAGCGGGGAAGATCTGATTGGCTGCGGCGGGGGATATCACATCGAGGAGGCTTATAACCCACGCCATTCCCCCCCATTGAACATCTCATCATTCAAATCTCCTTTCTGAGCACAATGTTCTCACATCCCTCACCATATGTAAATTCATCCCAAAAAATGCGGAAAATCACACCCCGAGACCCGGCTTTCAGTCCTGCAACCAGTTCATCACTAAATTAGTGGCTGACCCCCTGAAACCATGTCATCGCTTTCCCTTGACGTGGGCAAGGTCAAAGATAATGAACAGTTCATATCATTCGGTTTCCACGGTCGCATATCGTATGATTTCGAACTTTTCCTGCCATTCAAGCATTTGGCTATCGAGCGAGTCACCGTTGACAAGACAGGTTATAATCACGTGATATACGGACGTCAAACCCAAGCCTTAACCCCTCAACACCCGGGTTCTTCCACATCCTCCACAAATGATTGCAAACAAGAAGAAACAGACCCGCTTCGGGGGCAAGATTCTCTTCGAAAGAATCCACCGACTGGAAAGAAAGGCCAGCATCCTATCCAAACTGTCCGACAAGGCGCAAACGGGAAACTGAAAACGACCTGGGCAAGCTAGGGCAAACCAAACGCCATAGCCCAGGAGATAATGCGAGAATGGTCGGCCGGGCCTAAGGCTGTTCCAAAAGCTCCTCTTCCGACGCGGCTGCCGACACCGGATTTATCGAACTGCCGGCCATGTTTGCGTTGAGCTTTGTTCGGAGTCGAAAACCCGGGGTAATCGAACCGAATCCATACGGTTGACTCTATCTGATAACAATGAATAGACGTCCCCACAGCTGTGAAATGCCAGCCTTTGTCAGCTAGATTGGCAAAGTGACATAACAAGGTTGGAAAATATATGGAAATTTTTGGAGGTTTGGGTAGCCTGGAGTTATATGGATTTTAAGGGACGAGACTTATTGATATGACTGTTGATGATATACATAACATTCAGAGTACAGAATACAGAAGAAGGACTTACCCACTCATGCATTTTAATGCTGATACTGAAGGTTTTGCATGTTGTTAAGGGCAGTGATGTTAGTTTCGAAGTTGATGATATCTGACAGAACGTTGGACAATGAGGAATCACGTGAGGTTTAGTGTCATGCACGGACCAAGGTCGCTTAATCGAGTCCTTGATTCGAGTGACTACTGATATTAAATTCAACAGCGTCTTTTTCTTATGTTCTCTGCTTCATTCCATTTCTATTCCCTGCAAACCTGATTTCCTCCAGAAAGACATCCAAGTATGATGCATCAGTGTCATTAAGTTGGGGATATGTTTCATACCTTGTGCTGTCTATCCTCCTTTTACGTTCATTGCTAGGATCCTACAGGATGTCCCCTGCACGTATCGCAGAGGGCTCCGAGCAAGACAAACAAATCTTAGCTCTTGCCAGAGGCTTTGATACTCTTATTGAAACCATTCAGAAACTGACATGGCAGGAAAGAGAGTTACGGAGCAAACTGCAGTTTGCTCATGATGAGGTACGTTGTCACTCTTTCTTTGCTTCGAAGTTTCCGTTCCCCCAATGCCTTATGATGAGAAAACCTTTGATTAGCTCTAGATCAGCAGCTGCTTTTATGCGGCAGTGACCGATTCAATCTGCATGTATTAGCTGATATGGCATTACCTTTTTCTCTACTCACTCTTTACACTACAACTACCCAATTGGCATTATCTAATTTTGTGATCAACAGTACCTGAAGCTCGCCGATCAGCTCCCTAATCGATCAACTTCTAGAACAGAAGTAGCGGAGAAGATTTTACCCCTGCCATTTCAAAAGAACAACTACGACGTATCTACAGATACCACTGGGTGGATCTACGACGTAGAAAAAGCTGGCTACCTTGCAGCCCTAGAGTTCGAGGCAATTGCCAAAGGACTTGACGCGTACAGAAGTTTGGCTGATAGACGGTCCAGACGGGACATACGGGATGGGCATCATCAAAATGCAAATACATGTCTTGTTGCGGTGGATGCCGAAGCTAGGTCTTCTATTGAGCGTGATTTCACAACCAACGGAGTGCAGGGGAATCTTCAGTGTCCATTTGCCATTCCAAATGGCCATGGGGCGACCCCTTCCACCTTGGCGAACGGGAATTCAGACTCTTGTGCACAAGTTCATGACCCTATAAGGGCTGAATCTCTCCAGGGTACGCATTCTGCTTCGGTTCGGGATGCTGTTCCCAGGTGTCCAATTAGATATCTAGATGACCACTCTCCAGAGGAAGTGGCAAAATATTTCCAAAACCACAAGCATGAGATACCTCGAAGCCACACTATTTGTATTCAGCGTTATCAAAAAGATTCGCAGAGCATCCGCCAACTCGATGAGAAATATGGTGACATGGTCAATATGATCAAGGGACTAGGGCTTTATCATCAACCGTATCTTCCCTCAACCGAAGAGCATAGTAGGCCGGGTGGCACAGAGTCTGTTTCTGTTGGAAGGGTAGAGAAGTGGGCTGAAGATGTTAGCGCTAAGTCTCCAAAATTAGAAGAGGTCATGTCACCTTCCCATGACAGAGGGGACGGTGAGGCGGAGGAAAGACGCAGTTATTTCGAACGACCTCTGAGAGACGTTCGAGTAGGCGAGTCACCTAGTAGGCCGTGGGGAATCCATGTTCCAATTTCTCAAGAAGTCGCTCAGAGTGCCATTGTTTCCCCAAACGCACCTACGGGTGCAGATTATGAGAAGACTGCTCCGGATATCTCATCCATCTCAACCCCAATTCCCAGGAAATCGAAAACGTCACTGCCTGCGGGCCGTTGTCCATTCCATACTCTTACGCCTAAAGAAGTCCCTCCGAACGCTACAGCGTTTCCTGGCTCTTTGGCAGCTAATTTAGAAACAGAAGAAAGCCCTGAGCTTCAACCACCCAACAATCCAAATACTCCACTCAATCCTCATGAAATCAGATCTCCTCCGTCCCCTCCTGTGCAACCGAAGATGGTGTTTCAAGGGCCTGTGTTTTTTGGTTATTCGGCGGAACAAGCTGCTACGCTCATCCAGAAACTTGGCCATTCTAGCGGGCAGAAATGACAAACTGTACAAAAGTTATCTTCTCGCACTATTTGCCGTTATTCGACGTCAGATTTTTTCTGTATTACATACACATCATCCACTGTCGCGATTTTTTAGCGTTTGATGCATTCATTATATTTCACCGTTTCACAACAGGCTGCAACCTGAGCATATTTCATGAAGCCAATAATTTTGATGGCAAATTGCTACCTACCACGAACCAAGCTGCATGATTTATCTGTTTGCTTCACCCCGCGAACTAAATTCACCTCCATCCATCCCGAATGCACTATCAACCTCTTGTGCAAATGAAATACATGTACTGAAACCATATCAGAGTCAACTTCTTAATATTCTACATCTTTTGAATACTCCCTGAATCAATTCATTGTAAATAAATTTTATATCACTGATGCATATCCACTAATTCGGCTGGGTATTAACCCAAAAAGCCATCTCTTGGGTTACATACCAATATCTAACCATCCATTGTGGCTCCAATCAATAGTAGAGACCGCACACTCACCAACATACCTGGAGTAAAACTATACAATTTGCAACCAACAATCTGACACTTTTCAACTACGACACACAACGTTCACATTTTCTCTGCTGCTATTCTAAATGTGCAGATTTGGTGCATCATTTCTGTTCTACACCCAATTTTCAAGTTCCAATCCCCCAGCTTGAATACCTAATAACAGTTCAAGTCCCGCCAGCAGTGTAATAATAATTTCTTGACATTTCGGAATACACCGTATTCAACCTTAACACCAGCACTTCCACCCTGTGTTCCTTGTGATCGCTGTGCCAATACTTCCAAAGGTATATACCAGCTCCTAGTGCGAGACTATATTTTGCATGTTTCGTTTCCCTATCTCACGGAGCTTCTTACCATACAGATATATCTATATGATCGGTTAGCACAAGGATCTCAAGAATTTCCATTCACAAGGGGGCTTACGAACAAGTGGGAGGAACGGAACACCAAGACCCAGCGATAAAAACGCTAGTAATCCTGCACCCCAGTCAACCCCCAGGGTTTCAAAGAGGCGCGAGCCGAAAAGTGGAAATACTAGAAGAGCAATTTAGAGTTTGATATATGACTATTTATGGGGCCATGAATGGACGTTGGAATGATACTTGCCTCCCGCGAAGACAAAACGGAGAAAAGATACTGCGCGAGCTTAGCATATATAGCATTTTTAATCTGGAAATGTATAACTTGCATGTGGCCACAGCCGAAGCAGGGTAAGCAAAACAGTCCACAATGTAAAGCTGGATTGCCATCTAAATATTCTAGGTTAGTCTTACATTTCTTATATGGTACAGGCACTGGGTTATCCTCCTACAAATATATTCATTGCTCCAGCAGCGAAGACTACGAAGCCAACTAGAGGCTTTGAGGTTGTTAGATAAGTCAAGCATTATAAGAAACAGGTAACTTTCAAGAAGTATAGATAGGAATCGGGTTGCAGGCAAACAAATGTGAACTCACCACGATGAAGTGATATTTCAGTGCAGAAAACCCATAGAGGAATAAACCGGCTACTAGCAAAAGAGCCCCGGGGAAAGCGGGTACCAATCTAGTATATTGTACACATCAGTTGATTTGCAAACATTACCAATGAAGAATGTGACCCTGGTACCTAGACTCTGGGTTGTATATATGATCGGGGCGAGTCTGGCGTTTGTAAATAATCCCATGTGCTTTAACAGTCACAACCAGACCTATCATATTTCCAACCCCCTGGGCAAGGAGATCAACACCGACAATTCCAGCAGAGTGGCCGTAGCCTTCCCCGAAGATTTCTGGAAACTAAATGTTTGGATGAGGTCAGTTTTTATACACTCGAGGCTGGTAAGAGTGAGCACTCTCTGCATACTGTTACAATAAGAAGATATACTTCCCCAAACACCGACGAGAAGTACAGTGAGAGTAAAAATAGAACAGGATCAACAAGTAAGTACATGACCGGGCGAATAGCGGATGAGATAAGCGACCCTGCCCCTTTTCTCGGCACACTCCCCAGGCGTAAATCCATTACGGTATACAACTCCCTTTGTGGGCGTAAGCGTCTATTTTTGAGAAGTTTCCGCTCAAGAAGTACTGGAGCATATGACTCTCTCATGTACAAAAGGGCTGCAACCTGTAAGAATGCAGCAGCCGTAGCCTAGCCAGGTATTAGCAATGACAGAAGAGCTGCGGGAAGATTATCCTTACCGGAACCCAACAGGTCCATCTCCACGAAGCTCGCTCGGAGATCCAGCCACCACAGGCTGGGCCAACAACAGGCCCTAAAATTCTGAGTGGTGTCAGAATAGAATACCTACATATTCATTGGACGTAGGAACTCACAGTAAGGTGGACATCAAGGCGGAAGCCTTAGTTCGTTCTTCTAGGTCCCAAATATCTGCAAGAACGCCGCCAAAAACCGCCAGCCCACCAGAGCCTCCAACTCCAGCAAAGAAACGGCACACAGCAAGTTGAACTGCCTGCCTCCTAGTTAGCCAGCCCAATGACAACATACTTCTGTGGGGCTCCAGGAGGAGTTTACATTTTGGGCAAAGCCGGCTCCCAAAGAGAAGGCTATAAACGCTACATTGCCTAGACTAACGACGATGGTTCTTCCGTAAATCTCACTCAGAGGGGCAGCAAAAAGAGGACCGAGGGAAAATGCAAAAACAAAAATGGAGATTTGGGCGGCACCTAGAGTGGGATTTTTTATGCCAAGGTCGGCCATCACGAGGAGCAGTGCCGGAGCGAATATGGTACCTGGAGTTATATAAGAGAAATCCGTTCAATAAACAGAGATTGTGAAGCTAACTGGAGAATGTAGGTAGAAAACAATACCCTCCCGTTAGGGCTGTAGTCACCCACTTGGCCTTTCGGGACCAATTCTATCTCAAGTTAAAAATGCCGGATACAGCAGAATATTCTGCGGAAACATATAGGGGTTAATACACGAGGGTTTTCCGTGGAGTCTGGATTTAGAGTGACCAGATCTTACAAGCGCAAAGTTAGCCTGTACTGGGTTGAACGATAGATTATCAAACAGCAGAGTAACATACCTGGATCCAATTCGCGTAAACCTGCGCCATCGAAGAAAGCTTTGTCAGGACTGGCTTCTCGAAAGTTCAATTCTTCTAGGTATCGTGTTGTGACCAAGTCCTTCCGGGCATTTTTGGGTTCATTGGAGATGCTCGGACGATCTCCAGCATCAATAACGGCACTGGATGTGTGCAGGACATCCTGGTCTTGTTTTATTTGACCAATCGACATACTCAGAGAGGTGAAATTGGAACTGATCGAAATGAATGGCTGGCATTGAAATTGGAAAATAAGTTCCTAGCGGCTTTGTTTTTCTTTTGAGAAGAAGATTAATCCTCATTATTTCAGAGAACTCAGGAGGAAATGTAAGAAATGAAGTAGTTAGGAGGATAGAACATCCATGGTTATCAAACTTATCCCAACATAGAGTGAGATCTTGGGCTCGGACTAGGCGGTGTTTCTCCCAACACTCCTCAGCTCTATATTCAAAAACATGACGAAGAAGTTTCATACTAGGGAAATAGGACCACCCGACTGCTGGTCTGGGTAGATCCTGTAACACCTCCACGACTGAACTACGTGGAGTGTCAATGCTCACGCGGTAAGTAAATAACTGCAGTCTCAGAAAACGTGGGCATGTTATCAATTCCTGGCACATTGTTCTCGAATCTTGTCAAATCACGACTTCAATCTCGGCAAGTGTAAATCTTTTGCTGTGTGTTTGACTTTTTCGAAGGCCGAGACCATGATAATTTTCACTTTTCCGCCAGCAGGCCAGGATGAGCTTCATTTTAATTCGCCATTCACTTCTTCTCAAATCACACAATAGTGTAACGATCGTTATTGAAGGAAGGAAATGTTCTGTCGATTTCGATTTGCAAAGAATAACCCGACGGGTGTGAGGAATATGGACCAACTTCTTCCAAAAATCGACCCCCTTTAGCACAATGATTCAATCAACGCTCCCACAATAAGGGGATCAGCTGGTGAGCCTTTTCGCACATGCCACCACCTTGGCGCCTCTGACCACTAAGTGGGGTAAAGGGAGACATGCGTCCGGTGAAGGCATACCCAGAAATTACTACTCTGTGTAAAACAGCGTCCAAGCTCATTTTCATTTAACGATCACAAATATATCCCTTCACGCCTAATACGAAGCTAGGCAACAAAACCCTGTAAGGACCATTTATGCAATCGTAAAGGAGAAAATCCGTGTGCAGCCAGGTGTTTCTGGAATGTTTCCCCGTTGGTCCATGTTCCAGTATGGCTACACTGGCCTCGAGTTCACGGATGAAAACATGCAGTTTGTGGGGAAACTCTTCGGTCAAAAGGCTATTCTGGCCACTTAAAGTATCAGTGCCCGGAGAAACCGTCAGCTATTACTCGTGGAAATTGCAACAAAGCAGTTCCTCATGATCATGAGTGTGCCGAAGGGAAAGAATTCAGCCTTTGATTTGGCTTTCTGCTGCAAAGGCGGAAACCCGTCAATCAAGCCAATAAGGCTACGAAAGGAGAGATTCCTCAGAGCCACGGGTAGATAGGTGCCGACGCGATATTCAAGCGGGTAAAAATTGAAAACCCTAGGAAAAATTAGAAAGGCTAATGAGGAAGATCTTAATGCCAAGGATATAACTAGGCCCCAAGTGAGCAAAGCCAGTGTGCTTGAATACATATGATTCAGTTGCCCTCCGACAGTTTCTAGTATCATTCAATCACCCTATTCCCAATGGATACAAGAACATCAAAAGTCGGGTTCAACGATTTATCATGCAACAATAGACTAGTCCGAATTAAGGAGACATAAGCTGTGGAAGAAACCTAAGCAAGAAAACTTAGAGTGAGTTGTGCTAAACAACTCAAAACTGACATCCAATGTAGGGACAGGGTATGCTTTCATTGAAGAGATTAACTAACGTAATCAACCACCCAACGCCCGTTTACACCCAACGCCCGCTCAAATCTTCATTTTTCATTCATCTTTAACCACCCACAACATGCACCACGAAGCAGTTATACAAGCCGCGATTGATGATTTGAACGCGCAACTAACGCCTAATTACACTAAAACTGCCAAAAAATATGGAATCAGCTGATATACATTGTCAAGGCGTTATAGAGGCGTTCAAATGTCAAGAAAGGAAGCAAGCTCTATCCACTGCAAAGCTCTCACTGATTCGCAAGAAAAACAACTCCTTTTTCATATCAATCAATTGGCAGATCGCAGTTTCCCTTGTACGCCCCAAATCCTTCATAATCTTGTTGTTGAGATTCTAAAAGCACCTATTGGAGTCAACTGGGTGGCTCAGTTCTGCGAGCGCCACAAGGATGTGATCAAGTTGCTCTACCTGCGAAATATTGGCCAAAAATGCAAGATTGCAGACAATTCTGCATACTTCAAACATTATTTTGATCTTGTAATGGATTTCTTTCTTATACTGCTTTTTTAATTCTCATCTTGCTAATTTATCTTAATTTTTCAGCTGCAGGCAAAAATCACGAAATACAACCTTGAACCTGCGAATATCTACAACTTTGATGAGAAAGGATTCCTATTAGGATTCATTCACACCCTCAAACGTATTGTATCGATTAATTCGCTCAAATAGGGCCGTATGATAGGTGCCAGCCAGGATGGCAGTCGAGAATTCATAACACTACTTGCCTCAATTTGCGCAGATGGAACTTCGCTCCCACCTGCTCTCATATATCAAGGGGAATCAAGAGATATGCAAGATACTTGGCTCGAAGATTTTGATAGTGAAAAGGATCAGGCCTACTTCGCTGCTTCAGAAAATGGGTGGAGCAACGATGAATATGGGTTAACGTGGTTAAAGAAGATCTTTGAACCTCTTACAAAAAAGAAGGCAGGCCGCGGATATAGACTTCTTATATTGGATGGCCACTCATCCCATGTTAATATGGCATTCATCAATTACGCAGATCGGAATCGAATTCTACTCGCTGTCTTTCCTCCCCATTCTACACACCGATTACAGCCGCTAGATGTTGGGATATTTGGACCATTGGGTAAATCATATTCCAAACAACTGAATGAACGAATGAGAACTGGAATGGGATTCATACGCACTACAAAGAGGTCGTTTTGGCAGCTTTTTGACACTGCGTGGAAGGAGACAGTTACATCTTCAAATATTGAAGCTGCATTTGCTGCTACTGGCCTACATCCATTCGATCCGGAACGCGTTCTTAAAAAGCTTCAAATACGACCTTGCACCCCCCCCCCCCCCCCCGACGCAAGATATCAACCAAGAACACCTACTTCTATTGTTGGCCTGCGGAAATTGCTGAAGCAAGTCAAGCAACAGCAGCATCAAATATCTAATGATCTCAACTGGGTGATCCGTGCAGGGGAAAATCTTGCTCTTGATAAAGAGGTTCTTTTAATAGAGAATCGGCAGCTTCAAAAAGCTCTTAATCAAGAGAGGAGACGTCGCAAGCGTGGCAGGGCAATGGGGTTGCTAGATCCCTTGAATCCATCATTGGCGCAGTTCTTCTCGCCGGCAAAGGTGCAGAGCATCCGCGAGAATTTGGCGGCCTCAGAGGTTGCCAAAAAGGATGAACAAGCTCGTAAGGAGGATGCAAAGCTGCAACGCACTATTCTTAAGGAATAGAAGGAGGCAGATATCATCCAGCAGAGGATGGAGCGGGAGGCAGCTCGCCATGCCACAAAACAGCAAAAGGAAATGGATAAGGCCGCAAGAGCTGCTCAACGGCAGATTGACAAGGAGCTTAGAGATGAGAAAAAGGCTCAGGAGCAAAAAGAAAAGGAAGAATGAGCTGCCGTACGGCTACAATCACGATTGAATAAGAAGATGATTGAAGAATTCAAAAATCACCTTACTAATCGGGAAAGTAGACCCTTGATTTCGCAAAGAGTGGCTAAATCGCGTTTTCAGAGCCCTGCCAGGGTGCCCACGGATCCACTGCCAGAGGGATATGACGATATTGCAATCTTCTACTGGTTTAATGACTGCTTGCTCGCTGAATCTGCCTCCACCCAAGATTTCATGTTCTGGGCGAGTTATTAAGCCAAACAAATGTTTACTGAATTAGGTATATATTTTTATATGTAATTTTCTATGTATATTTTCATCCTATAATATATCATCTTAAAATCTAATTGCGTTGTTGAAATAACGTTGAAAATATTTCATCATAGTGATGGCGAAATGGCGGGCGTTGGGTGTAAACGGGCGTTGGGTGGTGGATTACGTTACATGGTAAAAGCATTTCATTAGTTCTCAACCTAACGAATGAGAGAAGGATTGCAAAATCATGCTTTTTAGATCATGAAGGATGGCGTCAACGTTTGACCATCCTTCTCACGATGAATGGAATTGATTCAAGATGTGTGCAGCATCGAAACCTGGAGTTTCGCTGGGGCCAAGCTAGCAGAGGGTATGTTGGTACTGGCTTTTTTGGTCTCATTTAATATGAAGGAACAAGAATAGGAGGTTGATATTTTCCATTTCCAGCCGTCTTGTAGTGCTCCCAGGGAGATTTGTGTAGAATGTTTCTGAGCGCATCCTCCCAATCTCGACATTGAATCCCCTCTTGGATATCACGTTCTCTTGAATATTTTTCTCTCACGTATTTCGCAACGGGAACATAAAACAGATCTGGGTTATAATAGTTACATGGTTTGTAGCATGCAAAAGGGCGTACGGGAAGCAGTTAACAGGATTCACTTAGCACAGTTATCGTATATCAAGGAATTTAACGCTTTGATTGAGTCCTTGTCAGTTCCTGGGATTACTGTACCATTACACCTCAAAAAAGGCATGCATAAACATATGATGGTCAAGTACTGCTGAAAGCTATGTTCAAAATAGGTTTAAACACAACACATGCTGCACCTACATACAACCCAGCAGATATTTCTGATTGGCGGATATTTAAGCTTATTTGCCCCTGCAAACTCTCTACAAAGTATGCCCTGCTCATGGGTTGAGATGCGAAAAAGCATTTGAGCCTCGGAAGAAATAAACGTGGATTATAACAGAGTGGGGGGTTTTCAATGTTGTGACAGAGGGATTCGACACAAGATGATAATTGACGTCATAATCTTTGCAGCTGGAAAAGTATAAATGCAATTTATCAGAAGATTTACTGGTAGTTTTCATTTGTAAATGCGTTGTTCATAGGTGCAGAAGTGGCTGTAAACTCACATGTGGATGCACGTGTCAGGAAGCAGAAAGGGAAAATACGAAGTATTAACAGACCTTGGATCCATGTGTGCTCCGTCTCTGTAAAAACGAATGCCCATAGCCTAAAGCTAACGCCCTCCGCTGAAGGAACAACACTCCTTTCCAAGTTGCACATGAAAATTGCCAATCCATTATATGAAAATTCGTAAAAAAACACCCCTATCTGGTGACCATCATTGCCTTCTTCCCCCACCACTAATTTCCCGTTCTTGCTGCCTATGCCTGTCCTGCTCAAGAGGAGCTCTTCCTGGTTCCCAGGAGTAGGCGCCTTGCTCATGGATACCATCGAGAAAATTTGTCCCTACCGGAACTCCTGGCGGGAGTGCTTTGACTCCGCCTTTCTGTTTGTGGATCATCGCTGCAGCTCCCTATGGAGCCTGAAATATTCCGAGAGTGGTGGCTTTGGGGACAAACGGGGCCATGGCTGGAAAGAGAGGGCGACAACTGATTGCGGTTGGTTTGTGAAACCGAGACATACCCTGACCCGACTGCGGACACAGAAGTGGGCATGGATGTGCCATTAAACTCTGCATTGTTGTTAGTGGTAGAGGATTGCATTGATCCAGTTGATTTCGCTGTTCCATGTTCGTCTATTGTAGATGCATATATCTTTGCCGCACGAGGTCTTGCCATTGGTATCTGGATTTGTAGGCTGTAGGATTGCTCAGAAACCGGGTTTTGTCAAATGGAGCGATCGAGTGTAGGGAAATCGGTATTGGCAGGCGGAGAGATCTAGATCTAGAGAGTGACAGGTTTCCCAAAAGTTTCGGCATTTATAACGATATCAATGGTCGTAATGCATGCGCAGATGCATATATAATAATGCCAAGATCAATTTCAACGATGCCCATAATCCATAAGGGATACGCCTCATGCTGTTCATCGCTTCTTCTGATAAAACTAGCAATTTATTTTTGCCATACAACTAGACACGACAAGTATCCCCACCAGAAAAAAATATTCCAATCGCTGCTAGACGTTTTGGACCGTATCATTGTTAGAAGAATCCAAACGTCATCCATCCCGAAGCTAAATGTTCCCCTCGTTCTCGTGTAGTAACTACCTCAATGCCACCATGATGGTGCCAGTTTACAGGAAACAACAAAACGACAAAATCAGCCCGGGGTCGCGGATTTCTGGATCTTTTTAGTTCAGTGCGTCGGCCATGTTGCCCTAATTTCCGTTGGGATATCAAACATATTAAGTAGCAAAAGAGAGAGAAGAGAAAACCGTGATGAAGAAGCGTTTCAATAACCCGCAGATCAATCAAATAACTCGATCAATCACTGAGACATCACATTTCTTCTGTTTGAAGCAATACACCATCTCACATAGACATCGTTATGGCCCACCAGATGGAAAAGCACGGGCGAGGGTCTTGCGTCAAGATAATCGGTGGTTAAGATAATTTTCAATCCGCAGGAAAAACAATCGACAACTGCCCGTCGTATGAGAGCAGAAAGGAACCCTGATATGCATTGCACCAACCCTGTATCTCACCAAAATAGAAAACACCATCAAAAGCAGAGTCTCTTTACCCTTGTTTAATAGGCGACTTTGGAGGAGCCATCAGTGGCTTTAACCTCTCGGTTCGCATGCGTCCAAGGAGCAGCCTTGGGAACAATCATTTGCAGTATTAGATAATTCAGCTTCCCCAACTTCTTTGTTCTTCAGGAACCATGTAGAGCTGGCTACGCAGAGCCATCTAAGGGTTTTTGGGTCGGGGAAATCTACCTCCGACTCGGCCTATTTCCTTTGATTGACAGATGAAGGACCATATCGAGAGGCAGTGGAGGGGATTAGTCGGTGACTCGGACTCTATTCCCAGGCAATGAGGGAGTTAAACGACCATAAGAAACATATGCATGAAATCTGTTGGGGACGGTGGGAGCAAAGGTGTGACGCTCTTTCGAAGCTGAAGATAAAAGCAAAGACTGCTGCCAACGATCAGAGAACAATATGGTGAACATGTAGCGGCCAAGAGATAAAAAGAAGAAGAAAAAGATCTGTAACCACTGTGAGTTGGCGGGTCGTTGGGTCGAGCTTAACAGAACATTTCCTGAATTGATTCGCCAAGCTAGCCTATGAAGTAAGTAGTTAGTTATTCAATATAACTAATGTTAATAGCTAATCACGGATAATCAAGAATAGTTAACCATTCTAGACAAATCACATTTCAAGCACAAACCAAGAAAGAAATGCATATCCTATTAACAAATCTCCTTCGCGCCCAAGACGGCTTGCACGTCTGAGGGATTTTAGCAGTTTGGTAAATTATTTAACTAAAGCATTGTAAACAGGCAAATAGATCTTTTCATAGTAAAAATCTTTCAAAATATCAATCTTCGTCATTCCCTTCAGGTTTTCACCACTTCGCAGAACCGCAGCTCATGCGTTATATAGAGCATGAATTCCAATTCAGGCCGGAACATAGTTAACTGATCCAGCATCTCCTTCTGAGCTAAACGACCCACTATGTATAATCCGTTTGGCGAAACAATGCATAATACACGTACTGCTCGCGGAATCGATCAGGTAGAAGTAGCTCGGAGTACCGCCATGACTGGAGGATGCATGTACTTCTTTGAGATAATCCGGAGGATTTATGTTATTGCAAAAGGAACTCGGGACAAAACTTGACTATATTCGGTAACGCCGGCTGGGGAAAGGGAGATTTTGTACTGTATGTTGATATATTTTCATAGATTTGTATTGCTAATCCATTCAGACGTTGACCAAAAAACACATCAGTTTGTAGTGGTGTCTGTTACAGGTGGGGGAAAACCAATTACAAAAGAGATCTATGAACACAATAGAATTCGCAACCAAAATTATATATAGATATATATATATATCCACAAGAAATAGGAAGCATAAATCGACCAACCTGATAGCATATTCCACATATATCATAAAAAGCAACTTCGGGGTTTAGAGCCGACATACAAATAGACACTTATATCACAATCAAATTGCCAATTGGGATCCCCTGAGACGTGATCGTATATCGTCTTCGGAGACCTACACCCACGGCATGTTTAAAGTAGTTATATGTCTCGTCACCGCCACCGACAAGAACCACGCTTAACGGGTTGGGGCGTGGTATTCCACCGACCACAGTCTGTATTTCGTCGAGCAACGGGCGGATGAGGTGCGGATCCTCAGATTCCATGATGATGGTGGGAGATGCGGTGTTTTGACCCATATCTGAGGCTGATGATAGGGAGGAAGAGGTGGGGAGTGGGTATGGATGATCTCCTGGTTGTGGATAAGAGACCATAATTACGAGCTTTAGGGAGACACGTGAAGGGCGGAAGGAAGGGATATTTTTCAATTTATCAGAAAAGGTACATCCACCGCGTTTTATGACAATGACATTATGGGTTTTGGGAACTGAGGAGGGGAGACGGTGGTTGCAGAGTTCATCTGCAAGATAGATAGAGGACCATGGAAGGCGATTAAGAAACTTCTTGCCCTTGTTGGATTTTGACATAGATACTGCCGTGATGATGGCTTCTTCGACATCGGGCAGGGCAGTTGAGCCTATGCCGGTGGAGGTGATTGCGGGAACACACATACGGATGGAAGGTTGCCGGATTGCAGAGGGTTTTGGTGTAGATGAGTCGGAATCATCGCGAAGAAGGGAAGTAACCTGATTCATGAAAGAGGCGAAGGCTAGTTTCATATTGGATGCGTCCAAGGGGATGTGAAGATCATCCAACTCTTTGATGAGGGCTTGGCGGCTTATGGCGGCAGTAAGAATTGATGTATTACTATTGTCTGCGATTTCTGGTTTAAGATCCAAGACGATGTCCAATAGAGTCGAATCCTGCACCCGTTTGAAGTTGGGATCATCAGAGTTCAGGATATCGGTTACCTCTTTCGAGATGTAAACCTTCTCATCTTTTCCAAGAGGGATGTTGTTAATAACCTGGACTCGAAAGCCTTCTGTGCTCGCAGGCAATCCATTTATAAATAATGGAGCATCCTGGATCATGCCCAGTCGAAGCCCGCCAATAGATTTCACAAGGATCCCATCTTGAACTCTTTCTAGAGATCCAGGGGTAAAAATCGTGTTGCCCAGCAGCGGGAACGTAAGGTCAAGAGTTGGCCTGACAGCCATCGGTGCACTCGTTGCACCTGGTGGGATGACCTCCAGCGGTAAAGTCCACGGGAAGTACGTGTAGTTTGAGGGTGAGATTAAATCAGACATTGAGATGCTTGGATGATCAACAACATATTCAACGATCGGGGAATCAACTTTCGGTCGTGAGGGCATAAGATGTAGTCTAGCGAGGCTCGCGGCGTGAAAAACATCGGGTCGCGAAACAACAGAGGATGCACCAAACGGCAGAGATAAAGCAGGCACCGAACAGGTTTCTCGGCTTGCGTTCCGTTGTGTATCACTGGCCGGGGCTTTTACTAGCTTAGTCGGTTTCCTAGTCGATTTCCTCGTTGACTTCGGTATGATAAGGGGGTGACCTTCGGTGCTGAAAACAAACGGAGCATCAAGGTCATTTAGAGGATGAGAAGGATTAAAAAGTAGGAACAGATATTTGGTAGTTTCTCCAAGGAAGAAGCTCTCCATCCTATCACTTAACTGTCCCGTTCGAACATCTTGAAGGCCAGCCCAGCCACACCTGGTCCAGCATCTTCGTTTGATATCCCGCAAGGCCATTTCTCCAACATAGAGATACCATGGATCCTTGGTGGCCCTGTACAAGTAGTAAGTCGATTCGATAAACTCGGGACGACCACCCCACCATCCAATCCCATTTTCGATGTTTCCTGTAGCAACATTCCATCGCTCTGGAAATGCAGAAAATCGAGTCCAAACGGCAGCATGTAACAGATGGGCTTCGATAGCTTCATCCACATCCCCAGACAAAGTCAAAAGCCCCGGAAAATATGCACTTAAGCTATCGATCCAAAAGGCGCGTGTAGCTCCGGTGATGATATCGCCTTGGACATAATGAGGATATTGGTAACCGGAACCACGATATAAATGGTGTTTAATGGATGACTGAGATTCTTGCCACGCATTGAGGAACGCATCGGGAGAATGCTCTTTCTCACTGAGAGGTGCGTAATAATCATCCAGCTTATGAAACGGGCTGGATATATTAAACGACGGGCGATCACCCTCAGATAACAGAATGTGAGACTTCAATGCATATTCGAAAAAGCTGTCAATTCCAGCGCCAATCTGCCACAAAAATTCACCGATTAGCAGCAATTTCAAGCGAAGTAAAATTTAAGACATAGTCCAACATACTCCAGTATATGAGGTCACCCATTTCCCCGATTCAGCATCAATGCCGGCTCCAATCAAGCCAATATCAGTACGACGGGACCAGACAGCCCAAAATGCCCTTTTCGCAAGTTCCTCGAAACGACCGTCGCCAGTAAGCCTACTAAGAACTGTACATTCCAGAACCAAACTCCCAGCACCTGCGCTGCACGTCTCTGTGACCTCAGGTTTCCCGGTAGACTTCCCTTGCCGTTTGCCCTGAGCATTTCCCATAGGGTCAGAGGATTCTAGTGTTGCTTCCGCGTTCAAAGGTGAGTTGGTGTAAAATGGAACACCGTGTCGCAGGTTAACGCGGGGATATGGAAGACCCGTTGCAGTGTAGAAAGCCGGAAGGATCCTGGTCCCAAGATCCATCGCGAGACGAAGCAGCTGTCCGTCATAAACGAATCCATTTTCCCAGCGGATACCAGGCTGGCCTTTCGTATGTCCGCTTTTATCCCATAGCTTCGCGTAGGAGGCTTCGTCTTCCGGGGGCTCGTACCCACGGATGGGTAATTCCCCTACTGCGAAAAGATGCGCGCTCAACAGGCCGCCTATTTAGGTGACAGACGGTCAATTGTTGGTTCAGATATTCCTAGTGCTTTATTTCTGATAAGTTTGGACTTATATTCTGCTTACCTAGCCCCCGAATCACGGTTTCAAAAACCTGGACCTTGCTGTCTGAATCGAACCCTTTTCCCTTTGAGCCCCTACCAGCAGGCCCATCTGAACCGTCTCCATACAACTCAACCAAATCCCGCACTCCGTCCTGAAAATATCTCCATGCCTTGCGCGAGGCTTCCAAATCTGAAACCGAATCGGACGAAGAAGATGGTGGAGAGGACGACAGAATTGCCAGGGTAGACAAGCTGTCGACTAGAGTCAGGGAATAATTCCCCAGAACATCATTAAGGTCAACATGAGCAGGATTTCCACGATCGCGAGTTAACGGGCCACAAGAGACTGGTTTCAATTCATCTTCAGGAAACGCATGCTTCATGTAATTCTCGTAACCGTGGTAGAACATTTGTTCTGTTTCTTTTCTAGATTAAAAAAGTGCATAAATTAGATCTTCGAACCTGGCCAGCTTATTCTCTACATTCACCTTGCTTCCCAGAAGAGATATATGGATATATTTGCATACCTCAACTCCCTAATCTGTCCCCCTCTCATCCCCTCAACTGGAGGAATCCATAACGAGAGAGCTACAATAGCTCCTAGCGTCCAGACCGCCACCGTCCAATCTGCAACACCACGAAAGACGGGCATTTGGGAATAATGTCGACATCTCGAGCGCATCACCAACGACCAAAGGAATAATTGTAAAAGGTTTGGGATATCATGGATAATCTCCGGTGCCCTCAACAATGCCGCCTGCTTGATAGTGTTGGGCGAACAAAAATGTTTCTTGCCTCTCCGATACTCATCAACGGTACAGATACACTGGACGAGGGGTACAGGGAGTATGAGTTTGCCAGTTCATTCGAAGAAAAGAGAAAGAAAGAAACGGTATTATATCTACTGATTCCGTCCCATATGCAAGCCCGTTGCGCTCGGATATAAATCGATGCTTAACGGTGTAAAGTTGTAGATATTTCGGACTTTGACCACAGTATCCAGTTAGTAAAACTGGTCCTACTCCCTGATTATATCAGCAGGCCCCAACACTAACTAACTAGTTAGTTAAACTAGTGCCGGGGCAAACGTCCCACAGCTGAACATTGTTTACGGAGGACCAAATGAGCATTGCTCTGCAACGTAGAATTAGTTATTATACATTCCCTCTTCAACTTCCGGCCTCAACGCCAGAGTTAGGGGTAGTTTAGATTAGGATTAGGCTAGAACTAAGAATTAGAGGTTACAATTACAAGTTAGTTAAGAGCAAGAATCCTGAGAATATGATAAAATCTCTATCATCAAGAGTATATGGAGATGATGTGTTGTGAGATGTGTCTCGTGCGTGGCTTTAATGAGAAGATGTCATTAATCAGGCTGACGATTTTTCTGACTTGACTTTGAAATCATGTTCAACTGTGACTTCGCCCGTAGACTGGTTTATAGCTGGGGTGACTCTGAATTGATCATGGTTTTAAAAGGTGGGCTCGACTTAAACCCATTCAAACATCTTTAGATAACTACTGTAAACCCCAACGCTCCAGGTATGAGTAATAATAATTTAACACCTTTGTTTATTTAGGTAGATAGTTAATATATATTATCAAATATAATCTTCTCTCTTTTCTTGTCTCTTGATACATGCATATCGGTACTAGTATATGTTTCGTGTTGATTTTTAGGAACCTGATAATGGACTCCGAGCAACCCCTTGTTTGGTCTCTGCCATTTGGTCTAAACGGAGCTATGTAACTATACAGAATTGCCAACATCAATACAGTTTTTAATCCCCCCGCCCCTATTCCCTCCCAACACCCATTATATATAACTCAACCCTCACCCCCTATTCTCCTAAAGCTAAAACGAAAACAGACACCAGTGCCAGCATCATTATTAGGAAGAAAACACAGTCAAATAGACCACATGTGAAAAAATCAAGAGAAATATAGCATTCAAAGCACTCGAGTTGATACTCAATAGAAAAGAAAAAAAAGGGAAAGGGAAAACACTCATTTTATATATTCACGGTTTCCATATCGATCGTTCTGCAGGATGAATATCCGAGTCTTCGCGTGCAAGCGGACGTGGGTGTGACTCCGATGATTCTGTTTCCCTTTGACGCTGTGACGGCAAGTCAAGGACGTACTGGACTCCATCGTCTGACACATAGCTCGGGGGCCTATTTGGTACATCGTTGGCGCTATTGACTTCCGTACTTCGTTGAACATCTGCCTCTTCGCGTCGTTGCCAATGTACAAGGTTGGGATTTATTTTCTAGAGCAGAGGATATTATTAATCACACGTAGACAATTTCGTGGGTTTTCAATTTTGAAATTTGAAAATATTAAAATTAAATTTTTTGAGTTGCATCAGTGAAATAATGAAAGAAATGGATGAAATCGATATTTGGATTGCTCTGTACATACCACACTACTCTTCCAAAGACCATAAGCAGGAGGTGGTGGCGTGGGACCATTCGAGTTGTTGCTGCCGGTAGCGTTGTTCGCATGCACATCCATGCCCATAACATCCTCTTCGTCCCGGGCCAGAATGACGGGTATGGGTCGGTCCGGTTGGGCGTATCCAGACGTGCCAACTCTCTCTCCCATGTGCAGAACGTATGGCGGCGCTTGCCGCCATGCGATCATGAGGAAACGGATAAAGGAGTGGGAGAAATATATCACCAGGAGCATGAGTACTAAGATGAGCACAACATGAAATTCACGTCCTAAGACGGAGAAGGAGAAAGAAAGGACAATATCTAGTGACAAATTGGTAAGTATGTGACCTGGTCATCCAACATTCGCCTGACTTGGTAGAGTAGTTATTGATTGTTTATGGCAAAGGTAGTGGAAATAAAAGATTGCTCAAAGCACTTACAAATGATGAAAACCGCAATGAGGAGAAATCCAGCCAAGACACAATCGATCAGCTTTCTCCTCGCCTCCTTACACTTCACGCCAGGTCCACAGCAAAAGCGGTTCGATTTGGACTTATCGCAGTTTCTGTGTCCAATCCATGTTCCCGCATACGCTCGTCCGGCTTCCCTGGCAGACGGTAATGAATTATTATTTGAACCGTTCACATCTTGTAAAAGGGGTCCCTGCGTCTGGCCAGTTTCGTCGATATCCATCCTCGAAAGGGCAGACGGCTGTACGTCCATAGCTGATGACGGCGTATGCCGGTCTATGAAAGGACTGATGGATGTAGATGGCCTCCTTATTCTAGAAGCATTACCATGTTGCCGTGGTCGGGAGTTATCAGCTCTTTCGCCGGAAAACAGACGCAGTCCTATTCGAGGTGCCGGAGGCTTTGAAAAAGGCGGCACATTTTGCGCGCCAATACTCGAAGTTCCGGTAAAGAAAGACCCAACTCGGGCACGAAAGCAGGGATGATGCCATCTCGTTCCTGGGGATTCCTGCCGTCCTAATAAACAGATAGAAGGCTCCATCGCAATTCTCCTTAATCCCCTGCTCTATTGATTCCCCAAATCATACGTGAAAAATGTATATTGTGCGGGGAAAACGGGACCTTATACATGGAGTGGTAACTAGATATAAAAGCCCCCAATGGACGAGAGAATCAAGACTTTCGTACTCCCCCACAACGATGATGCCTTTGTCACACGCACGTAATGTATCCGGCTTCGTATTCCCCTCCGACAGTCAAGCCGTCAATGATTGTTGAATAAAAAGTCGCGGTCTACGCGCGACTGATAGTTTTCCCTTCTGTAACCCGCGACGGGACCCGTGGCACAGCACACTAAGATCTAGAAGGGGTATGATAACGGAAAACGAGTGGTAGTCGATTGATAAAAATAAAATATATTATTGTGGGAGACAAGACCATGTAAGATGGAGCTCAAGGCATGTTGAAAGCAACCGGTGATGAATCCTTAGACCCAACCAACGGGAAGCCAAGCGCGGAATCAAGCTCCTAGACAGGGTATGAGAACGACTGGAAGGCTGCACTTGTGAAATAGATACAGACTGGCGATATTTGTCATGGGAGTCTTCAAAACAAACGCAAAATTAATGAGAGAAATAGATCGTAGAGGATGGTAAATCAATTCGTGTGGTGGTCAAAGAGAGAAGACTCAAGTAAAGGAATGAATGTATACAAAAGAATGAGTGGGAACAGGAGGGAATTTGCCGGACTTCGCTCTCCTTGGCCAGCGGTTGGGAATGCGAGTAGTTGTTCAATAACTACCTATTACTAAAACGAGGTGTGTATACAGAAGGAAAAGAAGCAAAAAAAGAGGAGAGCCTCCTCCTTGATCAATCATCAGCACTCCTAGATCCATACAGAGACCCGTAACGACCTATAAGTTGCTGAGGACGGAGAATGAAAAGCTGGTCCTCAAACTCTAAGCTTTGGTCAGTTTGATCATGCAGAAAGGGATATTTGGTACTACCACGCAAGCGTGGAGCAACACAGACACTCAAAGGGGTGGCCAGGAGGTGGCGGCGGACGACGATCCACGGCCTAGCCCATCTTGCCACGGAACTATGTTAGGAAATCTTCTCTCCTCATGCAGTCCATTGGGAGCGGACGGTGTATCAGAGATTGCCTTTTTCGTGGACGCAGGATTGTGAAGACCAGAAAGAAAAATAATAGCGAGATCTGGTGCAGGAGGCGGGCCCTAGAATAATGACAACAGCCGTGTCTTAAGTGGGTTTCGGATCGTAGGCTGGGACGTTCGCTTGTTGGCCAGCATCCCCCCCCCCAGTGCTTCATCGAGGTTTCGGCACTTCGTCTACAGCCTACCAAACGCAAGAAGAGTTTTACTGCCGTTAGTTGGGAATGACATGTGAAACAACAAGAAAAAGAGATAGAGAAAAATCAAAGGAAAGGAAAATAGCTCATGCAAATGTAGAGTCTGCCTATCTTCCCAAGAGACAGGAACTAAAACGAAGTTGACTCCTCATTTCGGATAGGTTTTACCCTGCAAGTCAAAAAGGGGAAATAAGTAATACATGGATTTGCTTCTGACAATGCCACAGTCGTTTTCCTATCTCTACGTTCTCTCAATGAAATAAGCATTAGCAAATGAACTCTGAGATTTTCTTCTGAAGAGAAGCATCATGACAGGCAATATTCTAGGAGTGGGGCATTTAATATTACAACCCCCCATTACATATCTTAAGTAGCATCAGGTAGCAAGGAGTGATCTATTAATAACGCAACATCACATAGAACACAACCATACCCAGGAGCCTGAATATTAAGGGAGAAACATGACACTTCTGGGTGTGTGATCCCTCTATTCGTAACTTTCCTGGAGTTTGAAAGGCGTCTGTCTGATTTTCAAGGATGCTTGGTGGGACGTTTGTCCCCGTCCAGACTGCATGGGCGCGGGCAAAATTATATCCGGTGAACAGTGGAACAGTGGTGGTGGTATACGACATCATATTGTACAGAATCACAAGTGCTGCTAAATTGAAAAGAGGAAATAAATATAGGAAGCGCGAACGCTAAGGATTTCTATTGAATGCCAATTAATTCCTGCATGGTATCGGGTTTTCCACAAGCCAAATTAAAAACCATTTGTAGATTCAAGCCGTGGTGTCTGGAGAGAATAATTTCCTTCGCTAGAATGTCGATATGGCGGGACTTGGGAGGAATTGAAACAATATTCAAACGCCGTTACCGAGAGAGGTATCTATTTGATAATGCAATTTTATTTTCCAAGCTCCCCAAGCATAAGATTCCGATCTGACGAGCCAGAAACAACTAGAGATACGAGATAGTCTGTGTTAGCAAAACCGCAATACCCATTTCAAGTGGAAGAATCTTTGCCATGGGTTTAGCTCTTCTTTCTATTTTGGAGCTTTTCTTGACTTACTTATAGGCTCCTCGCCGGGTGAAAACCGCACATCGTTCACCGTTCCCTTATGGCCGGGCAGCTTATACAGCAACTTGCCCGACTTAGTATCCCACACAACGACACTTCTGTCTCCGCTGCCAGCCGCAATCTTCTCCCCAGTCGGATTCCAGCTAGCCCGGATCAAGTTCTTCTCCAACCCAATTGGCGCACCATCATAGATCTTAATATGTCTATCCGCTGGCGCAAATGGCCTAATATCCCACGTCCGCACCGTCGAATCGTGCGAATTGGAAAGCAGCGTTTGCGAATCCGGCGAGATCGACAGGGACGATATCGTATCCGTATGTCCCAGCATTGAGTACGTGATTGCGCGTTTTCGTATATCCCAGACGTGAATGTCGTTATCGATGCCGCCGCTGTAAATCTCGTTCCCGGCCTCCGCCAACGCAACGGCCGTGACGGGCATTTCCGACTCGAGGAAATCAATCGCATCTTTCTGTCGCGGGTCCCAGATGCCCACGCACCCATCGTCGCTGCCGCTTATTAGCAATTCCTGACCCCGCCGGCTAACATCGAGACAATTGATGATCTCCTCGTGGCCGACATGGCGACGTATTCGTTGGCCTGATTCGACATCCCAGCTGACTAGGGTCATGTCTGCGGAGGCTGAGAATATGATTTTGGAATCCCGCGACCAGTGTAGATCTAAGACTGCTCCCTTGTGCCCTGTGATTACCCCGTAGTTCTCGCATTGACCGTATGTTCGCCATAGCACTGTGGGTTTATTTATCCAGGACACGGGTTAGTTTCCCTCAAGGGCAAACACAACTAGATTTCGTAAAATGGCCTGCTGCGATAGCCGCCGCCAGAGTAAGAACACACGTACATATCGAACGATCCATTGAACCAGACACAATGTTCTGACCTGTAGGATCAAACCTCGTGGCAAAAACCTCTCCGGAATGTCCTATTCAAGATTCCGCATGAATCAGCACCACTGCAAAATCGTCCAACAAAAACCTACCATAACTTTCGATCCCAATCACCAAACGCACCTGTAAGTTCCATAATGGGAGCTTCAAGACCACTCGTCCGGGGAATCTGCCAATAGTTCCAAAACGAAACCCGTCAGCTCCTCAAATCACATGTCTTTAAGCCAATAAAACAAACAAAAGGAATAATCTCTGAATCCCACACTGTCAAACGTACAGCTTGTATTAAAGCACCATTTTGCGTCGAATTATTCACAACAGCTACTGCGCTCCCAGTTCCTGGAGTCGCATCTGACCGCGGCCGCTTGACCAGCTGCGTGGACCCAAAGGAGTCCTGCGCCGGGCGCTTTTCAGCAGACATCATGCCTCACGCGACAAGCAGCAATCGTGCTGCAAGGGAAGGAAATGTGTTGTGAGGGCTTGAGCTTAAGCCGGCTAAATTCGATGATAGTTATAGGAGAAAGACCGTTGGATAAGTTCCAGTGCAATTGTCAAATTATAATAAATTCAAGGAGATATGATATTGAGCAACAGTTAATGCAAAACCGGTTATATAAAATTGCCAACCAGCAGAAGGGGGAATTCGACTGCTTTCAGCGTGAGTTCAAAAGGCGATTGGGTTCGAAGTTTTGTAACCCTCTGGTGGTTGTTTCGCAAATATTTGGTGGTTGATTTGAGCGCGGCTAGGGCCCATTTAGCGCCGAAATGAGCCACACCTCTCGCATCCCTATACGGGCAATCAGCGAAACTGCGCTCGCATTCATGCAATCCATCATTGCTCCCATGTCACCACAACAACCCTCAAATCCACCAGCAGTTACATCTATATGATGAATGATATGATACGATGTGATGTGTGACATTCCAGCTACTATATTACCTCGTTATTAACGTCGAATATATTTTCCCAAACTAAATTATATCTCTCCTTGGACGTTGCAAAGGACCTATATACATGGGTAGCTGTGTCCATCGGCCAAACTGACAGCTAGCGAGGACTCTCTCAATCCATCCGCGTCTACCTATCAACGTTCTTACAGATATCGGAGTCCTTTAACGCTACATTTCCCCCATATACAGGCCAACATGGCCTCCACCAAAACCGCAAGAATAGGAGAAGAGTCTGTATTTCCATCTCCCCCAATACCCTCTCCCGCAAAAGCATTCCACCCCAATCCAATCCAAGCTAACCCTCCTCTCCCACCCCCTTTTCCCAGGACATGGAAGTAAGTCCCAAACCCGTGCAAAATCTATCCTCCATCCTCCATGCTCCCGTCGACCTTACCTTTTAACACAATCCACCCCCCGCCCCCCAGGACAAGAGTCGACAAAGTCAACGCCGAACTCGTAACCCTGACCTACGGCACAATTGTCGCGCAGCTCTGTAACGACTATGACAGCGACTACGCCGAAGTAAATAAGCAGCTAGATAGGATGGGCTATAACATCGGCATGCGCCTTATAGAAGATTACCTGGCGAAATCGAATACGGGCCGCTGTGCGAATTTTCGAGAGACGGCGGATATGATTTCGAAGGTTAGTTGTACATTTTACACATTCACATTCACATACACATACACATTTCATGTGGGACATGGACATAGAAACCCTTTTCCCGGAGTTCCCCCTCCCCCCTGATACTATTTTTCTTTGGCGCTATATATTGTTGCTAACTGCAACTGTTTCGAAACTTGTTGTTCGGGACGTGTGCAGGTTGGTTTTAAAATATTCCTAAACATCACGCCGACAATCGCAAACTGGACGAGCGACAATAAGTCCTTCTCACTCATCTTTGATGAGAATCCGCTGGCGGACTTCGTGGAGTTGCCCGATGATGGAAGGGCGCAGGATGAGTTGTGGTTTTCGAATATCTTGTGTGGGGTTCTTAGAGGGGCATTGGAGATGGTGAGTTTGTTTATATTTTTATTTATTTTATCTTTTCATCTATGTATTTTTGTATCTACATATATATATGCTATGTCCCTTGTTCTATATTTACATCTATCTGTGCCGCACCAAAAAGAAAATTATTTTCTACGGCTGCGGCTACGGTTCTGCGGCGTTTCATTTCATCTTGCCTTTTTTGTCATGCGTGCCACCTCAAGTATTTACTGACAAATTTCCCACAGGTCCAAATGCAAGTCGAAGCACATTTTGTGAGCGATGTGCTGCGGGGGAATGAGACGACGGAGATGCGGGTGTCGCTTGTTCGGTATCTGGAGGACGAGCTGCCGCCGGAAGATTGAGATGAGATGAGATAATTTTTTCCACGTTTATTCCCTACTCTGTTGCCCTGTTCTCCCTTTATTTCTTCTTTCTTTTGCATGGCAAGGGTACGTGTTTATAGAGAAGACACAGGTGGAGAGGCTCAGTTTGATTTAGATATTTATGATATGGGAGTGGAGTTCTTTTGGAATTGAATTTATTATATAATGGTACCACCAAAACGGCGCGCACCTTCTCCGGTCAATTACTATACTATATATATGCTATCTAATACCCCGGGGAGCATCCTTTGTCCGCGTACATATGTGTACTTGCTGCTATTATAATTAATTTCATTTTCCTCTCCCCCCTTTCGACAGTCAAGATCCCCAGCGGATATGGAGATCACATGATCTGTCTAGCAGTAAGAAATCACTAGCTATAGCCAATGAGAGTGCGGGATAATCCTAGAGTCGATCAGTCACGTTGCTCGTGGGACCCGCATGCGGCGCAAAACCCGCCCTCTCTCCAGTTCTATTGAGCGCCGGGAGTTGGAGGAAAAGATTATCTTAGGTAATATTGTTGAGTCAGCTCCGTCAGTTAGCTAAGGATGGAATGACGAAGTAAGCAACAACAACAACAACTGCCCTGAAGTCGTATTGCATTATGGCATCCAATGGATTTTGGATGTATTTTAAAACATGACAAGGATAAGCATCAAGTAGAGGCAGAAATAGTGGGGAGAGGCCGAGTAATTTGCACAGATGGTGCATATTGGTCACCGTTCCACGACCAAAAGTGGAAGTTCACCGTCAATCCCTCCTTTGTCCTTCTGCGTCATTGAAATTACCTAATTTTTTTCATCAGTCTTTCTACCTAATTCTCCCTTAACATGTAGATCGTCAGGTCCCTAGGTGCTATATGTATGCCCGATACCCCAACCCGATGACCCCAAACTCAATTGCCCAACCACGAAAACTGCCCAACTGGTCCCTCCATCCCACCGTTGATTATCTCTCGCTAACACTACCGCATTGGGTGTTGGCGCCCAGCTGAGTCATCAAACGCGCTCCTCGTGATACGGTGCGTGACAGAAAGTTCCCAGGACACGGGTACAGCTGGGACTAGGATAGCCATTGGAAATAGATAATCCGGCGCCGCAGCCCGCATTGATTTGATAGAACGAGGAGCGAGCGGGAAAGAGCGAGCTGCAACAGGACCAAGCCTTCCCCCCCCCCCAAGAGACGACGCAGACAACAAACGAACCTGGCGAGGATAATTCCTACATGACCATTCGAGAGAGGGGGGAAGAGACCACAGAGAGAGCTAGAGAGCAGCCCACTGCTGCAACTCGTGCTGCCACCGCCCACCGCCCACCGCCCACCGCCCACCGCCCAACTGTCTGTTCCCGCCGCTGCGACCAGCTGCTGCTTGGTACACTTATATTCAACCACTTGCTAGAGACATACATACTACCGCTGCTGCTGCTGCTGCTACAGCTACTACCACTACTGTCAGTAGAGCCAACGCTCCTGCGACTCAAACCACTCATTTAGTGATATTCTCCTCTTCCTCAATTCTCCACCACCACTTCCACCCATCATTAACTCTTCCTCTCCGTCTCCGTTTCCCACTTCCCACTTCCCACTCCCCCTTTCAACTCTTCCCTTCGCTGTCTCTCCCCATTCCATTCCATCCAAGACCCCCCCACCCTGCTGAACAGCAACCGCGAATGTAACAGCCATCCCTTCGCGGGGTCCGCTATTCCTGCTCTTCCTTCTTCTTCTTCTTCTTCTTCTTCTTCTTCTTCTTCTTCTTCTTCTCCTTCTTCTCCTTCTTCTTCTCAGCTATAGGTACCAAAAAAAAAAAACCCCCCCCATAAAATTAAACTAGAGCTTTTTATTGACGCCGGGGGCTTCGAGGTTGTTTTGGTCCCCCGCCAACATA